>NC_056523.1:2319644-2339668 GCF_019175285.1 Sceloporus undulatus
CAAGAGGGAAGCGGAGCCACGGCCAATTAGGACGTTCATCTGGAGGCAGCCAGTAGAATGTTGTGGGTAGCACGAGCCAATCAAGAGGGAAGCGAGCACGACCATGAGGAGTATTTGGTGCAGCCAGTAGATTGTGTGGGTAGCAAGTAGCCCATCAGAGAAAGCTAGCCACAGCAATGAGGGTCAGCGGCTGCAACCAGCAGAATGTTGTGGGTAGCCAGAGCAATCCGGAGATGCGAGTCCAAGGCAGATCAAGCATCAGCTGGCCGCAGGCCCGTAGAAGGTTGGGGGTCGCAAGAGTCCAATCAAGTGGAAGCGAAGCCACTGCCAATCAGCAGTCAAGTGGGTCGGCCGCCAATAGACCCGTTGGGGGCAGCCAGAGCTCCAATCCGGAGGAAAGCGATCCTCCGACCAATCAGGTAGGTCAGTTGGCGCCAGCAAGTAGCATGTTGTTGTGGGTCGTAGCAGAGCCAATAATCCGGAGGAAGCGGAGCCACGGCACTTAGGAGTCCAGCTGGCGGGCAGCCAGCGAATGTTGGGGTAAGCCAGAGCCAATCAGAGAAGCGAAAGCCACGGCACATTGGAGTCATCTGGCGGCAGGCCCGTAGAATGTTGGTGTTAGCACGACAATCAAGTGGAAGCGAGCCACGACAAATGAGGAGTTCATTGGTGGCAGCCAGTTAGTAGAATTAGAATGTTGGGGCAGCCAGAGCCATATCAGGCGGAATCGATCCACGCCCAATCAGGAGTCAGTTGGCGCCAGCAAGTAGCATGTTTTGGGTGCAAAGAGCCAATTCAAGAGGAAGAGAAGAGAGCAGGCCAATCAGGAGTCACTGCATTTGTATGGTTTTCTCCCATGTGAACTCTCTGATGAATGACACGGTGTGAACAAGGGGGCAGCAGAGCCAACTCAGTAGCAGCGAGCCACGGGCCAATTAGAGTCGCTGGCGGCAGCAAGTTAGAATGTTGTGGGGGTTTAGCACGAGCAATCAGGAGGAAGCGAGCCACGGCCAATTAGGAGTTCAGGCTGGCGGCGCCAGTAGAATGTTGTGGGTAGCCAGAGCAAATCCAAGGAAGGCGAGCCACGGCCAATTAGGAGTCATCTGGCGCAGCCATTAGAAAATGTTTGCTTGTAGACACGATGCCAATCAAGAGGAAGCGAGCCCACGACAATGAGGTTTTCATTGGTGGCAGCCCAGTAGAATGTTGTGTGTAGCACGAGCCACTCAAGAGAAAGCTAGCCACAGCCAATGAGGAGTCAGCTGCGTCAACAAGCCGAATGTTGGTGTAGCCAGAGCCAATCATGAGGCTCGCGAGCAAGCCAATCAAGGACTCAGCTGGCATCAGCCAGTAGAATGTTGGGGGTAGCAAGAGCATCAAGTGGAAGCGCGAGCCCACGGCCACTCAGAAGTCAGCTGGTGGAAGCCAATAGACCGTTGGGGGCAGCCAGAGCACTCAGGAGGACGCGCTCCACGACCAATCAGGAGCAGTTGGCGCCGCAAGTAGACTGTTTTGGGTAGCAAGAGCACTCAAGCGGAAGGCTGCCACGGCCATCAGGAGTCAGCTGGTCCATTGTATGGTTTCTCTCATGCGAACTCTCTGCTGAATGACAAGGTGTGACAAGGGGGGCCGACAGGAGCCACTTCAGGGGAGTAGAGCGAAGCCACGCCAATCAGGGGTCGGCTGGGTGCAGCCAGTAGAACGTGGGGGGCCGCCAGAGCCAATCAGGAGGACAAGCGAAAGCCTCGCCAATCAGGAGTCAAACTTGGCCAGCAGACAGTAGAATGTTGTGGTGGGTCGCAAGAGCCAATCAAGAGAAACAGCTAGCCCCTAGCCAATGAGGGCGTAAGCTGGTGACAGCAGTGAATGTTGTGGTAGCCAGAGCCAATCAAGAGGAAGCGAGCCAGGCAATCAGAGTCAGCTGGCAGCCGTCAGTAGAATGTGTGTGGAGCAAGAGCCAATCCAGAGGGACAGCGCAGCCACAGCCAATCAGAGTTCAGCTGGCGGCAGCCATTAGATTGTTCGATTGTGGTGTAGCACGGCCAATTAGGGAAGCGAGCCGCGGCCAATCAGGGGAGCTAGGAGGCATGACAGTTGAATGTTGCTCTGTGTTGTAGGCAAGAGCCAATTAAGAGGAAAGCGGAGCCCGGCCAATCAGGAGTCATGTGTCGACAGCCCGTGGAACGCTGAGGGTTAGCAAGAGCCAATCAGGAGGAGCCAAGCCACGGCCAATCAAGAGTCCGCTGGCAGCAGCCAGAGAATGTTGTGGTTAGCCAGAGCCAATTCAGGAGGGAAGTGGCGCCCCGGCCAATCAGAGTCAGTTGGCTGGCAGCCCGTAGAAGTTGTGGTAAAGAGCCAATCAGGAGGACGCGAGCCACGGCCAATCAGGAGTCAGCTTGCGGCAACCAGCAGCAGGAATGTTGTGGGTAGCCGAACCAATCCGGAGGATGCGCGCACGCCACTCAGGAGTCAGCTGGCGACA
Source organism: Sceloporus undulatus (assembly GCF_019175285.1). Taxonomy (NCBI): domain Eukaryota; kingdom Metazoa; phylum Chordata; class Lepidosauria; order Squamata; family Phrynosomatidae; genus Sceloporus; species Sceloporus undulatus. Next base: position 2,322,127 of record NC_056523.1, read on the forward strand.
GCCAGTCGAATGTTTTGGGTTAAGCAGAGCCACTCAAGAGGAAGCGAGCCATGGCCAGTCAGACGTCAGCTCGGCGGCAAAACCAGTAGAATGTTGTGGGTCGCACGAGCCAAATCAGGAGGAAGCAAGCCACGACCAATGAGGAGGTCAGTGGGCCAGCCGCAGATAGAAGTTGTGGGTAGCCAGAGCCACTCAAGAGGAGCGGCCAATGCCAATCATAAGTCAGCTGGCAGCAGCCAGTAGAATGTTGGGGTAGCAAGAGCCACACATCAGAGGAAGCGAGCCAAGCCAACAGCAGTCAGTGGCGGCAGTGCCAGTTACAATGTGTTGTGGGGTCGCCAGAGCCAATCAAGAGGAAGCGAGCACAGCCAATGCAGGAGTCAGCTGGCGGCAGCAGTAGGAATGTTTTTTTGGGGGGGCAGCCAGATGCCAATCATGCGGAAGCGAGCACGGCCCCTTAGGAGTCAGGCTGGCGGCAGCCAGAGCTGTTGTGGGTAGGAATGCGCCACTCACGAGAAGCGCGCCACAGCCAACTCAGGGGTCAGTCTGTCGGGCAAGCAGTAGAATTTGTGTGTTGCAAGAGCCATCAGGAGGAAAGCGGGAGCCAAAGCCATGACCAATCAGGAGTTCAGCTGGCTGGCAACCAGCAGAATGTTGTGGTCGCCAGAGCCCAATCCGGAGGATGCGACCACGGCCAATCAGGAGTCAGCTGGCGGACAGCCAGTAGAATGTTTTGGGTAGCCAGAGGACCAATCAAGAGTAGCGAGCCATGGTCCAGTAGTCATGACGTCAGCTGGCAGGGCAACCAGTAGAAATGTTGTGGGGTTGGTCGCCGAGCCCAATCAGGAGGGGGAAGCGAGCCACGACCCATGAGGAGTCAATTGGCAGAAGCCAGAGTAGCATGTTGGGGTAGCATCGGCCAATCAGAGAAGCGAGCCACAGCCAATCAGGAGTAAGCTGGTTGACAGCCAGTAGGACTGTTGTGGGTAGCCAGAGCCAATATCAAGCTGAAGCGAGCCAATGCCAATCAGGAGTCAGCTGGCAGCAGCCAGTGAATGTTGTGTGGTAGCAAGAGCCAATCAAGAGGACAGGAGCCACCGCCAATCAGCCGTCCGCTGGCGGCAGCCCGTACCATGTGGGGGCAGCCAGAGCCAATCAGGAGGAAGCGAGCCACGGCCAATTAGGAGTCAGCTGGCGGCAGCCAGTAGATTGTTTGTGGGTAGGATGATCCAATCAAGAGGAAGCGCGCCACGGCCAATCAGGGGTCAGCTGTGCTGCAGCCAGTAGAATGTTGTGGGTATCGAAGCCATCAGGGGAGGAAGCGAGCCCCCGGCCAATCCGGCGGTCAGCTGGCGGCAGACAGTAGAACATTTTGTGGGTTTGCAAGAGCCAATCAGTAGAAGCGAGGCCATGGACCAATCAGGAGTCAGCTGGCGGCCAGACACGTAGAATGTTTTGGGTAGCAAGAGCCAATCAAGAGGCAGCGCACCACAGCCAATCAGGGTCCGCTAGCGGCACCCCATAGAAATGTGTTGGGTGGAGCCAAGAGACACTCCGGAGGGAAGCGACCCCCGGCCAATTAGGAGTCAGCTGCCAAAAAAAAAACAAACAAAGCCAGCCAGTAGGATGTCTATGGATAGCAAGAATTCAATAAGAGACGCAAGCCACTGCCAATCAGGAGTCACGGCGGCAAACAGTTCGATGTTGTGGGTAGCAAGAGCCAACTCAGGAGGAAGCGACCCCACAGGCAATCAGGAGTCCGCTGGCGGCAGACAGAGACTGTTGTGGGTAGCAAGAGCCAATAAAGAGGAAGCAAGCCACAGCCAATCAGGTTGTCAGCTTGGAGGGACAGCAATGGAATGTGGAAGGTAAGAGGAGAAGAATTCCTTTGCTCCCAGTTGGAGTCGAGAGTTTTTGTTTCAGACAGTTCGGATTGGTTGTGTTAGGTCCAAGGTTAGGAACTTATCTCTATTTGGAAGGTAATGTCTTACCTCTATGCAACAAGAGTTTGACAGGGACGAAGTGATGGAACTGGTTCAATACCGCACTCCAATTGAGGGAGTGGCTAGTCTGATGTCTGAACGTTAGGGTTAGCCTGTGTCTGGGCTAGAATAGTTAATCATAATACTTAATTTGTTTATTTCTATACCTTAATTCCAAAGATCATATCGAGTGACCAGGGCAAGTAATCTTAATTAAGCAAGTAAGCTAATTGCCCCCACAGTCTGCGGTACAGTGGTACCCTCGGGATACGAAATACCCAGGTACTCAATTTTCGGGATACGAAAAAATCCCATAGGGAATTATTGTTTCGGGGTTACGAATGTTTTTTCAGGTTACGAAAAAACTTTTGGTGCTTTTTTGGGCTTTTTCACACGGAAAGCGGCTTTTCCCCATTAGCGCCTATGGCCAATTCGGCTTCCGAAGGCTTTTTCGGGTTACGAAAGCGGCCGCGTTACGAATTAATTTCCGTAAACCGAGGCACACTGTACTCATTTTAGCGACCTCGGAAAAGGATGCAGCCTGAGTTGAGCTTGGTTGGCCCTTTTGAACTCGCAAACCTTGTGTTTTCGAGTGAATGGCTGTGCATTACAGGGCAATGTATAACCACCAGAATATGAAATAAGGTCAGAAGGATAAACAGTATGAGAAGTGTTAGGGTCCTAATGAGAGTAACTAGGAAGTATCGAATAGGAAGAGAGAAATAGAGGAGTAAAAGTGAACTAGTTCAAACAGTGGAAGCAATAAGAAGTGAAAGGCAAATGAAGAATGTGAAACTGTAAAAGGTTTATTCAAATAAAGGTTTATTGTTAATTACGTACAGGCTGGCAGGGTCTGAAATAAGCACCGGCGCGTGAGGTAACATCTGAAAGTGAATACCAAAAAAGGAACAGACTGGTGACAGCAATTGGAGGACAAAACCCATGGGGCTGCCACAATAAAAATTCTCCTCCTCCGGCCTGTTCCGCTCCAGGAGAAAACTGGCAGTGGAGGAGCTTTAGGGGCAGTGTTCACATGTCCTCCTTATCAACCACCATCTGGCCTTCTGCTTGACAAAAAGACGAGCATGAGGAGAGCCAGCAGGGCAAGCGTTTGCTTGTGTATTCGTTCAATCCTCCCACACATGGTCATCTCACTCAGGAGAGACTTGACCAGTGGAGTTGAAGTCATTCTACATCTTCATGGTCCACTCAAAATGCTTCGGCGGCAGCATGTGCCACTGGGGCTGTATGTTGTGCAGACCTTGTGTAGAGGGACCCTGGCTGTGGGAAGGGGGGCCCTGTCTTTGGGAGGGAGGAATGGAAGGAGGGTAAGGTGGGGAGCAGGAGGAAGGGACCTCTGTGGGGAGAAGCATATTTGGATGGTTGATGGAGCGGGAAAGGGTTCTCTGGAAGGTAAGAAGATAGAGAGAACCACCACCACCCCAGTCAGCCCCCCCCCATGTTGTAAGGACCAAAGCTCTGCTCCCCAGAGAAAATGGAGGGGAGGCTGCAAGGAGGAGGACCAAATCAGCTTCTGGGGAGAGGAGAAAGAAATGACCCTTCCTTCCCCCCCTTTCTCCTCCTCCCCTCGTAGGGAAATTCTTCCTACGTGCTGAAAGGCTTTACACATGCGGAGTGTTTTGTCTGTCAGATTAAAAGGAAGGATCTCCTGCTAATTAGGCATAAAAGTTAATCTGACTCTTCTTCTCAGGAAATTGCAAAGTTAACTATTACCAAGTACACAAACCCAAAGGTCGAGGCACAGATGGTTAAACAGCAGCCATGCTATGATTAACCAGCCATCCTATATGTCCTCCTTTTTTGTCTCTGTCTATAAAAAGAATGGACTTGCCTAATTCGTTGTCAATGGAATTGACCACAGTGTTAATTGCATTGGCCACAAGTGTCAATTGAGTTGACCAAGTGTCAGTTGAGTTGACCAGGATAAGTTAAACTGTCCATACCAGACGGCTGGTCTTTTCTGATTTCTTTACACCCCACAAGGCCAATGCCTGGCAATGGAAGACACACACACCCCTCAAATCTGCTTGCAAAACTCCCTTCCCCTCTTTTCTGGCCTCCTAGGCTTCCTTATAGAGAGGGGCGGATGGGTGCAGTTTCCATGTTGGTTGGAAGAATAAGATCTCCCCTCCCCATGGGCCACCTTTTCTTCCTGGAACTGCTTAGTGCGATTTGGTTCCTCTCACAAAGAGACCTAGAAAGGCTCTCTTTGGTTTTCCTAAATGAAAAAGAAGCCCATGAGATGCTAGGCAGAGAGAGAGAGAAGACTAGAAGGAAGGAATATTGACACCATTCTGTGTCTCCTTCACCACTTTCTGTTGGGATATAGCAACTTCTCATTTCCTGTTTACCCAAAAAGAGCACACCTAACCTTTTGTCCCCGAAGAAGAGTCACCATTACTTACTATCTTCCTTCCCTTTGTCTGGAGTGATGGATGCATGCTGAGGGAGCATCTTTCCTCAGATGCATGCACACTACTTTTTCTACCTCCTAATTCTTGCAACATGAAGCTAAACACATGATTTTGTAAATAAACTTATTTCTTTTTTCACTTTTAACCAAGTGACTGTGTTTTTGTTGGGGACACGTGGCTGGGAGAGAAAAGTGGAACTAGTTAGTTTTTCCTGCTCACTTTATATTCCGCTGTGTTTATTCTGCTACTGAGAAACTTTCCTGAGTTTCTAACAAACCTCAAGAAAGTACTACATATCCCATCACTTTCCTCCCACAACTTTGTTGTAGTATTTTTATTTATCCTTCAAAAAGATCCCTGGAAGTACTGTTCAGTCACTACCTGCCCAAAACAATTCATCAGGCTAGAAAACTTTATGTAACTGGCTAGAGATGCAGTGATTTTTAAAACTAGTTTTAATAAAATATCTATTTAACTAGTTAAATAAAACCAGTTTTAAGAAAATAAACACAAGAAAAAGAAATCTGGTTTTAGAAATTTTCTGATTTTTTTAAAAAGTCTCACATTATAAATATAGGAAGGAAGTGTGAGAGGCACAAATGTTCCTGATTCCTTCACCTTCACAACAACCCAGTGATGTGGGCACTAGAGAGAGAGAGAGAGAGAGAGCAGCTGGCCCATTAACACTACAATCTTATATCAGGGCTATGTCCAAACAAAAAGAGAGAGAGGCACCCTGTCAAGAAACGGGTGAGTGTCTTAAGTTTGCCCTGTAGGATTCAGTTCTGAAGGTCTAGAAAGTGGGGAAATAATTATGTTTTTCCCACAAAACTTTCCTGGGGAAATCAGCACTTTTGTACCAAGATTCTAAGCATTTTGGGGGCTGTATTGTATTATCAAAGAAACTCTAGGAAATAATTCCTCCCTGTAACATACGAAAGAATCTTATAAGATTTTTTACATTTTAAATTTGAATATGTAATGTTTTCTCATTTTTTAAAGTTGTGTCATTGTTTTTCAAACATTGTATTTTTAATGTTTTAATTTAGAGCTTGGACATGTTTTAATTTTGTTAGCTACCTTGTGTCTCTGTACAGGAGAAAAGCAGGATATAATAATAAAGAATAATATAATAATAATAATAATAATATAATAGTTCTGCATTTCCCTTGAGCCCCTTTTTGCTTTTTCTTATCCATGCTTGGAAGAGATGCTTTGGGAAAGACTAAGTCCAGATCCAACCCTTCAACTGCTATCCTGCACCCACTTTCCTGGGAGTAAAGGCCTAACCAACTCTATTACTCCAGAAGACTCCCTCTGATTTCAGAAGTGCAGTAAGAGACACTCATTCTCTATTTGTCCCTAGCAGGTTCCTCACCCAAAATTTCTCCCAGGGCTCCTGTCACCCACTCACCTTGCCCTTGGCTTTCAGTTCTCTTGGGTTCACTGCCTAGTGGGCCAACTATGGACCAAGATGTGTAGTTTTTGTGAGTTCATGTACCCATGACTGAGATTCTCACCATTCCTGTCAATGAGTGAGTTAGGTTGAGGTTAAACAAGAAGAAGAACAAAGCTTATAGAACAAGAGGCTTCTTTATAATTTCAAGTATTAATGCTAGCTCATTATTTCTATAAATGTTACAATTGTATTGAACTCTAAGCACTTTTTCATTTTGCGCAGTTATAGCATGTTGGTACCATCTGGCCATGGTTCCAGGTCCTGTAGAATCCTGGGGTTTGTAGTTTGGGGAGGCACTAAGAACTTTCTGGAAGAGAATTCTGCATAGTTTATAGAACTAAACATCCCAGAATTCCATAGGACATGGAGCCATGGCTGTTAATGTGACGCAAAAGTTCCATAGCTGTGAAAGAGATTTCTGTCGTCTATTTTTAAGCAACTGTGCACATATTCTTATTCTGAGGCATAAATATTCGTGGATTGGCAAGAGTAGCTCAGCAGTTACATTCACTCATCTAACCTGCTTATGTAGTACTCAGAAACATTTTGTGTTTGTTTTTGTTTTAAAAATACACATGTCCCTCCATGTTTGTGGCTTTTGCAGATTTGATTATTCACAGATTTTATTAATATGTTCTCTCTAGGAATATCTAGGTCCTCCAGTGCAACTCTGTGGTCACCTTTAACCAAAAGTCGCATTGAAGGAGCTAGAGATTCCTAGAGAGAACATTCCACTAAGCATTTATAACTCCTTCAACACAATTCTATGGTCGATGTCTGGCAGATGTTGACCACAGAGTTGCACTGGAAAACCTAGAGATTCCTAGAGAGGTGTTCTCTCAGGTAAAAATGTAGTGTTTTTTATATTTCCAGTTTTCCCACATTGACAGGGGTCCTGTGCATCTCACCCCAGCAAATGGGGCAGGATGAGTGTGCCTTCAAACTAATATAGACAGACACACACACACACGCACACACACGCACACATGCTGTTCATATCAAAATAATGAGATTACTCACTTAGAGGTTGCCTATACTAGCAAAAGTGCTCACCTCATACCTGGATCTGATAGAATACACACTATTCTTGAGGATATGAAGTGACTGACACCAAAGGATTTAGATCTGATTTATTTAAATTACCTTTTACCCCACAGTGTCTTGGAAAAACTAGTTTATTGAACATGTGTCCAAGTTGGCTTTGGTATGGAGCTGGGGAAGTGGAGTTTTAAGTGGGCTGTAGAAGTTGGTGGGAAGTTACTTGAGCCAAAGATCATTCCTATGGAGACATTTATTTATTTATATTATTCATTCCTTTTCCCCAATGGGACTCATAACTTATTAAAAACAATGCAGATTAAAAATAGAAAAACATAATTGTTGAATTATTTTAAAAAAATTCAACAATCTGAAAAGTTGTTAAAAACTAAAATTCATTGAAAGACTGCATACAAAGCAACAAAATGACACAGCACATTACTGAAAGTCTGAGAGCAGCCACTGAGAAGGCCCTGTCTCCTTGTTCCCGCCCTACAAGCTTGAGAATGTGATGGGGCAAAGAAGAGGGCTTCTCCTGAAAATCCTCTCTCTAATTGGCTTGTACTGGGAGATACATGAAGAGGGATTATTACTCATTACAGAACTTTTGGGTTTCTCCCCTTTCAGCTCCAAGTCTGCTTTGAGGAGGTGGCTATGTAATTTCCCAAAAGGAATGGAATCTCCTGGATCCTGGCCAGAGGACTTCTTACAAGGAAGTCAGGATGGAGGATGATGGGAAGGAGGCCTCTCTGGGTAAGGATCCCTTTTGCCTTTATTGGATAGATGTTGTAAGAATGAATTCATGTTCTTGGCATTTCTTACTCAATTGTTGGGATGCAGGTGTAGAAATGCAATACAAGGCCGTGCCCCCAGCTCACATTGGGCCAGACCTGAGCTTGTCTAGAGCTGCGTTTTAAATATAACATTTTGATTTTGTTCTGTCCAAAGCCTGCAGAGTTATAACTGATGCAAGTACAATGCTTCAGTCTCTTCTTCCTCCTCCTTCTCCTCCAGCATCTGTGACTGGCATCTTTCTGTGAAGATACTAGCCACAGATTCTGGCAAAACGTCAGGAATAAACTCTTCCAGAACATGGCTGCATAGCCCGAAAAACCCACAAAAAACTATGAAAGCCTTCGACTTCACAAAGTTTATCTTCTTTCCTCCTGTCTGTAAAATCAGAACAGATTACCATTTTCTGCTGGTAATTTTATGTGTCCAGAGGATCCTCTCCTTCCCATAGAACAGTAGTTCTTAATCTTTGAACCTCCAGATGTTTTAGACTTCAACTCCCAGGAGACCCAACCACTATGGCCAATGCTCAGAAATTCTGGGAACTGAAGTCCAAAGCATCTAAAGGACCAAAGGTTGGGAACCACTGCAATAGAGGCTCTTGACCAAATTGCTAGGATTCTTCAGAAGTGGTTTGGTTACCCAACTCCTATGCCTCTTTCTGTGCTCCTAAGCCCCAAAAAGTTATTCACATGAGGGCTTTCAGAATACATTCACAGTGGGTTTGTGATATGTCCAAATGCCTAGCAGATCTTGTTGATGTAATGTGTCTTGAAACAACAGAAAAATATTTTGGTTGACAGATGACACGTATTCTGTGGGACATCATTCACAGACTGCTGAGCCATGAAACTCACAGCCTACACTGTATGTGAGTAGACCAAGAGACATGACAGGGTTCAGTTGACAGTGGGAATGTTCAGTTGGTTGAGAGTTATGGTTGAAGCACCAGTATCATTTATTTCTCTGTGTGTGTGTGTGTGTGGACTACATTTGGAGCTGTGAAGCAGTTGATTAGAAGTCAGAGAGGAATATATTTTGCTATATCATACTGTATACATTCTTCCCTCCACATTTACAGTTTTGATTATTCACAGATTTTATTACTATTTTCTCTCTAGAAATATCTAGGTTCAAACAGTGGATGCTTGAATCCGTGTATAAAAAATCAGTGTATAAGAAGGGCCGACTGTATTGGATTATTTGTCCTTTGCGTGTGAAAGAAAGTGCTGGTCTTGGGCCAACATTACCTCTTTATCTGACTAGGCATTCTTTGCCTGGAGACAGAGGAAAAGGATTCACACCCTTTCTGCAATCAGTCCAGCCAGTCTTTTCTTCTCCTACCCATGCCACAGCTGCGGTGGTTGCAAACCAATTCCAAGCATTCTTGGATGAAGCCAATTATCTTAATCCATTTCAAACCGGCTTCAGGTCAGGATACAGAGTAGAGACTGTCTTGGTTGCCTTGGTCAATCATCTCCGTCTGGGCATCGACAGGGGAAGTGTGACCCTGTTGGTACTCTTGGAGCTCTCAGCAGCCGTTGATACCATAGACCATAGTATCCTTCTGGAACGCCTGAGAGAGTTAGGAATTGGCAGCTATGTGTTGCAGTGGTTCCGGTCCTACCTCTCAAGCAGATTCCAGAGGTTGCCGCTTGGGGACAGTTATTCGTCCAAGAGGGAGCTCAAGTCAGGCATCCCTCAGGGTGCAATTCTGTCCCCAATGCTGTTTAACATTTACATGAAGCCGCTGGGTGAGATCATCTGGAGAGATGGGGCGGGGTGTTATCAAAATGCTGATGACACCCAAATTTGTTTCTTTATGTCTCCGACTGCTTCAGTGACCAAGGAAGGAATCTCCCCTCTGAATGACTGTCTGAGGTCAGTAATGGATTGGATGAGGGAAAATAGACCTAAGTTGAATCCAAATAAAACTGAGGTACTTGCTATAGGAAACCCTGCACTGGGTATGGAGATTTGTTCATCAGTACTTGACGGAGTCACACTTCCCCTGAAGGACAGTGTTTGCAGCTTGGGGGTACTTCTGGATTTGTCGCTTCAGCTGTCTTCCCAGGTTGATGCGACAGCCAGGAGTGCCTGTTATTAGCTTCGGCTGATCCGCCAACTTCGACCCTATTGGAGCAGAGGGTCCTAGAAACGATTGTATATTCACTGTTAACCTCTTGTCTTGATTTCTGTAATGTGCTCTACATGGGGCAATCCTTGTGCCACTTTCGAAAGCAGCAACTGATGCAGAATATGGCAGCCAGGTTGGTCGTAGGTAAAGCTAAATTCGACCCTATTACATCTATATTGAAATCTCTTCATTAGCTGCCTATTAGCTTCCGGGCTCAGTACGTGTTGGTTATTACCTATAAAGATCTACATGGCGTGGGTCCAGCATTCTTCATGTCTGCCATGACAACCATGGGGCTGTCCCAAATAATATCTGGAGCCACTCATATAACAGGACATACTCTGGACCTGGTTTTCTGTTCAGGGCAGGATGATAGTGATCTGGGAGTGGAGGAACTGTCAGTAGTTCTGTTGTCATGGACTGATCACTACCTGGTAGGGTTTAGACTCACTGGGACTCAGAGCCTCTGCAGGGGTGGAAGGCTGATTAAGATGGTCCGCCCCAGGAGACTTATGGATCCAGATGGATTCCTGACAGTTCTTGGGGAGTTTCCTGCTGCCTCAGCAGGTGATCCTGTCAAAGCCCTGGCTGACCTGTGGAATAGGGAAATGGCCAGGGTGGTGGACACGATCGCCCCTAAGCGTCCCCTCACATGAAGCAGAGCCAGAAGTGTTCCCTGGTTTACAAGGGAGCTGATGGTGATGAAACGAGTGGGATGGAGACTAGAGCAATGATGGCGGAAGACTCAGAGTGAATCCGATCGAACACGGGCCAAAACACACTGGAAAACCTATGCCATGGCAGTGCTGGCAGCTAAAAAATTATACTTTTCTACCACCATTATGTCTGCACAGTGTCACCCAGCAGAGCTATTCCAAGTTGTCAGGGGCCTTTTATATTCTGGCCCCCAAGAAAAAAAAAGAGCTCGCTGTGAGGAATTCGCGAGACACTTTGCAGACAAAGTCACTTGGATTCGCTCTGACTTGGATGCTGTAGTTGAGGCAGGTCCAGTGGATGTAACCATAGTGCTTGCTTGTCCCGTATTATTGGATGAGTTTCAATTTGTGCAGCCTGAGGATGTGGACAGGATCCTTGGAGAAGTGAGACCCACTACGTGTGTACTGGACCCTTGCCCTTCTTGGCTCTTGAAATCAGCTAGAGGGGGACTGACCGAGTGGGTAAAGGAAGTAGTGAATGCTTCATTGCAGCAAGGCAAATTTCCATCCTGCCTAAAAGAAGCTGTGGTGAAGCCATTACTGAAAAAGACCTCCCTGGATCCCGCCATTCTTGACAACTATTGGCCAGTTTCTAATATTCCATTCCTGGGCAAGGTTCTGGAACGAGTGGTGGCCTCCCAGCTCCAGGGATTTCTAGATGAAATGGATTATCTAGATGCATTTCAATCTGGCTTCAGGCCTGGCTATGGCACAGAGACGGCTTTGGTCACCTTGGTGGATGACCTTCGCAGGGAACTGGACAGGGGGAGTGTGTCCCTGTTAGTTCTGTTAGATCTCTCAGCGGCTTTCTATACCATTGACCATGGTATCCTTCTGAGCCATCTCTCTGGTATGGGGCTTGGGGGCACTGTTATGCAGTGGCTCCAGTCTTTCTTGGAGGGGCGGACCCAGAAGGTGGTGTTGGGGGACTCCTGTTCAACTTCTTGGCCACTTGCCTGTGGAGTCCCTCAGGGTTCTGTTTTGTCCCCCATGTTGTTTAACATCTACATGAAACTGCTGGGAGAGGTCATCCGGAGTTTTGGAGCACAGTGTCATCAGTATGCAGATGACACCCAACTCTATCTCTCCTTTCCATCTGATTCCAAGGAAGCTGTCCCTGTGCTGAACCAGTGTCTGATATCAGTAATGGACTGGATGAGGGCAAATAAATTGAAGCTTAATCCAGACAAGACAGAGGTGCTCCTGGTCAGTCGTAAGGCAGATCAGGGAATTGGGGTATGCCTGAGCTGGATGGGGTTACACTCCCCTTGAAATCTCAGGCTCGCAGCTTGGGTGTGCTCCTGGACTCCAGTCTGAATCTGGATGCCCAGGTCTCAGCAGTGGTCAGAAGTGCATTTGCACAATTAAAACTTGTGCGCCAGCTTAGCCCGTTCCTTGAGACGTCATATCTGGCTACAGTGACACATGCTTTGGTTACATCCCGTTTGGACTTCTGTAACGCGCTCTACGTGGGGCTGCCTTTGGAAACTGTTCGGAAACTTCAGTGAGTCTAAAATGCTGCTGCTAGAATGCTGACTGGAGCCAGTTACAGGGAGCATATAACTCCTGTATTGAAACAGCTTCACTGGCTACCGGTTCATTTCCGAGCACAATTCAAAGTGCTGGTTATGACCTACACGGCTTAGGTCCAGACTATTTGAAAGACCGTCTCTCCCTAGAGCCCTAAGATCTTCAGGAGAAGGCTTTCTCTTGGTCCCACCACCATCCCAGGCTCGCCTGGTGAGGACCCGAGAGAGTTTGCCGCCTTGGGTCCCAGTTTGGGAGAAAGGTGGGATAAAAATAAATAAATAAATAAATAAATACTTGAGGGAACGCCTCCTCCTATACAATCCTTCACACGCACGCGGGTCCTCTGGGAGGAACCTACTCCAGCCAAGGAAAACCAGGCTGATGGTGACTTCCCAGAGGACCTTTCCAGCTGCCACTCCTAGTTACAAAATTTGTAACTAAGTACACTGTACTGGGAATATTGTATTGTATCTTGATGTTTATGTGCAATTTTAGCAGAAGGAGGGAGGGTTAAGGGGATTAGGGAAATTTTATTATTGTCTATATGTTTTATTGGACTGTTGTTAGCCGCCTAGATCCCGGAAGGGAGAGGCGAGATATAAATAAATAAATAAATAAATAAATAAATAAATAAATATTATTATTATTATTATTGAGTCTCTTAAACTTCTCATAATCATACAGAGATGATTCCTACTGTTTATCACAAAGAATGAAAAAGGAATGGACATCTCTGCCTAGTGATTTAAAGAATCAGTTAAACTGAACAGATGCTATTGGGTGTGTTAGTAGCATGCTCCAAAGAGAATGTAGACTTCAAAATGGAATAGTAAGGAAAGGAGATAATCTCTAAATAAAGAAGGAATTGCTGCTAAAGAGATCTTTGTTTTCCTGAAGCAGATATTAATCAGGAGGGTGAGACCTACCAGGAGACGGCTATGGCATCATGGGAAATAACCAAGCTTGTTGTGGAAAAAAGAAAATTTGGAAATCAAAAGGTCCCAGGAAGGCAAAAAGGAAACCAATCAAGAGATGAGAAGAAGAACTCCTTTGCTTCTTTAGACATCAATCATTCTAAAGCCCTGGAATCACAGTTGAAACAGGAACAGTGTTCCATCACTGGGAAAATATTCAAAGACATATCAGACTTCAACATATCCTTCACAGATCATACAGGTGACAAACCCTATGGATGTATGGAATGTGGAAAGCGCTTCAGTCAGAGTGGACATCTTTATTCACATCAGAGAACACACACAGGGGAGAAACCACATAAATGCATAGAATGTGGAAAGAGCTTCTCTCTTAGTCATAATTTACATTCACATCAAAGAATTCACACACAGGAGAAACCATATACATGCATGCATTGTGGAAAGAGCTTTAGTCATAGTGGACAGCTACGTGCACATCAATGAACTCACACAGGGGAGAAACCATATAAATGCATGGAATGTGGGAAGAGCTTCAGTCAGAGTGGACATCTCAGTTTCCATCAGAGAACCCACACAGGGGACAAACCATATGCATGCATGCATGCATGGTGAAAAGAACTTTAGTCATAGTGGACAGCTACGTTCACATCAAAGAACTCACACAGGTCCAATAGAAATTGCAATGGAATATGGAAGAGCTTCTCTATAATCAAAATTTATATTCACACCAAAGAATTCATACGGGAGAAAGCTTATAAATGCATGGAATGTGGAAAGTGCTTCAGCCAGAGTGGACAACTCAGTTCACATCAAAACAACACACAGGAGAAACCATATACATGCACCGAATGTGGGAAGAGCTTCATCGGATGAACATCTACATTTACATCAAAGAATTACACACAGGGGAAAACATATAAATGCATGCATGTGGAAAAGTTTCAGTCAAAGCATACACTTGCTTCACAAACAGAACTCACACTGGGGAGAAAACCACATAAATGCCTGGAGTGTGGGAAGAACTTTCTCATAATGAGGAATAAGTTCTCATAAAGAGTACACACTGGGGAGAAACCATATAAATGCATGAATGTGAAAAGAGCTTCTCTCATAGTCAGGTTTACGGTACATGAAAGAACTCCATTGGGGAGAAGGCATATAAATGACTGGAATGTGGAAGAGCTTCCGTGAGAATGGACACCTACATTTACATCAAGAATCCATACAGGGGAGAAACCATATAAATGTGGAATGTCTGTTTGGGCATGGCACCGCACAGACATCATCACTGCACGCCCATATGGACAGGTGCATGCAATCATGGCCCCACATGTGGTGATTGTAGAGATGGGTGTGTGCAGATGCCCACCCTATAAACCTCTAAAATCAGCCCCAGGTACCAGGCCTTAGCCAGGCTGGGTCTCAGACTGGAGCCCACCTCCAGGCTTACAGGAACTAGCAAGGAGCTTTGCAGAAACAAGGACAGCTCTGGCTACAAGGGGGCCAGCAGAGAAAACGATGGGAGGATTAATTTCTATTATTTACTTTAATATAATATAATATTTTTTATTTGTATACCGCTTTTCAAAGGCGGTTTACAGCATACATATGCATATACAACAAGCGCAAGTAAAAAAAACCCTCTGCTCTCTCCCCTCACGATGGGGGTCGGGGGAGGGCTTCAACTTGGCAGGCGGAGAGCTGTTGTTTCCTGCTGCTTCTCTCCCCTCACATGGGGGTCGGGGAGGGCTCTTCAACTTGGCAGGCGGAGCCTGTTGTTCCTGCCTGCTTCTCTCCCCTCACGATTGGAGGTCGGGAGGGCTCTTCAACTTGGCAGGGGAGGCCGTTGTTTCTGCCTGCTTCTCTCCCCTCACATGGAGGTCGGGGGAGGGCTCTTCAAACTTGTCAGGCGGAGGCCTGTTGTTTCCTGCCTGCTTCTCTCCCCACGATGGGGGTCGGGGGAGGGCTCTTCCTGTCAGGCGGAGGCCTGTTGTTTCCTGCCTGCTTCTCTCCCCTCACGATGGGGGTCGGGGGAGCTCTTCAACTTGTCAGGCGGAGCCTGTGTTCCTGCCTGCTTCTCTCCCCTCACGATGGGGGTCGGGGAGGGCTCTTCAACTTGTCAGCGGAGGCCTGTTGTTTCCTGCCTGCTCTTCCCCTCACGATGGGGGTCGGGGGGGAGGTCTCTTCAACTTGGCAGCGGAGGCCTTTGTTTCTGCTGCTTCTCTCCCCTCACGATGGGGGCGGGGGGAGGCTCTTCAACTTGGCAGGCGGAGGCCTGTGTTTCCTGCGCTTCTCTCCCCTCACGATGGGGGTCGGGGAGGGCTCTTCAACTTGGCAGGCGAGGCCGTTGTTTCTGCTGCTTCTCTCCCTCACGATGGGTCGGGGGAGGGCTCTTCAACTTGGCAGGCGGAGGCCTGTTGTGTTCTGCTGCTTCTCTCCCCTCACGATGGGGGTCGGGGGAGGTCTTCAACTTGGCAGGGGCGAGGCCTGTTTTTTCCTGCCTGCTTCTCTCCCTCACGATGGGGGTCGGGGGAGGGCTCTTCAACTTGGCAGGCGGGCCTGTTGTTTCCTGCCTTTGCTCTCTCCCCTCACGATGGGGGTCGGGGAGGGCTCTTCAACTTGGGCGGAGGCCTGTTGTTTCCTGCTGCTTCTCTCCCCTACGATGGGGTGGGGGAGGGCTTTCAACTTGGCAGGCGGAGGCCTGTTGTTTCCGCCTGCTTCTCTCCCTCACGATGGGGTCGGGGGAGGGCTCTTCAACTTGGCAGGCGGGGCTGTTGTTTCCTTGCCCTGCTCTCTCTCCCCTCACGATGAGGTCGGGGGGAGGCTCTTCACTTGGCAGGCGGAGCCTGTTGTTTCCTGCCTGCTTCTCTCCCTCACGATGGGGGTCGGGGGAGGGCTCTTCAACTTGGCAGGCGGAGGCCTGTTGTTTTTCCTCCTGCCTGCTTCTCTCCCCTCACATGGGGGTCGGGGGGAGGGCTCTTTCAACTGCGCGAGGCCTTGTTTCCTGCCTGCTTCCTCCCTCACGATGGGGTCGGGGGGAGGCCTTCAACTTGGCGGCGAGCCTGTTGTTTCCTGCCTGCTTCTCTCCCTCACGATGGGGGTCGGGGGAGGGCTCTTCAACTTGGCAGGCGGAGGCCTTTGTTTCCTGCCTGCTTCTCTCCCTCACGATGGGGGTCGGGGGAGGGCTCTTCAACTTGGCAGGCGGAGGCCTGTGTTTCCTGCCTGCTTCTCTCCCCTCACGATGGGGGTCGGGGGGAGGCTCTTCAACTTGGCAGGCGGAGGCCTGTTGTTTCCTGCCTGCTTCTCTCCCCTCACGATGGGGGTCGGGGGAGGGCTCTTCAACTTGGCAGGCGGAGGCCTGTTGTTTCCTGCCTGCTTCTCTCCCTCACCACGATGGGGGTCGGGGAGGGCTCTTCAACTTGGCGCGGAGGCCTGTTGTTTCCTGCCTGCTTCTCTCCCTCACGATGGGGTCGGGGAGGGCTCTTCAACTTGGCAGGCGGAGGCCTGTTGTTTCCTGCCTGCTTCTCTCCCCTCACGATGGAGGTCGGGGGAGGGCTCTTCAACTTGGCAGGCGGAGGCCGTTTGTTTCCTGCCTGCTTCTCTCCCCTCACGATGGAGGTCGGGGGAGGGCTCTTCAACTTGCAGGCGGAGGCCTGTTGTTTCCTTGCTGCTTCTCTCCCCCACGATGGGGGTCGGGGGAGGCTCTTCACTTGGCAGGCGGAGGCCTTTTTGTTCCTGCTGCTTCTGCTCTCTCCCCTCACGATGGGGGTCGGGGAGGGCTCTTCAACTTGGCAGGCGGGAGCCTGTTGTTCCTGCCTGCTTCTCTCCCCTCACGATGGGGGTCGGGGGGAGGGTCTTCAACTTGGCAGGCGGAGGCCTGTTGTTTCCTTGCCTGCTTCCTCCCTCCCCACGAGGGAGGGGGAGGAGGGCTCTTCAACTTGGCAGGCGGAGCCTGTTTGTTTCCTGCCTGCTTCTCTCCCCTCACGATGGAGGTCGGGGGAGGCTCTTCAACTTGGCAGGCGGAGGCCTGTTGTTTCCTGCCTGCTTCTCTCCCTCACGATGGAGGTCGGGGGAGGGCCTCTTAAACTTGTCAGGCGGAGGCCTGTTGTTTCCTGCCTGCTTCTCTCCCCTCACGATGGAGGTCGGGGGAGGGCTCTTCAACTTGGCAGGCGGAGGCCTGGTTTGTTCCTGCTGCTCTCTCCCCTCACGATGGAGGTCGGGGAGGGCTCTTCAACTTGTCAGGCGGAGGCCTGTTGTTTCCTGCCTGCTTCTCTCCCCTCACGATGGAGTCGGGGGGGGCTCTTCAACTTGTCAGGCGGAGGCCTGTTGTTTCCTGCCTGCTTCTCTCCCCTCACGATGGGGGTCGGGGGAGGGCTCTTCAACTTGGCAGCGGAGGCCTGTTGTTTCTTCCTGCTTCTCTCCCCTCAAGATGGAGGTATTAAAGATAAGGCTGGCGTGATTGGTACAGCTGTTTGTTTTTTTAAAAAAAAAAAACCATGACTAAACCAGGGCGTTCCA
>NC_056523.1:2345810-2356002 GCF_019175285.1 Sceloporus undulatus
GGAATAACTTCAGAGCCAAGTGTTGCTTGAAAATGATTTACAGTTCATTTGCCACTAAGCAGAAAACAATGCGTTCATGCCCATGTGCCTCAGAATGAGGGACAGGAATGCTCTGTTTGGGAGTTACAGATATAGGGCTGCAGAAGCTTCTTATCAGTGGCCAAATTAATCTTCGACCAGGACATGCTGGGCTAGCCTAATCTTTAAGAAAAAGAAGCATTTTCTTGGAATGATGAGTCAATGGGAGGGTGGATGTCCAGTGAGTATCCATTTGTCTACATGACCTGCTTACTTTAGGGGAATGGAGGACAGGTTCGTTTGGTAACTTAACTTTGGCTTTCACTCCACCCAGTGCAAAAGACAGATATCTTTCCTTCTTTGACATCCCTGATGGACAAAAACCAATGCAGCTGTTCCCCTAGTAAACTCTTCCCCCTCCATAGCCCATAAGGGTCTCCTCTCTGTGCTTCCCTTAAGGGAAGGGAAAGAAGAATATGCGTAGACCCCCCCTCCCCGTACATGCTGAAGAGACAATGCTTTGCACTCATGCAAACATGACAGCGCTTGTCTTTTGGATTAAATGGGAGAAATCTTCTACTAGTTAAACATAAACTGCAAACTTAATCTGGTTCTTCCCGTCTGAGGAAGAAAACAGGTTAACTATTACAACTACACAGTCCAAAGGTCGAGGGACAGAGGATTAACCAACCATGCTGTATTTTCCCTACCTGTATTTATCCTACCTTTTCATCCTATCAGGTGGATAGAGATCTGCATGGTTCCAGTGTCAATTGAATTGTCCATACCAGATGGCAGGTGGCTTTGTCTGATTTCTTTACAAATATAGTATCTTTGTTTTAAAAAAATAAAAGGACTTTGGGATGGGGGGACTTTGTTGCTATATAAATTCTCCCCCATTCCTGCATGCACCAGACCACCTTTCTATCTCCCACTGCCCAAATGCTGCCCCTTCCTCTCTTTCTCCTGCATGCAGCAGCCTCCTCCCCATTTCCCCCCTTTTGGATCCAGAAAGCATTATCTTTATTCCCAGCACATTGCTCTTTCTCCTTTCATCTGGGTCTTTTGGGGACGGGGGAGTTATGACATCTACCTGCTCTTTGTCAGATTAATCCAAAGAACCGATGGTGGATGCAGAGCAGAGTGGAGGGGGAGCCTCCACAACAACTAGGAGGAAGGAAGAAGCTAAGTAAACTCATAGACCTCCAGCAGAGAGCCAGTGTGGCTAAGCATTTAGAGGGTTGGACTACAATTCTGGAGACTAGGCTTCAGTTCCCAACTCGGCCATGAAACCCACTGGGGGACCTTGGGCAAGTCACATGTTCTCAGGGGAAGGCAACAGCAAGCCTCCTCTGAACAAATCTTGCCAAGAAAATCCCATGGTAGGTTTGCCTTAGGGTCGCCATAAGTCAAGAATGACTAGACTTTTTGAACAACAATTGTGTAGCAACAACTGGATTAAGCCTTGCAAACTGTAACAAGCTGTTGCTTTTTCAGCAGAGCTGGAGATTTGAACACAGCCCTTTCCTCTTGCCTAGAGATGAACCCCTTCCTCAAGAGAACAGGCACCCTCATCTCCCCACTGAAAATGGCCCATGGAAACTAGAGAGTCAGGACCAGGCCCTGACAACTCCACTCTCTAGACCTCAGCCAACTGCAGACAGCCTAGAAACCATCTCCAGTTGGAGAAGCCTCTAAACTGATGCTCCACCGACAGGGAGCCTTCCAGAAAACAAAGCCACCTCCGGGCCACAAGGGGGCAGCAGGGAAAGGACTTGGGAGGGATTGAGTTCAAGAGAAGACACAAACAAAGAAGCATGTGTAATTGGTACATTTGTTATTTTAAAAGCCATGGTTAAACTGCCGGTCTTTTCATCCTATCAGGTAGATAGATAAGATCCTAAAATCACATAAATGCTGCTGAGGAGGGGAAAGGAGTTGGGTCACCCTCCGTTTCTCATGGCCTTTGACAGGGTGGGCATGAAATCTTGCAGCACCTTTGAGACCTAAAAGAAGTTGTAGCATGAACTTTGGTAGACTTGGTCTACTTCCTCAGATGTTTGCCTGTAGTATATTGCAATATTTTTGTAATAACCTATATTTTGTTTAAGAAGTGAAATACATTTTTAAAAAAGGATATATATATATATATATATATATATATGCGCTGAAATATTCTTCTGAACCTTTTTGACTGCTCTGAAGCATGTATTAATCTAATTTTAAAAACTGGCTTCCCTTGAAGGAGAACATGTGAAACTGACTTAGATAAAATATCTGTTTCTGACAAAGGTTTCTGATTGAAGCTTCTTTTCAGATTTGACATATTGTTTCTCACCTTAACATGTCCCATATATTTGCATCTATGTGTCACCCTGAGCATATCTGCATTGATATGTCATCTTGAGTGACTTGTTTAAACTTTAGTGACTTGAGTGACTTGTTTATTCATAAAGTGTAGTTAATATTCTTCACTCACTGATTCAGATTCAAAATTCTGTGCATTTATATGGTTTCGCATCTGTGTGGATTCTTTGATGTGAACATATGCTTCCATTGACTGTAGGTCTTTCCATATTCCATGAGTTCATATAAAATAATTGAACCATAGAGTTGGAAGGGACTTCAACGGCCTTCTAATCCATTCCTCCACCTTCCAGGTATAGAGTTAAGCATTCCTCAGAAAGGCCCATCCAACTTATCTAAAGACTTCTAGAGAAGAAGGGTCATCCACCTCTGAGGCAGTCTATTTTCCCAGCTCTTATAGTAAAGTCCCCCCTAATGTTTAGGTGGAAACTCTTTGCTTGTAATTTGAATCCATTGACTTATGTTTTACTCCCTGGAGCAGAAGAAGCCCACTCCATTTTCTACAGGAAATTCCCTCTGATGTTTAAAAATGGCTATCATGTCACCTCTCAGTCTTCTCTTCTCCATGCTAAACATATCCAGCTCCCTAAGTTGTCCCTCATAAGGCATGACTTCCAGACATGGGGACCAAAATCACTGACACACTTGAGAACATTTTATAATGCAAGCATTTCAAACATTACTCAAAACCTTCAGAAAAGAATCAAATGGCCCAAAAATCCAAGTAGACCACACAATCCAAATACAGTTCACCAGTTATGCATGACTAGATAAGAACAATGCAAAAAGCCAAGAAAGCTGGCATCCAGGAAATGGCTAACCATCCTAACCAAATTCACCAGTCATGCATGACAGGGGTGAGGAAACAAGGCAAAAACCCCTCAGAGAGGAAAAAAAAACACCCCCAAACTACTCCTAGGCAACAAAAACCCATATTTATGAAAACGACTCAGAGAGGAAAATTTGCAGGTAGCAGCACCAACCACGTTAATTACTTGTGACTTTGTGAGATGCAGAAAACTCTCCAAAGAAACCAAATATTGCTGCCTGACATAGGCAGTATTTCTTTCCAGGTGTAGTGGTTTGAGCGTTGAACTACAACTCTGAGAACAAGGTGTGAATCCCTGCTCAACCATAGAAACCTACTGGGAGGCCTTGAGCAAATCATACTCTCTCAGCCTCGGAAGAAGACAAAGGCAAACTCTTGTTAAAATGCTTTTTGATGTTGTTACACAGCGCGTGAGGCAACACATCAATGTATGGTGCCAGATTCTCCACCTTTGTGACTGTAGTCAGTAGTTTGTGAGCTGGAGAAACACCTGTTGCTTTCTCAATGAGCAAAGAGACACTGTAATCTTCTCTCAGATGAGGCTTTTATTCATAGAAGAAGTTCCACTGTGTACAACACTATATACATCGACACCATCCACCATCCACACCAGTAACAACCCACTCTGAGGCACCAACTGTCTCACTCTCCCTCAGTGACAGTTGAGAATGACAGTTGACAGTTGCATCAACATTCCAATGATGCACTGTTTAAATGCTGACACATATAACTGCCACAAGAGCTGTAAATAACATCCACAACAGCTCCACCTAGTGGCCACATCCATGTCATTTTCTCAGACCTGTTTACCATAATCCTGACAACTCTAAGAATTCATGCAAAGGAAACCCTGCAAGAGGGTTGCCTTGAAGTTACCATAAGTTGGAGACAGCTTGAAGGCACACAACAACAAACATGGAAAAGGTACCAGAATGTCACAACTGGGGACTCAATGAGCATGGCTGGGGAGCTCAGTGAACATTTGGAAAGTTGGCCTTCCAGGCTGTTTTATGGACTACAGATATGTTGTCTGGAAAGGATAATAGAAGGTGATTCCTGTGGAATCTCGGGCTTATTGCATCATTCACATATTATCCTGTTTAACTGGTGAACTTACTGAGAGTGACTCTGTGGCAAGTGGGCTTCCTGGGCTGTTTTGCACAGTGCAGGCGATGTGGCCAAAATGGGTAGCAGAAGGTAGTTCGTCTGGAATGTTTGTGGCTTCCTCCATTGCTCTCATCGTTTTGTTTGGCTGGTGAATTTGGTGGACATGTGGCTTACTTGGAAGCTGATGTTCTGGGCTATCTGGTTGTGTTATGAATGGTTTGGGACCGTTCCAACTGCAGTGATAGGACCTCGTCCTCTCCCCTCTTCTTTTCTCAGCACAGTTGCTTCCCCTCTCAGCTTAGAAGAGACAAAAAAGAATCGCCAAGAAGCTGGATAAGGTGACCATCCTCCTCTGCCTCCTCCATGTTTGCTGCTCACCGGAGTTCTGATGGCGCATGGACAGATGCCACTACTGCAGCCACAATATTGTGAGTTTGATTTTGCAGGGCTCCAGGTTGAATCAGCCTTCCATCCTTTCATGTGTTGGTAAAATGACTATCCAGCTTTGGGGTAACTGGCTTACAAGTTGTAAACCGCTTAGAAAGTGCATAGTTCATTATGAAGCAGTACAGAAATGTAAATACTACTGCTATTGCTAATAATTTCAATCCTATCTGTACTTGCCACCCCCTCTCCCTCATTTGCCCTTGCCGGGTCCAGCACCCCCCATCCCCATGCACAAGACAGGCTATGCAATTCAGTGTATCTGTACAAGGTCAGGGGAGGAGGCAAAGACTAAGTGGTGATGTATACCTGGAAAGGCTTCCAGCCTGTGAAGATAAAAAGGAAATTCCTATTGAAAAGTAATAAGAACAAGAACACTTGACCAGGTGAGCATCTGGGGACCCCACCACACATGCCAACCACCTGCCTCACTCCTTAGTGGCAGATCAAAATCAAAGTGCAAGATACGTTAACATTATTAGCTGTGAAGCAGAAATAGCAGAAATGAAATCATGACAGATTAACAAGACACAATTTAGATGTATGAAGGTTGCTTCCCCAAAGGAAACAGTTTCTATACTGCAGTCATTTCTATGATTTCTCTCTGTGATATTTGTGATGTTTCAAAAGGCATGAAGTCTGAGAAAAACATTTCCCACAGAGCTGGCAGATATATGGTTTCTCTCCTGTGTGGACTCTCTGATGACTCACAACGTCTGACTTACGTGCAAAACATTTCCCACATTGCTTGCATTTGTATGGTTTCTCTCCTGTGTGGACTCTCTCATGACTCATAAGAGTTGCCTTTTCAGCAAAACATTTTCCACATTGTTGGCATTTGAATGGTTTCTCTCCTGTGTGGACTTTCTGATGAGTCACAAGAGCATAATTTTTAGAAAAACATTTCCCACACTGACGGCATTCATATGGTTTCTCACCTGTGTGGACTCTCTGATGGGTCACAAAGGTTGATTTTTCAGCAAAACCTTTTCCACACTGTTGGCATTTGAATGGTTTCTCTCCTGTATGGATTCTCTGATGCCTCAAAAGATTTGCCCTGTCAACAAAACATTTTTCACATTGCTGACATCTGAATGGTTTCTCCCCTGTGTGAACTCTCTGATGCCTCAAAAGATGTGGCTTCTGAACAAAACATTTTTCACATTGCTGACATTTGAACGCTTTCTCTCCTGTGCAGACTCTCTGTTGCCTCAAATGGCTTGAACAGTAAGCAAAACCTTTCTCACATTCATGGCATTTACTTAGTTTCTCTTCTGTGTGGACTCTCTGATGCCTCAAAAAGTGGGACTTGTGAGCAAAACATTTTCCACACTGCTGGCATTTGTGTGGTTTCTCTTCTGTGTGGACTTTCAGGTGACTCTTAAGGTGTGACTTGTGAGCAAAACATTTTCCACACTGCTGGCATTTGAATGGTTTCTCTCCTGTGTGGACTCTCTGATGAATAAGAAGATTTGATTTCCGAGCAAAACATTTACCACACTGCTGGCAGTTGTAAGGTTTCTCTCCTGTGTGGACTCTCTGATGCATGAAAAGGTCTGACTTGAGAGCAAAACCTTTCTCACACTGCTGGCATTCGAATGGTTTCTCTCCTGTGTGGACTCTCTGATGAGTCACAAGTTTAGAACGGCAAGCAAACCCTTTCCCACATTCCTGGCATCTGTATGGTTTCTGTCTTATTTGGTCTGTTGTGTAGCTCACAAGATGGGAATTATAAACAAAATATTTCCCACAGTTTTGCCATCTGTATTCTTTGCCTGTTATGTGGACTCTCTGGCAGTTCATAAGATACAGATCAGTGCATATACCCATCTTTCCCCAGTGATTTCCTGCAAAGAATGACAAGCATAGATAATACTGAATCTCAGCATTCAGTGAGGAAGAACTTCTGGGAGTAACAATGCAGCTAAGCAATTTTCTGAAGCGAGGGGAACATCAGGAAATGAGGAGCTATTGTGTCTTCTCCTCCTGCCTGCCTTCCTGGATAATATTCATAATAGCTTAATGCAACTATTTGATATGTATGGAAGAAGGACCTTGGAATGAACAGCTACCTTGGAAGCCATTGCTTTCTGCCCCTGCTTTTGTCCTTCCCAGAGTTACCTTCCTTCCAGAATGTCAAACTAACCATGACAGAAGTTTTATTATGAAACTACTTGGTATGTCTGGAAAAAGACCTGGAGACAAGCAGCTGTTTTGGAAGCCATTGCTTCTGGCCCTGTTCTGGTTCTCCCTGGACATACTTCCTATTCAGAGAGTGACAAACTAACCATGACAGAAGCTTCAATAAGAAAGGTTAAGCAAGAGAGTTGGAATTCCAGTTCATCTGAAAACTTCATGGATGAGCAAGATTGGGACCCAGATTTCAGTAAGGCCAACACAAAGCTCTCAGACGGGGTGGGCAACTGTTCAGGAATGATTTAGTGGTTTGAGCACTGGGCTATGACCAGAGACCAGGCTTCACATAATTAAACAGAGAATCTGTGAACATTTAGAAAGCAAAATCACAAAAACTCAAAATGGGTTTCTGAGAAACAGCTCATGCCAGACTAAACTGATCTCCTTTTTTGATAAAATTACCAGCTTGGTAGACAAAGGGAATGCTGTAGAGATAGCATATCTTCATTTCAGTAAGGCCTTTGATAAGGTCCCCCATCATATTCTTGCAAACAAGCTTGTAAAATGTGGGCTAGACAATACAACTGTTAGGTGGATTTTTAATTGGTTGGCCATATGAACCCCCAAATATGGCTCCTCTTCATCCTGGAGAAAAGTGACCAGTGGGGCACAGGGTTCTGTCCTGGGCCCAGTGCTATTCAACATCTTTATCAATGGCTTAGATGAAGGAATAGGGGGCATACTTATCTAATTTGCAGATGATGCCAAATTAGGAGGAATAGCTAATACCCAAGAGGACAGGATCAAAATTCAAAACAACCTAGAAATCTGAGCCAAAACTAAGAAAATGAACTTCAAGAGGGAGAATGTAAGATACTGCACTAAGTAGAAAAAATGAAATGCATAGATAAAGGATGGGGGACACCTGGTTGAATGAGACTAAGGGTGAAAGGTATCTAGAGTCCTAGTAGACATGTGTCAACAGTGTGATGCGACAGCTAAAAAAGCCAATGCTATTATAGGCTGCACCAACAGAAGTAAATAAAACATAAATAAAATAAAACTTTTATTTTTTATCCCGTTTTTCTGTAATGAGACAATCAAAGCAGCTCACAACACATTAAAATATCCACATTCACATTATGTCCCAAATTCCCCCCTCCTAAAACAGGATTAAATATGTTACAATTAAAATATCTATTAAAAATACAATTAAAAAATATAACGAGGACAGAGCTAATACATGATATGAGGGGCAATCATTCTGTGGCCGGGCATTTTTATTCAGGAAAGGCCTGCCGGAAGAGATCCGTCTTGACAGCTTTTTTAAAGCTGTCTAAGCTGGCAATTTGACGGATCTCGTCTGGCAGACCGTTCCATAGTTTGGGAGCAATTACTGAGAAGGCCCTCTCGGAGGTAGCAGTTAGTCTGGTTTTTAAAGGCTGCAATAGATTCCTCCCAGAGGACCTGAGTGTGTAGGGCGGATTATATGGGAGCAGGCAATCCCTCAAATAGGTTGGGCCCCAGCCATGTAGGGCTTTAAAGGTTATAACCAATACCTTGTAATGTGCCAGGAAATTAATAGGCAGCCAGTGAAGAGATTTTAGGACAGGTGTTATTTGGTTACTCCTAGTTTTTCCAGCGACCTGGCTGCCATATTTTACACTAGTTGAAGTTTCTGGACTAGGCACAAGGGTAGCCCCATGTAGAGCGAAATCAAGACGTGAAGAAATCAAGTTGTGAAGTTACCAGTGAATGTACAACAGTTTCTAGGTCCTTTACTTCCAAGAAAGGGTGCAACTGGCATATCAGCCAGAGCTGATAACAAGCTCTCCTGATTGTCCCTCCCAATTCATGGGGGATCTGTTCAGGATCCAATGAATCCGGAAAAACGCTGATATTGAAGTCACCATTGATTTCAATGGCAGTGCACACCTGTGCATGAACCATTTTGTCCATCCCTGCTTGTCCATGAATGGGCGAGACTGCGGACTCAAAGTCCACAAATTAGGAGGGACGAATGTATAGTCTCTAGATAAAGGGAAGTAATAGTGCCACTTTATTCCGCTTTGGTCAGGCCTCACATGGAATACCATGTCCAGTTCTGGGCACCACAATCCAAAAAAGATGTTGAGAAACTGGAGTGTGTCTAAAGGAGGGCCACCAAAATGGTGAAGGGCCTGGAAACCATGTCTCAACATACTAGCTCAACATTAGGAGGAACGTCCTGACAGTAAGAGCTTTTCGACAGTGGAATGTGCTCCCTCAGAGTGCAGTATAATCTCCTTCTTTGGAGGACTAAGCAGAGGCTTGTTGGCCATCTGTTAAGAATGCTTTGATTGTGAGTTCCTGCATGACTGGATGACCCATGTGGTCTCTTCCAACTCTATAATTCTATGATTCCAAGATTGCCATGGCAAGTAAAGTGGGTTCATGGTTTGTGTAGTGTAAAAATGTCCTCACTCTGTTTAGGAAGGGCAATGGATTCAGGTTTCTTACCTAGGGCAGATACATTCTCATAGGTTTCCATCATGACCTCCATATACAAAGATCTTTGATTCTGATCCAGCAGATTCCATTCCTCCTCTGTGAAATACACAGCCACATCTTCAAAGGTCACCTGCAACAGAAAGAAGCCCTCATCCAGAGGATGACTCATCAGTTGTGGAGGCAAACCATGGTGCATCCCAGCAGGATTGAATTGCTTCAGAGGGGGACCTCTTGCATTTTGAAGATTAGTGCCTGAGGGCTATAACCTGGCTCCCTGATGAACTAGCCTTGTTACGTAAAAGGACGTTCTATTTAGCACATGGGGTCTTTTCCACCTAGAACATCCCAGTTATTAACTGGCATGTGTCTATGGCACCATTTCCCAATCCAGTGTCCTGCAGATAATTTAGATTTCTACTACCTTTAATTCCTATTACTTTGGCAAATGTGTTCAGTTATTTAGGCACAAAGTCAGAGAATACCATGAGGACCTCTTCCTGTCCCTGGCAATAAAAATAAAAGAATTACAAATGAAACAATTAGTAATTGCTGCCTTTCATGATTATTATTATTATTTAACTTTATTTATATAGCGCTGTAGATTTACACAGCCTAGGCCACTTGCCTGAGACAGCTGCCTCTGTCCACCAAAACAGAACACCAACCCTGTCTAAAAGCCATGGATTTCATGTTAACTTAGATATAGAGCAAGCTCTGGTGACAGGCTTGAGGGTCCCAGCAGGCAAGCATTGATCTGGGAACCTAGTCCCACCACCGCTGGCTCTGGCTGGGGAAAGAGCA
>NC_056523.1:2361002-2372892 GCF_019175285.1 Sceloporus undulatus
TTGAGGCTATCGTACTTTGGACACATTGTGAGATCACATGACTGTTTAGAAAAGATTATGATGATCAATAAATTGGGAGAAAACACACTGTACAGGTGGATTGATTCAGGGAAGCCAAAATGCTGAACCTGTTATTATAACAGTATCTGTTGGACATATCTCATTCACAAAGTCACTCTAGCCCAGTGATGGTGGACCTTTTAGAGATCAAGTGCTCAAATTCAGTGGTGTTCCCACACTTGGTGTCACCCAGTGCCAACTGTGTGTGTGAGATTTCCAGGGCGCGGGATGTCTGTCTTCTGTGGAAACTCAAGACACACTCGCAATAGCAATCCCCCCCCCATGAAACTGCCAAGAAAACTGCATGATAGTTTCACCTTATGGTCATCATACATTGGAAATGACTTGGAGGCACCACATACAAATCACACTCTCTCATCCTCAAGGGATGGCAAGGGAAAAACCCCTCTGCTTCTTCCTCTTCCCTCCCCTGCCTTTAACTGCCTTTGAGAAGCCAGTTAAAGGCACAGGAGGGTAGGGGGGAGGAAGAAACAGGCGTGCACCTCCCACTCTCCTGTCCCTTCAACTGTCTCCAGCTCCCAGACCTGGGCCTCCCTTGTCAGCAGGTTTCCTCCTCCACGTGCCCTTAGAGGGCATGCATGCCATAGTTTAGCCACCATTGCTCTAGGCTGAAGCCAGCCTGACAGCACAGAACAAGAAAATCTTTGGATTACCCCAAAGATTTAGCCACTAGGGTTGGTGTCACCTGTTGTGGGCTAGTAATGGCACTGGTAGTGGCAGCTCTGCCAACCCTTCCTTCCCTCTGAATCACCTATCCAGCCACAGAAAGACCTGTGTAGCTGGGCGGATGAGGCAGTGGACAGTGCTGCCAACACTTCCCTTCCTCTGCTTTGCCTGAGTGTTCACCTTGCCTGAAGCTGGAGGCTGTTGTCTCCCATCCTTCCTCTTCTTAACTCCTGAGTCTTAGCACTACCTACTGAAAACAGTATTGAATTATCTTGCTTGTTTTAATGGGACTACTCTAAATGCTATTTAAATGATGCATGCATCCAAAGAGGCCAGACGCTGCACCAAAGCTGAGCTCCAGTCCTTAGAACTGGAGCATGGCTTTGGCGCAGCTTCCAGCCTCTTAGGACCAATGCATCATTTAAACAGCATACCTCCAAAGTGACCTGAAGCAGCTTTATTTTGGTCTGTCTGTTTGGGCATGAAGGATACTTTTTCAATCACTCATTGTTGATTTCATAATATGTTAGCTAATAGTAATAAATGCTGACACTTACAATTTATAAATTTTAAATTTTGTTCAAAACCCAAATAGATATCTTCCCCCCACAAACACATACACTTTCCAGGCATACATAGTTAAATCCTACAGGCCAGAAAGAGTTTATTCATTTTATTATTCTCAGGGCATTGCTGAATATTTGGATGTTTTCCTTGTGTGTGTATTTAAGTAAAAATGAAATGCACACATATAACAATGGGTAATACTTGGCTTGACAGAAGAATGTCAAAAAAGGATCTGGACTCTTTATGAATCACAGATTGAATATGAGTGAACCATGTGCTTCGGCAGGTAAAAAAAGCCAATGTGATTCTAGGCTGCATAAATAGGAGTATAGTGTCTAGACTGAGGGAAATAACAGTACCATTGTGATGGGAGTTGCTAAGCAGATTTAGCTTCCTGGCAGCAAAGTGCAGTTCAGGAAGACTGTAAGGAGGGGCTGTGGGGGAATTGCAATGTATAAAAGGTGATTGTGTGTGTTTGTGTGTGAGAGAGAGACAGTCGAAGGAGGCTGGAGAGAGAGAGGAAAAAACAAAGGTTCCAGTAGTTCAGTGAGTTTCAGACTGGAAGACAGAGAGTCGGAGGTGGTTGGCTGATTCAGTTAGTCCAGTCAGAGACTAGGTGGTAATCCTGTTGAAAGAGACAGAATAAAGAATCATAGAGTTGGAAGAGACCACAAGGGCTATGCAGTCCAACCCACTTCTGCCATGCAGGAACTCACAATCAAAGCATCCCAGACAGATGGCCATCCAGCCTCTGCTTAAAGACCTCCAAAGAAGGAGACTCCATTACATTCCAAGGAAGGAGTGTGTTCCACTGTCAAACAGTCCTTACTGTCAGGAAGTTCTTCCTAATGTTGAGGAATCTCTTTTCCTGGAGCTTGCATCCATTGCTCCAGGTCCTGTTCTCTGGAGCAGCAGAAAACAAGCTTGCTCCTCCTTAATATGACATCCCTTCAAATAGTTAAACAGGGCTATCATATCACCTCTTAACCTTCTCTTCTCCAGGCTAAACATCCCCAGCTCCCTAAGTCGTTCCTCATAGGGCATGGTTTCCAGACCCTTCACGATTTTAATCGCCCTCCTTTGGACACATGGCTCCAGTTTCTCAATGTCCTTTTTGAATTGTGGTGCCCAGAACTGGACACAATATTCCAGGTGGGGCCTGACCAGAGCAGGATATAGTGGGACTATTACTTACCTTGATCTAGACACTATACTTCTATTGATGCAGCCTGAAATCGCATTGGCCTTTTTAGCTGCTGCATCACACTGTTGACTCATGTTCAACTTGTGGTCTACTTGGACTCCTAGATCCCTTTTGCATGTAGTCTCCTTCAGCCAGGTGTCCCCCAGCTTATATCTTCCCAAGTGCAGTACCTTACATTTCTCCCTGTTGAAGTTCATTTTGTTTATTTTGGCCCATCTTTCAGGTCCTTTTGAATTCTGATCCTGTCCTCAGGGGTATTAGCTGTCCCTCCTAATTCGGTGTCTTCTGCAAATGTGATAAGCATGCCCCCAATTCTGTCATCCAAGTTATTGATAAAGATGGATGTATTCTTTGGAGGAGGTCATGGGTATGAATTTGCAGGACCTAAGGATAGAATAGAACCACAGAATCCTAGAGTTGGAAGAGACCACGAGGGCCACCCAGACCAAGTGCCCCATTCTGCCATGCAGGAACTCTCTATCAAAGCATACCCAGAGGAGCCAAGGGGGTCTTGGGGATCTCTCACCCACAGAGTCGCCATGGATCGAGGTTGGATAACTAGGAGAACCTCCCAGCATCCTGGGGCATTTGGGGTCCCTATGTCTCCCTTCTCACCTTCCTCCTCCCCAAAGCGCCTTCTTCACCCTCAAAGATATCCAGAGAGGACCCTCCTTCTCTGCCCAACACCATACACCGGAAATGAGGTCATAGGAGAACCGCCATGTTCTCCTCTCTTTCCCCCCAACTGACCCTTCTAGGAACTTGCTCTCGCTGCTCCTGGGAGGAGAAGGGGCGGGGCTTCTTTCCTTCCTGCAAAACTTCCATTCACACACCGGAGGTGAGGTCACAGAGGGGAGCCTCCATCTCCCTCGCCCTCCTTGACCCCTCTAGGAACCTGCTGTCGCAGGGGCTTCTTTCCTTCTTGTCAAACTCTGAGGAGGAAGAGGCCCCAGGTAAAGGCCAGAGGAAGAGCCCCTTGAAATGGAGGCAAGGAGCAGGTCCCTGGCCCCTTCTCCCCCCAGAAGCCGTTTCCCTTTGGAGCCCCTGAAGGAGGGAGGGAAGGAGGGAGGGAAGGAGGGCGAGGCAGACTGGGGCCTCCTGCTCAGCCATGGAAGCCCTGGGTGGCCTTGGCGAGTCACACTCTCAGCCCCAGAAGAAAGCCCGCCTGAGGGCTGCCCTGAGGACCCAGAATGGGAGGGATGGTATTTTCCACAAAATGGAGGGAGGGGGTTTAAACTGAGCCTTAACCTCTTCTCTTGCTGAAGTCTTCAGTTTTTGTTGCTTTAAAACAGTGCTCCTCAAACGGTGCCCTTTAAGAGGCTTTGGACTTCATCTCCCAGGAGCCTCCGCCATGTTGGCCAATAGCCTGGGATTCTGGGAGCTGGAGTCCAAAACGCCTTCAAGAGCAGAGTTTGGGGACCACTGCTTTAGTCCAATGGCCCCCTGACTATGTCCTTTTTGGACTCGGGTTCCCAGAAGCCTCAGCCAGCCAAAAACACTTTGACTGGATAAAGAATCAGCCCCTTGGCAACTATCTCCCTTTGGGGGGGGGGTGTCAAGGGACACTAGTGCCTCTTGGCAGGTGTGTATGTGAACACATACGGGTCTTTGGAGGTCAAAGGCCAGCCTTGGTGCTGATGCTTTTCCCCCACTCCTCCTTTGTCCCTCCAGATGTTGATGAACTGCGCCTCCCATCAGCCCCTTAAATAGCATAGAAAGAAGTGGGAGGTGCTGGGAGTTGTCTTCTGGCAAGAGCGGCTGGGCTGCAGGGTTCCCACCCCGGCATTAATGCTAAGCTACAGGGCTTTTTCTTCTTGTTGTTGTTGTTGTTTTGGAAGGGTGTTTTTGATGAATAAGGAAGTCTTTTTGTTGTTCTTCTGTGCTGTCAGATTGGCTTCTGCCTCAGGTTACTCTGTGAATGAGATGCTTCCAAGAGACCTTGTTATGAACATCTTTGAACAGGTCTTGCAAGCTGACCCTTCTGGCTTCCTTGGGTCAATCCACCTGCAGCGCGCTCTTTTCCTTTTCCTGCTGCCTTCCACTTTACCGACCAACATTGTTTTTTTCAGTGAGTCATCTCATCTCATGATGTGTCTGAAGTAGGAGAGCCTTGGTTTAGTTATTTTGTCTTCTAGGGAATGTTCAGGCTTGCTTTTCTCTCAGACCCATTTGCTTGTCTTTTTGGTGGTCCATGGAACACAGCATAAGAGTTTGCACATATACAGCTTCCTTTGCACTTTCTGCAGGTGGGCAGAGAGGTCCAGATAGCCCTGCCTGGACTCCAAACAGAGAGGAAGGAAAGAAGGAGAGTCTCCACTGAATTCCTCCTCCATGGAAGAAACAATAAGAAAGATGTCCTTGGAAAAGGTTAACCTTCATCTCCTCCTCCTTTGCAGTTGAACCATTGGGAGGGTTCTCCAACAAAGGGTCCCAAATAGTTGATAACCAAGAGCAGAGGGATTTCCCCCTCCAACTGTTGTTCAACTCTGCCTCCCATGAATCGAATCCTTGGTGCGCCAGTCTGGGATGTGATTGGTGCTCAAATGCTATCCTCCACCCTGCAGTGACCCAGTTGATCAGTGTTTCCTGCCATTCCCTCCCCCAGCCAATCAAGGTGAATGTTCCCTCCTTCCTTCTTTGCAATGGAACCATTGGGAGGGATCTGCAACAAGAAGTCCCAAACGGTTGATGTCCAGGGCAAAAGGATATCTTTACCTAAAATGTACTTCAGTTCATCCTCCCAAGGATTGAATTTAGGCAGTGTTGGTCCACCATTTTGTTGGAGAGAGGCACCTGACGCATGAAACATAGCAATTGCTAATGATTTAATTTGTTGCTTTCAGTCCTTCATTTGGGTCAAGGGTGAGAAGAAGCCATTGTGGTGGTCTCTGCCTCACAGGCTTAAGGATCTTGACAGTGTGGGTTGGAAATGCAAAGCGTCTACTAGTTGAGTGAGGCTGCCCTTGACTTATGCCAGTTAGCGATGCAGATTGAGAAGACCTATGTGGAAGTGTTCCCACATGCTAAATAAAATCTATCGCATGAGAAATCTAGTTCATCAGGAAGGCTGCTTGTAACCTTATCTTCACCTGATGAGTTATCTCAAGATATGGGGAGTTAATAAAAAGAGATGAAGGAGTATCCAGGCGTGTCTTTTTCTGTCCGTATTCTGAAGCAATATCATAATATTTGGGATGCACCATGATTTTTTTCTCCAACCCTGATAAGTCACTCTCTGGATGGGGGCTGTTTTCTTTTGCAGGTGGCCTTTGAGGATGTGGCTGTGTATTTCACAGAAGAGGAATGGAATTTATTGGATTGGAACCAAAGATCTTTGTACTGGAGTGTCATGATACAAAACTATGAGAATGTGTCCTCCCTCGGTAAGGAATTTGAATCCATTACCCTTCGTATGGAAAGTTAGGGTTCTTTCATGCTACCCGTGATAGTGCTATGATTCCACTTTAATTGTTATGACCATATCCAGTAGAATCTTGCAATTTGTAATGAGGCATTAGAGCTCCCCAATTAAGGACTCTTCCTCTCTCCCTAAACTGGGAATCCTAAGATTCTGGAGGTAGGAATCATGACAGTTAATGTTTTTTTGCCCCCCAAAATGACCCACATCCCAGAGCCCCTTTTCCAAGTATTTGGCCCCTTTTTCAGCCTTTCTGTGTCCTGGGCAGGCCTCTAACTTCCTCTTAGGAGAAAGGCTTCCCCTGGCCCTAAAATGATTGAGAGAGGGCCCAACACTGTCAAAAC
Organism: Sceloporus undulatus; assembly: GCF_019175285.1. Taxonomy (NCBI): domain Eukaryota; kingdom Metazoa; phylum Chordata; class Lepidosauria; order Squamata; family Phrynosomatidae; genus Sceloporus; species Sceloporus undulatus. Next base: position 2,367,283 of record NC_056523.1, read on the forward strand.
TGACCCCACTTCCTCTAAGGAATGTTGAAGGATATTAAGGCAAATGTAGTCCCTTGACATGAATGTCTAGCTGTAACTGACTGTAGCGGGTAGTGCTCACCTCTGTTATGAAGCTGAAGAGCCAGTGTTGTCTGAGGACTGTTCTGGTAATCATGTGGCCATTATGACTGCGCCAAATCTTGTTATTTGCCCACTGAAATGGTACCTTTTTACCTGTGTTTGCATGCTTTCGAACTGCTAGGTTGGCAGAAGCTGGGACTAGTAACAGGAGCTTACCCCATCATGCAGCACTCAGGCCATGAACTGCCAACCTTCCGATGATCTGCCAATCATCAGAATTGGCATGTTAACCAATAAGCCACCACATCCCTGAAAGATACAGTGGGCCCTCCTTATAGGCAGATTTGCCATGCGCGGATCTGAGCATCCATGGATGGCAAGTCCATATTGTCCCCAATGGCAGTGCGCATGGACCCACGCCACCATTGGGGACAAAAGTCCCTACTCCTCCCCTCCCTCCTCCTTCCTTCATTCCCCTCTCCTTCCCTGCCTTCCTCCTTCCCTAAATTCTTCCTTCCTTGTTCCTTCCTTCCACTCTCCTTTCCTCTCCTTCCTTGCTAACCTGCTTCCGCAGAGGCTTGAGTCTCGTAGCCACAGGCCCAGGAGGCCAATACGGAGCGTCTGGCTCTCTTGGAACTGCATCCATGCTAGAGGACTCACCGGGTGAGTCCTCCAGTGTGGATGTAGCATCCTGGCTCAAGGCTATGGTATTCTAGGAGCTCTGGGCCCCACAGCATACTCCAACTCCCAGAATTCCATAGCCTTGAGCCAGAAAAGAGTTAAAGCAGTGCCAAACTGGGTGAGCCCTCCAGTATGGATACAGCATCCTGGCTCAGCCTTTCCTATTTATAAATAAATAAATGACATTCTCTCCAAATGGGAATCAAAGTGACTTCTCCTTCCAGCTTCATGTTCACCTTCTGTCCCAGATAGTCTATCAAGGTTTTTTTTTTAGCCGTTGTGACTAAGATCTATGAAGGGGGCAAAGGAGACAGAGTACTTCCTCTTTCCTTGATGTTTCTTTTCCTTCTTGAGCTGCCTTAGTTCCATGGTTTCTTCCAGAAGTCCTTCCTCTCCAAATGCTGAGATTCAGTGTTAACTATCCTTCTTCTTATAGGAGATCTTCTGATTCATCTGAACATTCACACAGGACAGAAAACATACAAATGCCTGCTGTGTGGGAAATGTTTTACTCGGAAGTCAAATCTTCTTGTTCATCAGAGAATCCACACAGGAGAGAAACCATACAAATGCCAGCAGTGTGGAAAATGTGTTGCTCACAAGTCAAACCTCCGGTCTCATCAGAGAAGCCACACAGGAGAGAAACCATACAAATGCCAGCAGTGTGGAAAGTGTTTTGCTCACAAGACAGACTTTGTGGCTCATCAGAGAAGCCACACAGGAGAGAAACCATACAAATGCCAGCAGTGTGGAAAGTGTTTTGCTCACAAGTCAGACCTTTTCAGGCATGAGAGACTCCACACAGGAGAGAAACCATATAAGTGCCAGCAGTGTGGAATATGTTTTGCTAGCAAGTCAAACCTTAAAATACATGAGAGAGTTCACACAGGAGAGAAACCACACAAATGCCAGCAGTGTGGAAAATGTTTTGTTTCTAACTCAGCCCTTGTGCGTCATCAAAGAGTCCACACAGGAGAAAAACCTTACAAATGCCAGCAGTGTGGAAAATGCTTTGCTGACAGGTCAGTCCTTTTGAGACATCAGAAGACAAAGTGTTCAAGTGTCAGCAATGAGGAAAATGTTTTGCTCAGGACTCAACCCCTTTTAAGGCATCAGATTGTCCACAGTGCAGAGAAAATGGAAGTGTGACATACTTTTTGTTTATAGAGACAGCGTATCTGATTTCTATCTTGCAAAACTATTAGAATTCTCTTTGAAGCTAGTTTTGTTTCAAAGCATGTGATTTTAAACTATCTAGCACTTATATGTTCATTCAATAAATCTTTGAATTAATTGGAGCATTCTGCTTTCTAATACTCCCTAGTTCATTTGGTTGTGACCATGATTGTCGAATGTGTGTTCATATTATTGGGGGGGGGAGTGTTATTTCTTCCTCTTTCATGCACCCATGCTCACACACAATGTTCACTGACTTCTAGTTTTAATGCTGACATCTTCCTATCCTCAGGACTTAAATGTAAGGAGGAAAGGATCGTGGCTTTGTTTCAGCCCCCCACCCTGTTATATGCTTTTGCTGCCCTTTTTACTTGTGGTCAGCGGCCCAGTTTGGGCTCCTCTTATAATATTAAAGACTAATCTCTTCCAGAAGGCTTATCCAAATAATTTTTAAATTGTAAATTTTAAATGATGGATTTAAAATATTGATTGTTTTGTTGTTCCCTGCCTGGATCCATGGAGAGAGGTGGGAAATAAATAAATACAGTTGTTGTTATTTCATCCTGTACCAGGGGGTGGGCAGTCAGGGTCCCCAGATCCTGTACCAGGGGGTGGGCCTATCTTGGATCCCCAGGAACTCACCTCATCAGGTGTTCTTGTTTTTGTTATTCTTCTCCAGCCTAGAAGCCTCTACACATTCACAGAATCACAGAGCCTGTGTCTTTCTTTAACTTTCAGCCCTCAAACCAGTACATATACACAAAATGGCATCACTTATCTGGAGCTTTGTGTGTGTTTACATGTATATGTCACCACATAGCCTTTGCCTCAGAAAGGATCTTTTAAAAATATATTTAAGCCATTGACCTTGAACATATACGTATTTGATCTAATTTGGAAAAGTGGTATATAAATAAACATCATCATCATTATTATTATTATTATTATTACTAATATCAGCTCTCCTAAAGTCTAGAATGTGTGTCTGACTTGCCTGGCTTCTCCTTTCCACTGTATAACAAACTCCAGGAGAACATGATCACTCCCACCTCAATAAGATACCCCTTCAAATATTTCAACAGGGCTATCATATCACCTCTTAACCTTCTTTTCTCCAGGCAAATCATCCCCAGCTCCCTCTTTCCTCATAAGGCATGGTTTCGAGACCCTTCACCATTTTGGTTGCCCTTTTCTGGACATAGTCCAGCTTCTCAGCATCTTTTTTTGAATTGTGGTGCCCAGAACTGGACACGGTATTCTAGGTAGGGCCTGACCAAAGCAAAATAGAGTGACATTATTACTTCCCTTGATCATCATATGACCTCCATCTCTAATCCAATGCCAAAAACTCTTCAACATTTCCTACCCAAAGTCCCTTGCACGCCTATCTGGTTGCGAAGCTCCTCACATCTCCTCACATCCTTGGAAGAGGCCACAAGGGCAATCCAGTCCCATTCTGCCATGCAGGAAGTCTCAATCAAAGCATCCCCATGGCCCTCCAGCCTCTGCTTAAAGACCTCCAAGGAAGGAGACTCCACCAACCTCCATCCCAGCCCAGTTCTCTTCCAAGGACAACAAGAGGCAAGCAGTGTGTGTCTAAGTCCATGGGAGGCTAGGCTGGCCCCCTCCCTCCTGGCTTTTCGCTGGCAAGCAAAAACATTTTTATTCCAGCAAGCTTTTTAAAATCATGCAGGCCTGGTTTTATTGCAGGGGGGGGGGGGGGGTTTATATTGTTTTTAACCTTGTATGTTTTACATTTTGTATGATGTATTTTTAAAAGTTAAAGGGTTGTTTTAATACACACACACACACACATTGTGAGCTGGCTTGGGTCTCAATTTAGGAGAAAGGCAGGATAATAAATAAATAAATAAAAATTTAAAACGTATTGAAGAGCGTTAAAAGTTTTTTAAAAACTCCAATTTCAACTCTGATACAAATTTCCCATTTTGGAAAAATGAAAACCAATCTCCTGAAGGAGCTGGCAATGATTTGTTGTAATAATAATAATAATAATAATAATAATAATAATAATATTTATTTGTATTCCGCTTTTTCACAAAGGAATCAAAGCGGATTCCAACAGTATAAATAAAGCATCAAACAATTAAAAATTACAATGTAAAACCCCCAGAACCCCCCAACCTCCCCCCCCCAGAGATTAAAAACAGTGACCAACATATAAAAATATTAAATATCAAAAAGTTTAAAACTATCCAATAGGAAGACATTAAAAATTTTGGCAGATTAGTGGAAGAAATGAATCTTCCTCTAGAGGAGGAGGATGGGGGGATGGTGTCGGTGGTATCAATAGAGGGGGGAGGCAGGTCTAATGGATCTAACCTAGTCTGGGAAGGCCTGCCGGAAGAGATCTTGTTATTGTACCTTCCTTTCTGACTTATGGCAACCCTACAGTGAACCTACGACGGGGTTTTCCTTGGCAGGACTACTTCCTTGCCTTCTTATGAGGCTGAGAGGATGTGACTTGCCCACGGTCGCTTTCCATGGCCAAACTGGGGTTTCAAACCCCGCTCTCCAGAGCCATTGAGCCCAACTCTCAACCTATTATTGTTATGATCATTATGACTATTATTTTGTTGGGAATGTATTCCTCTCTCTCTCCTTAACCCAGTGGTCCTTGAACTGAGCCCTTTAAGATGTTTTGGACTTCAGCTCCCAGAATCCCAGACTATTGGAGAACATGGCTGAGGCTTCTGGGAGCTGAAGTCCGAAATCTCTTAAAGGGCACAGTTTGGGACTACTGCCTCTTCCCTGCCATCTTCTTTCAGGGGCAAAGGTTTCTAGGCAGAGGGGCCTCCTCTGGTCTTTCCACCAGCGAGCTCTGAGTCCTAGAGCGGCAGGAAGTAAGTATTCAGGGGAAAGAGGGGAGTGGCGCGCCCTCTGACGTCATTTCCTAGGAGGGGAAAAAGGAGGCATTTGGAGGAAGAGGCGGGAGAGGAAGAAGGTAAAGAACGAGGGAAGTTGGAGGTGCTCCTACATTTGCTTTCTGGGATAGAATGAGAGAGAGAGAGAGAGAGAGAGAGAAGGGCAGCCCCCTTTGGGAGAGCCCTGGCTGGGCTGGGGGCTATTATGGACACTCATCCCTCCATATTTGCAGCCTTGATAGTTGGGGATTTGATTAAAATGTTCTCTCTAGGAATATCCAGGTCCTCCAGTGCAACTCTATGGTCAACTTTAACTAAAAGCTGCATTGAAAGACCTAGAGATGATTCCTAGAGAGAGCATTCTGCTGGGCATTTGGAGCCCCTCCGGCACAGTTCTTTTTCTAATGTTATTAATAACAGACATCACATTACAAATATTGCAAGCATAGAAACAAACAGACATAAAACATTGGTTTCAATACCGAAACACAAAACAAAATAAACATATAAAAAACAACTATGTAAATCTAAAACATTATATTATTTATAACATAATATAGGCTGCATCAATAGAAGTACAGTGGTGCCTCGGGTTACGAAATTAATTCGTTCCGCGGCCGCTTTCGTAACCCGAAAAGCCTTCGTAAGCCGAATTGCCATAGGCGCTAATGGGGAAAAGCCGCGATTCCGTGCGAAAAAGCCGAAAAAAGCACCAAAAGTTTTTTCGTAACCCGAAAAAACATTCGTAACCCGGAACAATAATTCCCTATGGGATTTTTTCGTATCCCGAAAATTTCGTAACCTGGGC
>NC_056523.1:2372992-2383928 GCF_019175285.1 Sceloporus undulatus
GAAAAGCCGCGATTCCGTGCGAAAAAGCCGAAAAAAGCACCAAAAGTTTTTTCGTAACCCGAAAAAACATTTGTAACCCGGAACAATTATTTCCTATGGGATTTTTTCGTATCCCGAAAATTTCGTAACCTGGGTATTTCGTATCCCGAGGTACCACTGTATATAGTGTTTAGATCAAGGGAAGTCATATAGTGCCACTTCTTTTCTGTTTGCAGTAACTAGCATAAACAATCCTAGCTATTGTAACCATATATAAAATAATACATCTATATATTTTTCCGCTTCTTTTTCTAATAATCCTGTCATATTTAATAAAAAATAATAAAGGACTAAATGGCAATGTTATTCCTAACATCTTTGACATCAAAGTGTGTATTTCCCACCAATATTTCCTGCTTCTCTTCACTTCCACCAAAAGTGGTAACAAGTTCCTCTTTGTTTACTGCGTTTCCAACAACTACCGCTTCCATTCTTGTACATTTTGCTTAGTTTATCTGGGGATATATACCAGCGATACATCATTTTAATATAATTTTCTTTATAATTTTGACAAAGAATTAGTATCTTGCCAAGATTTTCCCCACAGGTCAATTTCTATGGTATTTTTTGTGTCCTGAGCCCATTTTATCTTACAATGCTTCACACTTTCCTGTTCCAAATTCCTTTGCTTCAGTAATTTGTAATATCTTGAAATATGTCCCCTTTTATCATCAAAGATTATAGCATCCAGTTCATTTTTCTTATCTGTAACACAATGCTCTTTTTTAATCAATTTTATATCTTTCAAAAATTTGTCTAAACAGAAACCAATTCATATTAATCTTGTTCTCTCTCTCATTGCTAGGTTTCATTATTAAAGATTTTTCCTGTTAACAGGTCCCTGTCTGTTAACCATTTCTGACCCTCCATTTTTGTTCTTCTATAGAAAGCTTCTTGAATAGAGACCCATGATGGTATCTGGCTATAAAATTGTTCTTTTAACTTTAACCCATACTCTAAACAATGAATTTCTTCTAAAGTGATGGCAAAAATCTGTATTAGCTTTAATTTTGTCATACCACGAGAAGGCGTGATACTCACACCTCATTTTTGTGCTTTCCATTTCCAACAACTTATCATTTCTTAATAATATCCATTCTTCGATCCACTGTAAACAGATCGATATAATAATACAACTTTAAATTAGGTAAACCACAACCGCCTTTTTTCTTTTCTTCTGTTAACAACTTCCAACCAATCCTAGCCTTTTTAAGACCTAGAGATTATTCCTAGAGAGAATACTCTACTAGGCCTCAGTAGCTCCTCCAGTGCAGTTCTATGGCCAGTGCCTGGTGGATGTTGGCCACAGAGTTGCCCTGGAGGAGATTCCTAGAGAGGTGTCCTCTCAGGTAAAACATGGTGGTTTTGTTATTTGCAGTTTTTCCACATTCACAGGGGGTCCTGTGCCCCTAACCCTAGCGAATATGGAGGGACAAGTGTACAGTATATTTGGGGAGGGGGGTTTAAGAGAAGGGCAGGGAGTGACCTTGCAAAGGGGGAGGAAGAGGAAGGAAAGGTAGGGGAAAGGGTTTCTCCTTCCAGGAAGAGGAATCGATGGGGGATTGTGTTGTAGAGGGGGCGAAGGGAGACCCCCCCCCCCTCAGCCTCCATATTCCTGGAAAAGGGGAAGGCAGAGAGGAGCCCTTCAGTTTTTCTCAACTCATCTGGGAGCTAGCTCCCAGGAACCATCCAGAAATGGCAAAAATTGTTCCTCACTTTAAGATAGGAAGGGATTTGGGTGCCTTCCACCATCCTGCATCTGCTTTGTTCTCTGTTTTCATCCATCTGATCCAACCCACTTCTGCCATGCAGGAACTCAAAGCATCCCTGACAGATGGCCATCCAGCTTCTGTTTAAAGAAGGAGACTCCACCACTCTTTGAGGAAGGAGTGTGTTCCACTGTCGAAGAGCCCTTACTGTCAGGAAGTTCCTCCTAATGTTGAGGTGGAATCTCTTTTCCTGCAGCTTGCATCCATTGCTCCAGGCCCTATTCTCTGGAGCAGCAGAAAACAAGCTTGCTCCATCCTTCAAATAATAATAACAACAACAACAATAGTATTTATTTATATCCCCTCTCCCTGTATTGGATCAAGACAGGTAACAGCGTACAAAAAAGAACAATAAAATCAAGAACACAGACAATAGATAAAAATACAATGAACTCCCAATTCCCGCTCCCTCCCCCTTAAACAGGGCTGCCATATCACTTCTTAAACGTCTCTCCTCCAGGGTAAACATTCCCAGCCCCCTAAGTCTCTGCTCATAAGGCATGGTTTCCAGGGCCTTCATCATTTTGGTTGCCCTTTTCTGGACAGACACTTCAAAATCTCTGGAAGTCATTAAGGCACCACAGGAATCATTGGGGAGTTTTATTTATTTATTTATTTATTTATTTTGAGACAAAACCCAAATTTGCCAAGACCTCTGAAGTGAAGGGATCGGACCTTGAAAAAAAATAAAATGTGGCAAGTGGAAAACTTATAATGTAAAATAACATTTGGGCAGCCCAGATTTGATCTGTGCATGATCCTGAATGAGGGTGAAGAGGCCCCTTTTTTGTGGCAATGGTGGCTGGTCTTATGTGGGGTCAGGCAAGCTCAGCATTTTGGCTTCCTTGAGTCAACACACCTGTAGTCCGCTGTTTCTCTTTTCCTGCTGCCTTCCACTTTACCAACTCTTACCATTTTTACAACGTGTCATGGCATCCAAAGTACGTTTGTCCCTCCACATTTGCAGATTTGACTTTTGCAGATTTTATTATTCACAGATTATATTAGTATGTTCTCTCTGGGAATATCTAGGGCCTCCGGTGCAACTCTGTAGTCAACTTTAACCAAAAAGTTTTACTGGAGGACCTAGAGATTCCTAGAGACAACAATCCCTTTAACATTTGTAGCTCCTCCAGCACAATTCTTTGGTCAACTGTTGGCCACACAGTTGCACTGGAGGATCTAGCAATTCCTAGAGAGGTATTCTCTCATGTAAATTCATAGTGTTTTTTGTTATTTGCAGTTTCTCCAGTTTCATGGGAGCCCTGTGCCCCTAAGCCTAGCAAATGTTGAGGGACCACCGTATGTCCAAAATATGATAGCCTCAGCCTAGATATTTTGTTGCCTATGGAAAATTCAGGCTTGGTTTGCTCTCAGACATGTTTGGTTGTATTTTTGGTAAATGCGTGGACCTGTAAAGCACCTACATTCGTACCTTCTGCAGGTGTTCAGAGGCCAAAGCTGTGTCCCAGTCTTAGGCAGGGAAGATAGTTTCTGTTGGACTCCTTCTTACATGGAAGAAGCTGCAAGAAAGATGCCTTTGGAACAGGTAAATGTTCAGTCCTTCCTTATTTGCGCTGAAGCCATTGGAAGGGTTCTGCAACAGAGGGTCCCAAAGAATGGATATTAAGGTCCTTCTTCCCAGAGTGTTGCTCAGTTTTCCCGCCCATGCATTGAATTCTTGGTTTGCCAGTCTGAGATGCCGTGGTTGACCAGATGCCATCCTCTATTCTAGAGTGATCGTGTTTTCTGCCATCTTGTCCTTCCTTTCTCTCCTTCCCCCAGCGAATCACAGCCAGGGGGTAGTGGGACTGGTCTTCAGGCCCCAGCCTGTCAGCAGAGCTTGCTCTGTCCCTGTGTTAGCATTGAATGCATGGCTTTTAGGTAGGTTTGGTACCACTATTTTTGTGGAGTGAGGCAGCTGTCTCAGGCCACTGGTTTTGAGTCTTATGAGAAATAGCAGTTTTAAATTGCTCAATTAATTGTTTTTATATTTTTACTGGCAGTAATGGCAAGATATCCTTGTGGATTTCCTTGCTATTAGTGCAAAAATAATTCCACTAATCTACCAATTGGAAATATAGGAAGTGTAAATCTGCTGGACATGAGATTGGGCAAGGCTACTGTAGATTTATGCTAGTTAGTAATGAATATTGAGAAGACATATGTGGGAAATCCCCCATGTACACTATAAACTCTCCCATGAAAAAGCTATTTTATCAGGCAGCTGGTTTGTAATGTGTTCTCCTTCATGCATTATTCTTCAAGATGCCAGATAAGAAGATGGCCATGGCAGAGATAGCAGCGTTTGGTGATGCTCCAGTGACAGTTGTTTTTGTTTGGGTTTATTTGTGTTTCCTATTAGTTTGCTATCTGTTTGTTACTGGTAACTGAGGGCAAATGAAGATAAATGAGAACTGAACACACCAAAGAAGTTAGTGAAGCTTGGATAGTAAACAACAGGGGAGCTAAATTAAAACATTAAAGCTTAAGGTCATAGAATTGGAAGAGACCACAGGGGCCATCCAGTCCAGCTCCCTGCCATGCAGGAATATACAACCAAAACACCCCCAACAGATGGTCATCCATCCTCTTTTAAAAACCTCCGAAGGAGACTTCACCACTCTCTGAGGAAGTGAGTTCCACTGTCAAACAGCTCTTACTGTCAGGAAGTTCTTCTTAGGGCTCGTTTCCACTATGATTTAAAATGTATTGCTGATCCGTTTATATGACCGTCATCCCCATTTGACACCAGTTCCGATCCTGCTTTGATCTCTGTCTGTCACGATAAAGTGAGGCAGATGTAAAAAAAAACCTGGGTTTTCCTGACACTTATTTTCTAGCAGTTCTTTTCGAAAGAATCGATTCCAGAGCATGTTCAGCAAGTGAGAACGATGTTTAGAGCTGAATTGCATCAATCTAGAGGGGAGGGAAATGGCAGAGGGGCTCACCAAGGGTTGCTTGAAATTCTCCATTGTTTTTAGCGCTAGCTTTTGTCTACTGATCGCATGCCTTCACTTCAGTTTTCTCTTCGGATTAGTTTTAAGGTAATCTATTCCTGTGAATCTGGGTGTGAACATTTCCCCACTGTGTGTGAAGAGATAAGACGGCAGTATGATCTTCTTTAGGGGTGTGTGTAACATTTTTTTAATGATCTAATATGTGGTTTCTTGAGGTACAGCATAACCATTCAAGCAAGCAAGGGTTCTCATAACTGGGATTCCTCACTCCTTTGGCAAGCATTAACCTTGGGTGCCTACAGCAGATGGTGGGGGTGGTAGGGAGTGATCTTTGGCCTACTAATTTTTTTTAAGTGACCATATATGCAATCAATTGTATTTGCATGGATTTTATTTTGCAAGCCATTGCTTCTATGCCGGGGTGGAAGTCAAGGCTGTTGTATCAGGTGAGGGAAGATGTCTGTACCTTTGGGGGGGGGCCAATGTGGGGATGGGCTATTCCATAGATTCCATTTGGTCAGCCATTTTGTCATCCTTGGTGTGAGAGGGCTTTACCAGCTGAGCAAGGGTTGCTGATGCCCATCTACCTGTGCCTTCCCACCTTTGTAGCCACCCCTTAACCCCTGGCACAGCACCACTTTTAAAAGCTTTCTACACTGATCAGCTCATTGGATTTGCAGACCGGGCACCATTTAATTCCACTGGCATTTTTCCTCCTTCCGCTTTACCAAGGCGAAAAAAAGGTGGGATGAGGATATCATGGAAAACGGATGAGACCAAAGATTTGATAGCAATTTGGGATGAGGAAGTGATGCAGATGCAACTAAATCAAAACCATCGCAATATAGATGTGTATGAAAAAACTGAAGCTAAGTTGAGAGCAAAATGGCATGATAGGACAAGATCGGAATGTCAAATAAAAGCTAAGGCGATGAAGTGGAAATTTAAGAAGGCAAACCAGCTAGCAAACAGGAGCAGGAGTGGAGCAATAACCATGCCCCCCTCTTTTTTTTAAGCCAAAGGTAATCTTCGTTGGCAATTCCAATGTAGAGGTGAAACCAATAACTTCTGCAATGGATGTGATCGTGTCAGGAGGTGCTGCACGTCAGGATCCTATCATGGTTCCCCATCAGTATCTACAGCCAGTGGTGGGCTCTGAGGAGCTCTTGTCACAAGGTACGTTTCCCAAAAATAAACATTTTCAGTAGATGGCATAGATGCATGACTGTTGGTGGATTGTTTTTGGGCTTGTGTTCTCCTTCATAATATAGAGAAGATCCCAATTGCAAAGCTTATTCTTTCAGGTGCACATGAGTAATGACGGTGGTTTCACTGCATGCACATTTTTACCCATCTGCAATCCACAATTTTTCATCAAAAATGTGGGAAAGTATTCTGTTCCCTATATCACAGAACCAATACAGTATAGGAAACCTTTATTTTACGGTGGTGGTATGGTTCTTACCCTCACTCCACCTCTTTTTTTCTCTCCTCCTGTCTGCAAGTAGAGGAAGGGGAACCATATGTGCTCACACTTACCCCGGTGGAGCAAGATGACGACAATACACAGGCAGATTTACAAGGGGCGGGGGGTATTCCTCAGCTGTATGAAACCAGTGCTAGCTTTAGTGAAGAAGACTCAGCTGAACCTACACCATTTGTGCCAATTAAACCAAATGGTTAGTCATTGTGTACCTTTAATTTGTATAGGAGGGCTTCTGCAATGAGTGATCGTGGGATATATGCTGGGCCTGTTTTTTGGCCTCCTTTGCATGGAAATTTGGTTATTGAATGCTCAAATAATTTTTTCCTTGTTAACTCTTATCTTCCTCAGAGATTTCAAGACAAATGGCTGCGCTATTCCCTGCTGAGCAGCTTGCCATGATCAAAAGAAAGCAGAAATGCAGCACAGCAGAAAACATGGCAGAGAAACTGATGCAACATTCCTCCAGTCAGTTGAACATTCTCCTAGACCACATGAAGAGAAGGGATGAGAGGGACCTGCAATTTAGAGAAAGAATGAGAGAAGATAGAGAACGAGAGAGGGAAGATAGAGAGCGAGAGAGGGAAGATAAAGAACGAGAGAGGGAAGAAAGAGAACGAGAGAGAGAAGATGGAGAACGAGAGAGGGAAGATGGAGAACAAGAGAGGGAAGACGGAGAAAGAGAAAGGGAAGAGAGAGAAAGAGAGAGGGAAGAGAGAGAAAGAGAGAGGGAAAATAGAGAAATAGAGAAAGAAAATAGAGAAATAGAGAAGGAAAATAGAGAAATAGAGAAGGAAAATAGAGAAATAGAGAGGGAGAGGTTCCTTGAAAGATTCCTAGAACAGTCTAATAGGGGACTCTGTGATCTGCTACATGTTTTGAAGGAGCAGACACGTATCTTGCGGGAACTTGCCGATTCTTTAGTGCTAAACAATAGCACTGGTGGGGGAGGTGGACGGGTGATGAAGAAAAGAAGATTAAATTCAAAGTCTTCCATCAGCGATGGTGCTTTGGCTATAGGATCTCAAAGTGATCTCAGTACAATTGACCCTGTACCAGTGGCCACTGGGGCCCCTACCCCCACTCCAGCCTTGACTATTTCCAGTACTGCACAGTCCTCAACCTCATCTCTTGGGGTGGTATCTACAACACCATCTCAGACTCATAGTTCTGGTATATAATGACCACAGGCATTATGTTTGATGGTACACCCTTAGTTAGGCCAGTTAGGAAGATAAGGAAGCCTGTCCTGCCATCCCTGTGAACGAGGAACCCCTCCAAAAAAAAACCCCAGAAGATAGTACCAGAGGAATATTACAACTTGTTTTAATACAAGTATATGATATAGATTTCTGTATAAATGTTTAATGTTATCATTTCATTAAAAACAAATAATAATTTTTACAATAAAAAACATTGCAAAAATAATTTATTTTTTACTTTTTTTACATAACAATATCAGTAACAATAACAAAAAATACCTCCAAAAACTTAGGGCTGTTGAGTCAGCTTGAAGGCGGCCTGCCACATCTCCACCCTGTTCAATCGCTCCAAGACTTCATTCCCTGCAATAAAAAGAAAAATGGAAGTCAAATCAATAAAGGTATTTTTGTTTATATAGAATTTTCTCCTTGCCACCAAAAAAAAAAATAATTACTTGATCAATCATTAATAAGATACTTACTTTACAGAATCCTGGAGGTGGAGAAGCTGTGTTTGCAGTGCCTTACTGGGTGGCGACTGCCCTCTCCAGCCGCTCCAGTATTTTATTCACTGAGAAAAAGATTATAAAAGCCTTATGATATCTATCTACCTATACACATATGCATTATAATATATGCAGGATACATGTACATTATGATATACGTATTGACTATACATATACTGTATATTAAAACTTTGTGTTTCCAGCAAAGTATCAATTCCACACACACACACACACACATGTTTACAATGTGTGTGTGAGAGAGAGCTAAACACATAGAAGCGTGTGTGTGTGTATGCACATGTGCAACTATATTGATTTATTTTGAGCGTTTATTCCTTGCTCTTTAGCCACAAAGGCTATCAAAGCTGCTTACTTTTTCCCCCCTTTTAAATTAGACAATTCCTGTCCTCAGGCTTACAATCTAATAAGACATGAAACAGAAGGAGAAGGGAATGATGGTGGGCAAGTGATTGGTACTTCTCTTCCTCTGGGGCCATGGTCATGGCAGATGGGCTGGAGGGAGGGCTCTTCATCTTACTCTGGGCTAGGCCCGATGGAGCTGGCCTGCCTCTCTCTTCCTCTGAAGCAGGAGGGAGGGCTAGATAGTCTCTGCTGGGGTGTTTTATAGCAGAGCCCTGTCAGGTCCTGGTTTTATAGCCTAAGCAGGCAAAGCACAGTACCTACTGAATCAGGGCCTCAGTCCTGATGAAAGAGGAATCCCCCTTGGAAAGCAGAGGTCCAAGCAGCAGTAGAACCAGCAGCTTCTTCCCACTAGTCCTCTGATGGTCGCTGTGATCCTCTGCTCTTCTCTCCCTCAGAGGCCACATCACTGGCAGTTGCAATGGAGGGAGGATGCCTCACCAGCCGCTGGGACTGGGCAATGATGGCTCTTCTCTCCCCAAGAGGTCGCATCACTGGATGTGTGTGTGTGTATGTATGTATATATATGTTTGTGTGTGTATATCTATCTAGACGCTTACATATTGTAGGAGATGGAGCGCCTGCCATAGATCCTATGGCCCCTTCCTCCTGGACTGACCCTCCTGGAGTTGTTCGGGAAAGCAGATAATATTCACGTTCAATGTGTTTTTGAAACAGAGTGTGTGTGTGTGTAAGTGTATGTATGTACATGCTCACATGTATCCATGAATATATGAACATGCATGCATATATGTGTGTAAATGTGCATACAGGTGTGTGTGTGCGCGCACACACATACTTTGCTAAGAACAAAACCATATGTATGAAAACAAAAATTATGTATGTATGTGTACATACACACCAAAATACGCACACTCATTCACCACTAACACACATACATACAGTAGCAGCAGCAGCATGGAGCAAGGGCAGTGAAACCTTTAAAAGAAGTATTGCTGGGGCCGGATTGGAGCACAGCTTTCGTGCAGCTTCTGGCCTCTTAGGACGCATGCATCATTTAAACAGCATAACTCCAAAGAGACCCGAAGAAGCTTTATTTTGGCCTCTCTGTTTGGGCCCTATATTTGTTTCATGTGGTAAGGAGGTGGTTTATGTTTATGAATGTATCAGATTGTATGTGCATGTTATGTCTGTGATGTTTTATGTCTATGTGGCTGTTTTGTTAATAAACACTTATTTTAAAAAAAGAAAACAAAAGAAAGGCAATATAAAATTAAAAACCTAAGTACAAATCCTACAACAATGATTAAAAACTTTACAAATTGAAGAATACAAAAGAAACTTCAAATGTGTAAACAAAATCAATTTGAGTATGGAAATAAAGCCCAGAAGTTATTAGCAAAGAGAATAATAACAGATATACAACATAATGGAAAGCTAATCACAGATCAGAAACATATCTTAAATGCCTTTCGAGATTATTTTGAAATCTTATATAAAAACAATGCTGAGATAGAGAAAGATATTGACAAAATACAGGAATAGTTAAATAACAAAATAATTATAAAACTGGATGAGGAACAAAAAGGGAAACACAATAGTATCATTAAACAAAATATCAAACACAATCAGGAAAATGAAACCGGGAAGACATCAGGACCGGATGGTTTACCCGCCAATTACTATAAGAAAATGGAGGAAGTTCTATTGATACCTTTAAAAAATACATTTAATGACATATTAGAAAACGGAATTCCAGACACATGGAGAGAGGCCTTTATCCCAAAGGAAGAAAAAGATAGTTTGAATATTGGAAATTATAGGTCCCTCTCAGTAATAAACTCAGATTTCAAAATCTTTGCAACTATTTTGGCTGAGAGATTGAAGGTAATAAACAAATTATTCATAGTGATCAAAGTGGATTTATCCCAAAACGTTATATTAAAGATAATATGAGAACCGTCTTAAATATACTGGAATTTTTCAAGCACTATAATGAGAGGAAATTGGCGATGATACTAATAGATATAGAGAAAGCTTTTGATAGGGTTGACTGGAAATTTTTAGAAGAAATAATTAAAAGAATGAATGTGGGAGACAACTTTACAGAATGGATTAAAGCTATCTACAGAGAACAAAGATCACAATTAATTACTAACAAGGAAAGTACAAAGTATATTAATATTGAAAGGGAGGCAAGGCAAGGATGCCCTCAATCTCCCTTAGTTTTTGTAATGGTGCTAGAGGTTCTAAACAATAAAATACGACAATAAAAATCAAAGGAGTAACTATTAAGGGCCTTACCTTTAAGATAAAAGCCTTTTCAGATGATATAATCTGTTTCCTTGAAGACCCTCTAGAAAATATTACACAATTTATTTGGCTTTACGAGATTATGGCAAGGGAACTGGCTTGGAAATAAATAAAAGTAAAATGGTTATCCTAACAAAAAACAAAATCAGAAGATACTGAGCTAGGAGAGAAATTTGGATTCAAAATAGAGAAATATCTTGGTATTTATCTAACTAAAAGGAACATAGACCTCTTTCACAATAACTACGATAAAATATGGAAGGAAATAAAAAATGACTTGACA
>NC_056523.1:2393928-2473390 GCF_019175285.1 Sceloporus undulatus
TGTGTGTGTGTGTGTGTTTTAACAAGCATGACTAATACCACCATGCCTAGGCCCAGAGGAAGATTAAAGGCCCTCCCTCCATCTTAACTGCTACCATCCTGGTCTTGGAGGGAGACAAAAACCAGAAGTATCTGCTGGACTTGGCCCTCTTCCCCACTGCAATTCTTCTTTTGGGGCATGCCTTCTTAGACTGTAAGCCTGAGGATAGAGAATTGTCAAATTAACAATCAGAGTATGTATAAATAAATAAATAAATACCTACAGAAGAACACACAACACTGATGTGGACACAGGTACAAAGCTCTACCACAAGGCCAGATGCCAATTTTTCATGGTAGGTCACCAACAATACAATGGATTGAATGAGAACATAGAATAAGAACATAAACAAAGTTCCCCATGGCCTGACAGGGGGCCATGGAGAAAGGGGCATGTATTGGAAGGCCTTTATGATCATGCTGTTTCAGTGTGTCACTGGCTACACCAATATGGGCGCATTGCTTATGCGATCGAGTTGCCAGTCGCACAGCCAATGGCAAAACCATTGAATGGCTGAGGCTCCGATTAAGTCAGGCAATAAAGAAATTGCAATCAGATCTTCAGTCTTCAAGGGGAAGCTTTGTGTGTATTGAAGAGGAAGAGAGAAGGAGGGAAGGAGGAATAAGAAGCCACTGTCTTAAACCTGGGAAGGGCATCAAATGTCTTGAACTGGTCGGAAAACTACACATATAACCTTTGTTATAATGCCAGTTCACACCAAAGAACAATGCAGTGGTGGAAGTCTGTATACACTGGCATTTCCATGGGGCAAATTTTTATTGGGGGAGGCAATGCTCTAATTCCCCCATGAACACAATAGATTCACCCTGCTTAGACCTCACTATAGATGTTTATCCAGAGAGAGATATGTAAATGTGCAAATGTGGCCTACCTTTCCTATTTATGTATTGTGAAGTTGAAGGCTTTCATGGCTGGCATCCATAATTTTTGGTGGGTTTTTCAGGCTATGTGGCCGTGTTCTGGAAGAGTTTATTCTTGACATATCACCAGCATTTGTGGCTGCCATCTTCATAAAAGGTTGGCAAGGAAGTGAGTTGTGTGTGTGTGTGTGTGTACTGTGTGATCCTAGGTTGGAAGGATTGTTTATTTATTTATTCCTATTATTTATTTATTTACATTTATTTATTGATGTGTTCCTGCTTTATATTAAGGTCCTAAGGCAAAGTAGAGAAAATGAAGCTCCTGGTTTTAAGGGATCTCTGACATCAAGGTAAGCCAGCCAATTCCTGAAGTTTGTGCTTCCTCAGTTGCTTCTGGATTTGCATCTGTGACCCCATTCACCTTTTGTTCCCTCTACTGCATTTGCCACTTGAGACTTATGCATGCATGCAAACCTAAGGCCAAAGGATGAACCGGATCCTGTTGGATTGTTGACATCACTAGAACTCAGTCAATCCCTAAAGCTCCGGTTTCCTTGGCATCTTTCTTGCTCCTGAGTCTTTTGTGACATCATAGCACAAAGGCTTAAGAGGACTTGCTTGCCTGGCTGGGCTTCAGAGCAGTTCAGGCTACTTGGAGGACTGGAGGCACAGTCAGAGCCTGGCCAGTTGAACATCGCCCATTCCATCCTCTAGGTAAGCAAAAGAGACTTCAGTGGGGCTCTTTGCAGGTCAGCCTCTATCCCCAGAAAAAGGTGAATCTCTTCCCTCTTTGGCAGCCCCAATTGGCAAAAAGCAATGCAGTAGTTCCCTGGTAGACTCTGCCCCCTCCACAGACCATAAGGGTTGCCTGTCTGTGCTTCAATTGTGGGAAGGAGAATATGGGATCTTTTAAGAATTAAAAGCACTTTGGGAAGGGGGGACTTTGCTAATATACAAACTCTTCTTCATTCCTGCACACCCCCGATCACCTTCCCATCTCCCACTGCCCAGATGCTTCTCTTTCTCCTGCTTCTTCCATGCACCAGCCTCCTCCTCATTCTCCCCTTTGGGGGTCCAGATAGCACTATCCTTAGATTCCTGACATCTACCTACTCTTTGTCAGATTCATCCAGAGGATGAGTTATGACAGGGACAGGATACAGAGCATTAAGTATGGCCTACTTGCTTTTAGTCAGATGGTGAATGCAGAGCAGAGTGGAGGGGGAGTCCTGGTATCACAACAATTAGGAGGAAGAAGGAAGCTAACTAAATTCATAGACCTCCAGGGGAGAGCCACTTGGACTACAATTTTGCAGACTAGGGCTCGATTTCCAGATCAGCCATAAAACAAACTGGGTAAGCTTGGGCAAGTCACATGTTCCCAGCCTCAGGGGAAGGCAATGGCAAATCTACTCTGAACAAATCTTGCCAAGAAAATCCCATGATAGGGTCACTGTAAGTCAAGAATGACTTGAAGGCACACGACAACAGTATAGCAACAAATGGATTAAACTTTGCAAATTGCAACAAGCTACTTCTCTCTCAGCTGAGCTGGAGATTTTAACACAGCCCTTTCCTCTTTCCTAGAAATGAGCTCCCTCCTCAAACAGGAGAAAAGGCACCCTCATTTCCCTACTGGAGATGATCCATGGGAACTAGACAGACAGGACCAGGCCCTGACAATGCCACTCTAGACTTTAGCCAGCGTGGGCTTCCAATCGCAAACAGCCTGGACCATTTCCAGGGCCATAAGAGAATACTTTCTCTGCTTGGAGGAGCCTCCAGCACTGATGCTCCACTGTCAGGGAGCCCTCCAGAGAACAAGGCCATGAACAAAGAGGCATGTATGATTGGTGCATTTGCTATTTTAAAAACCATGACTAAACTGCAGGTCTTTTCATCTCAGCAGGCCACTAGACAAGATCCTAAAATCACACAAATGCTTCTGAGAGGAAAAAAGAGTTGGGCCACCCTCTGTTTCTCATGGCTCTTTGACAGGATGAGCACTTATTATTGTTTATACAGTGCCCTCACTGTACGTGGTGCTTTTAAACTAAAAGAACAACCATCCAGAGCTGCTAAAGACATAAAATCATATATATTTATACAGTGAGATAGTGGAAGGAAGAAGCAGTAACAAATACAAACCTTTGCAATACAAAAGTTAAAAATTAATCATTGTATCCAGATTGAACTAAAAAAAAACAATATGGAAAGGGATCTTGCAGCACCTTTGAGACTGTGGGAAAGTAGTTGTAGTAGACTTGGTCTACTTCCTCAGATGTTTGCCTGTAGCATATTGTAATATTTTGTTTGAGAAGTAAAATACATTTTAAAAGGGGAGATAGATATTTTGCCTTTGAAATATTCTTTCAGATCTGTTTGACTGCTCTGAAGCATGCATTGATCTAATACTTGGGTAAAGGATCTGCTTCTAACAAAGGTTTCTGACTGAGGCCTGTTACAGACAGACCAAAATAAAGCTGCTTCGAGTCACTTTGGAGGTATGGTATTTCAATGATACATGAGTCCTAAGAGTCTGGAAGGTGCCCCAAAGCTGCACTCCAGTCCTTAGGACTGGAGCGTGGCTTTGGTGCGGCTTTTGGACTCTTAGGATGCATGCATCATTGAAATACCATACCTCCAAAGTGACTCGAAGCAGCTTTATTTTGGCCTGTCTGTAACAGGCCTGAAGCTTCTTTTCAGATTTGATATATTGTTTTTCACATTGGGGTTCTTGTATCCTTCCCATAATATCCTGCTTAACTGGTGAACTGGGTGAGAGTGGCTCTGTGACAAGTGGACTTCTTGGGCTGTTTTGCACAGTGCAGGAGATGTGGCCAGAATGTCTGGAAATTTTGTGGCTTCCACTATTGTTCTCATCCAGTCTTGGCTGGTGAATTTGGTGGGCATGTGCCATACTTGGAAATTGATGTTCTGGGCCATCTGACTGTTCCGAATGGCTGGGGACCATTACAACAATGGCGCAGCCCCCTTCTTTTCTCAGCACAGTTGCTTTCTCTCACAGCTTAGACAAGACAAATAGAGAATCAGCAAGAAGCAAGATGGATAAAGTGATCCTCCTCCTCTGCCTCCTCCATGTTTGCTGCTGACAGGAGTCCTGATGGTGCATGGAAATGCCAGTTATGCAGCCATAATGTTGTGAGTTCAAGCTTGCAGGGCTCCAAGTTGACTCAGCTTTTCATCTTTTCGTAGACTAGTAAAATGTGTATCCAGCTTGGGGATAACTGGCTTACACATTGTAAACTGCTTAGAGAGTGCATAGTTCACTATGAAGGAGTATAGAAATGTAAATACTACTGCTATTGCTACTGCTAACATCAATCATATCTGTACTTGCCACGCCCTCTCCCTAATAATAATAATAGTATTTATATACCTTTCCAACAGATCAAAGTGGTTTACAAAATGCATAAACAATTACATAACACATAAACAACTAAAAATTCATCCCCTTACCTTAACTAAACACAGTTAAATTAATCAAATTACAGTTAACATCAAAATAAATTTGTCCTTGCTGGGCCCCAAGCCCCCCATTCCCTTGCACAAGACAAGCTATACAATTCGGTATATCTATACAAGGTCAGGGATGGAGGCAAAGACAAGTAGTGATATATACCTGCAAAGGATTCCAGTCTGGAAAGATAAAAAGGAACTTCCTATTGAAAAATTAAAAACAACACTTGACCAAACCCAAAACAGATGACCCCTGCCTGTATCACTCCTAACTGACAGATCAAAGCCCAAGTGCAAGATACATTAACATTATTATCTGTGAAGCAGAAATGATAGAGATTAACAAGAAACAATTTGGATGTATGAAGGTTGCTTCCCCAAGAAAACATCTTCTATACTGCTGTCATTTCTATGATTTCTCCTTAATGTGATATTTGTGATGTTTCAAAAGGTGTGTATTCTGAGAAAAACATTTCCCACAGAGGCAGCCGATGTATGGTCACTTCCCTGTGTGGACTCTCTGGTGCCTCAAAAGATGTTGCCTCAGAACAAAACATTTTTCACATTGCTGACATTTGAATGGTTTCTCGCCTATGTGGAGTCTCTGATGTACTGAAAAGCTGGATGTATGAGCAAAACATTTTCCACACTGCTGGCATTCGTATGGTTTCTCTCCTGTGTGGACTTTCAGGTGACTCTTAAGGTTTGACTTATGAGCAAAACATTTTCCACAATGTTGGCATTTGAATGGTTTCTCTCCTGTGTGGACTCTCTGATGAATAAGGAGGTTTGACTTCCGAGCAAAACATTTCCCACACTGTTGGCAGTTATACGGTTTCTCTCCTGTGTGGACTCTCAAATGCATGAAAAGGTCTGACTTGAGAGCAAAATTTTTCCCACACTGCTGGCATTCGAATGGTTTCTCTCCTGTGTGGACTCTCTGATGAGTCACAAGATCAGAACAGCAAACAAACTCACTCCCACACTCCTGGCATCTGTATGGCTTCTGTTTTGTTTGGTCTGTTGTATAGCTCACCATATGTGAATTATAAATAAAACATTTCCCACAATCTTGCCATCTGCATTCTGCGCCTGGTATGTGGACTCTCTGGCAGCTCATAAGATGCAGATCAGTGTACACATCCATCTTCCTTGAGTGATTTCCTGCAAAGAAGGACAAGCACAGACAATACTGAATTTCAGTGTTCAGTGAGAAAGATCATCTGAGAATAACTATGGAGCTAAGCAAGCTCAATTTCCTGAAGGGGAAAGAAAAAACCAAACACCAGGGAACGAGGAGCTATTGTGTCTTCTCCTCCTCCCTATCTTCCTGAATATCATTCATAATAACTTAATGCAACCATTTGATATGTCTGGAAGAAGGACCTGGGAATAAACTGCTGCCTTGGAAGCCATTCCCTTCTGGTTCTGTTCTGGTCCTTCCTAGAGATACCTTCCATCCAGAATGTCAAACTAACCATGACAGAAGCTTCAGTATGAAACCACTTGATATGTCTGGACAAAGAGCTGTTTTGGAAGCCATTGCTTTCTAGCCCCGTTTTGGTTCTCCTTGGACATACCTCCTATTCAGCAAGTGTCAAACTAACCATGACAGAAGGTTCAATAGGAAAAGCTGAGCAAGGGAGTTGGAATTCCAAGTCATCCGAGAACTTCATGGATGGGCAGGATTGGAACTCAGATTTCAGTAAGGGATAGAACAGGGGTGCCCAAGATGTGGCCCAGGGGCCAGATGTGGCCCGCCAAAGGATTCCTGGAGGCCTGGAGCCAAATAGTCAGGAGGCAGAGGATGTCCCTGTTCACAGAGTCCTCGCCTGATTGCAGGACATGAGCAATGGACCCTTCCCCCAGACTTTGCTTCTCCTTCCCAGGAGAGCTTTTGCTGGGGGCAGGCTTACAGCTCCTCCCACCCCATTGGCCAGCCTTTGGGACTTTCCTTTCTGTGAGGGGGGGAAGAAGGAGGAGGAGGCTGCCACATTTTTGGCTAGGTGGGCAGGCCTAGCCGTGGCCCAGGGACTGGTCACCATGCAAGAGGCCTGTTGGGCAAAATCTGTGTGTGTGTGTGTGGGGGGGTGATGGTTGTGGTGTGTTTTTCTAACTTGGGGGTGTGTTGTTGTTGTGTGCCTTCAAGTTATTGGGGACTTATGTCAACCCTCAGGTGACTCTATCATGGGGGTTTCTTGGCAAGGTTTGTTCAGAGGAGGTTTTGCCATTGCCTTCATCAGAGGCTGAGAGAATGTGACTTCTTGCCCAAAGTGTCACCCATTGCAGGGGGTTAAGGCCGCTGCCACTGCCGCCACCTTTCCCACGCTTTTGGCAGAGAGGGCAGGCAGGCATTGCTGGAGGAGCCATGCTAGGTCTCTTGCCTCTTAGCCTGACCAGATATGATTTGTTTCTGGCAGCTCTCCATTCAGCTCCCCTCTCGTCCTGCCCCAGAATGGTGTACAAAAGAAATTTCTTGCACTTGGGTTGCCATAGCTCTCTTCCACAAAACCTCAGATGCACATCTATGAAAGCTTATGATACAACTTTTTTCACACAGTTAGTCTCAAAGGTTCTAGAAGATCCCCACTGTTTTCCTACCAGAATTTTGGCTATGCCCCTAATAACTTTCTTTGTTCTCTTATCACTGGCTGTGAGAGGGTGAGGCCAGCCATCTCTTCTAAGTTGTTGCTTTCTCTGCTTCTGCTTTCTAATCTCTTCACATGCTGAGAAACTATAAAAGTTCAGTCTGCTCACAACCCCCTCTCCAGTCATCAAGATGAAAGGCACATGGCCAACCTCTACCTTTCAGTCAGTCTCAGAGATGGTACATCTTTTCAGTTCAAACTGCTTGGTACAATTCCCAGGTAGTTGGCAAAAGGTGCAAATATTCTGGGTTTTTTTCTCTTGAACTCTGCCTATACACAGAGGCTCCCCCATATCACTTGGGGGAGGGCATACACAGCAGTGTCAACTCCAACAGGCACAGTGTAGATACCAGCCAAGTGTATCAAATCTGCTCATTGCATAGCATCAAGGACTTCAGAACTTGTTGCCCCAATTCAATCAACAACTTCACATCTACTGCCCTATGTTAAATGATGAACAGCATGAACTTAGAAATGCCATTCTGACAATAGGGCAGCCATAGAGTATTTAGCTTTGCTACACAATCATGAGTGTGAAGAGATCAAAAATATGTGCTGCTTTAACTTGTCAGATAATTTTATTATTAATAATTTGATTGAACTACTACATAATTTAAACACTCAGATCCATCAAGATGTTGGATATTCAGGACTATGGAACTGGTTAACTTCCTGGTTGCTGGATTTTCATTGGCTATAACAAATCCTTGCATATGACACTGTCATTCTGTGTATCATGATTGTATTTTGCTATCTCTTGCACTGTATTCCTTCCTTGTATCAAATGTTGCATGGGTGGATTGCACTCTCAGGTCCTCAGGGAAGAACCTACTACAGTCACAGAGAACTAGACTAGTAACTACCTTCCAGAGGACATTTGCTTCTGCCGCTCCAAAAATCTGGAACGATCTGCCGTATGAGATCCGCCAACTAACATCTTTCGAGGCCTTTAAGAAGGCAATAAAAACATATCTCTTCCGGCAGGCCTTCCCAAATTGATCCCCTAATTTCACTCTCCGCATGCCTAAATTGTTTCTCTTTGGACCAATTTGAATACTTTTGATATTATTGTTTTCTCTTTTTATATGCTGTTACCCGCCTTGATCCAACACAGGGAAAGGCGGGTTATAAATAAATCCTATCATTATTATTATTATTATTATTATTAATAATAATCCATCAGCCTCATATAGTGCTATGTAGCCTGGGATAATGAAATTAATTTCTTCCCTTTTGGATTAAAACAAGAGAAATTCCTACTAGTTAGACATACAGTAAACTGCAAACATTAATCTGGCTCTTCCTCTAAGGAAGAAAACAGGTTAACTATTACAGGTATAAAATCCAAAGGTTGAGGCACAGATGATTAACCAGCCATGCTGCATTCTTCCTACATTTTTGTTTTCTGCCTATAAAAGAAAGAGACTTGAATGTTTGCAGTATCAATTGAATTGGCAAGTGCCAACTAAATTAAATTGTCCATACCAGATGGCTGGTTTTGTCTGATTTCTTTACAACTAAGGCTGTACAGACCTGCCAAAAGGGCCGGCATTGGGGTGGAGTGGGGGCCTGGCAACTGCACACCCCAACTCCTCCCCAGAGCAGTGTCCAGATGGTGGATGGCGGCACATATCTTTGGCACAACAATTAGTCATGCTGCACTGAAGAAACGGGGAACAGCCGCACGGTGGCGGCAAGGGCACCCTTTTTCCAAGCCAAAAATTGGCATTTGGCTGCTTCTTTTTGGCCCAGAAAAACACCAGATCGAGGCTGTAGCGTGTGGTTGCTGCAGCCCCGATCTGGTACTCAAAGGGTCTGTGGCAGGCCACTCCTTTGGGGTGGTCTGTTTCGCCCCTAAGAGGAACTTCTACTCCCATGCTGGCCTGCCCATACAGAAAAGCGCAATAACATTCAAAATCCACAAAATAGTGATACCTTTATTGGCCAACCAAAATGCACAAAATAGATGAAGCAAGCTTTTTAAGATCAACTGTGGCTTCTTCATTGGGCAAACGTATTAAAAATCAAAACAGGAAAAAGGCATTACTGTTTTGTGGATATTGGATGTTATTGTTTTCAGTGTGGCCAACACAGCTACTCCTTTTTATCAACACTCCCATAGTAGCAAGTGGGGCAATACAGTTGTAGGTATGAGGTGCAGTTTCTGGCCCAGTAGTTTTGGAGGATGGCCAGGTGAACACCAGCCATCTGCAATGTCTATCCTTGTTATTAAATATTACAGTGACCGGGTTTATGGCACGAGCATTTTTTTCAGGCAAGCATCAATCGTATCACTGAGCTGGCAAAGCAATCCTCTTCCTTCAAGCCCTGATATCTGACACCATAATCCCAGATCTTCCTCCTGCCTATGTGAGAGATGAGCCTAGGCTCTGGAGCTGACAGTGAAGTGTAGAAAAGAAGGGATCATGACTGTCCCACAGAGGGACATGGGGCTTGCTAGCATTGTTGAGAGAACATGAAATGTAACTGCTATGAGATACATGAAGCTGAACCTCATCCCTTAGTATGTGGTTTCACAGTTAATTTATCAGCTCTAAAGAAGCTTTGCAAATGCATTTATTCAAAGGATATTGGACCACAGAATTGTCCACGAGACGGTCATGAAATAGAGGACTATGTTCATCATTTCGGTGTGAAATAAACCTTTGAGCCTCTGCTGGATGAGAAAGTGAAATGAAAAATCCCTAAATCATACCTGGGCAAGCATTAAGGGCTGTTTCACACTACACAATTATGAAGTATGATTACACTTTAACTGCCATAGCAACATCCTATAGAATCCTGGGAATAGCAGTTTAGAGAGAGGTATTTAGAATCCTCAAAGGGCCGTAGTTCTTCACTAAACTAGAAATCCCAGGATCTCACAGGATATTGCCATGGCAAGTAAGGTGGATTCAGGGTATGTATAGTGTGAAAAGGCCTTCACTCTGCCTAGGAAGGACAACTGATCCAAGATTCTTACCTAGGGCAGACACATTTTCGTAGTTTTCGCTCATGACCTCCATGTACAAAGATCTTTGGTTCTGATCCAGCAGGTCCCATTCCTCCTCTGTGAAATACACAGCCACATCCTCAAAGGTCACCTGTAACAGAAAATCAAACAGGAAAAAGGTATTACTGTTTTGTGGATTTTGGATGTTATTGTTTGCATTTCCCAATCCAGTGTCCTGCAGATAATTTGGATTTCTACTACCTTTAATTCCTGTTATTTTGGCACATATTTTGGCACACAAATGACAGAATACCTCTTCCTGCCCCTCACAGTAAAAATATAAGAATAACCAATGAAACAATTAGCAATTGCTACCTTTCATGATGGCTCAAGACCACTTGCCTGCCTCTGTCCACCAAAGTGCTGTCACCAACCCTGTCTAAAAGCCATAGATTTCATGAACTCAGACATAGAGCAAGCCCTGCTGACAGGCTTGAGGGGTCTCTGCAGGGCATGCATTGCATAGGAGCCCAGTCCCACCACTGCTGCTCCTAAGTGGCTGGGCCTGATTTTAGTGTGTGTGTGTGTGGGGGGGGGTGGTTTAGATTACTTCTGGTCTTGTATGTTTTAAATTTTGTATGTTGTATTTTTAAAAATGTTTTACTGTTTCAATTGGACTATTTTCATTAGAATCATAGAGTTGGAAGAGACCACAAGTGTTTTTACTGTGTTGTTTTAATGTGTGTGTGTGTGTGTATGTGTGTATGTGTGTGTGTGTGTGCTGCCTTGGGTCCTAATTTGGGAAAAGAGTGGAAAAGATCTGCTGAACCTGATCCTATTCCCCACCACCACTCCCTTCTCCTTTTGTGTCGTGTTTTCTTAGATTGTAAGCCTGAGGGCAGGGAACCGTCTGACTAAAAAATTGATGTACAGCGCTGTGTAAACTTACAGCGCTTTATAAATAAAGGTTAATAATAATAATAATAATAATAATAATAATAAAGAGCAAGGGCAAGATGGCAGGAAGCACTGATTAATTGAGCCACATGGCAGGTGGGAGAATGACATCTGATCATCAGTCGCATACCAGACTGATAAAACAAAGTTTCAATTTGGGGGGGAGGTGGAGGTTTCAGAACACTGGAGGATCCTTCCATTCATGGTATCAAATGTCAGGGGCCCTCCACCACATAACCTTCCCAATGGACCCATGACAAAGAAGAAAGGGAGGGATGTTCACCTTTTCCAAGGGCATCTTTCCTAAAATTTCTGCCATGGAAAAGGAATTCACCAGAGCTCATCCCTCTCGATAAGTCTGGAGACCAGTCAAGCCCACCTTGGACCCCTGAGTACCTGCAGAAAATACAATTACATGTAAATATATTTATACAGTCTTCTATGTAACATCAAAAAGACAATGAAATTGTTCTGAGGGCAAAAGTAGCCAGAATATTCCTTAAAAGACAGTGGCCCGTCGGTAGATGCTAGGGTTTGGTTCCAGGACCACCTGGGGATACCAAAAGCTCTGGATGCTCAAGTCTCATTCATTACAATGGCAGAGTAAAATGATATATCCCTTATATAAAATGACAAAAGCAAGATTGGATTTGGGAAATTTAGATATTTTAAAAGTATTTTGAAACATTGGACAGAAGTTAAGGAAGAGATAAATACAAAAACAGAGAGATACAAGTAAGCAAAGAAAGTAAACATTCAATTAATGGGAATTAGGACTAGATAGTACTCAAAGGCATGTAACAAAACAACTCTCCAGAAGCCGCCCAGGCAGTGATTGCTTTTGGATGGAAGCACAATCCCAGCCGGCTCTCCTTCTCCCTTTCGGCCACCTGCCCCTTCCTCACAACCGGGGCCCTCTGCCCCAGGCTCCGCGACGAGGCAGGAGGCAGCAGGGGCCAGAACTCAAAGAGGCGAAACTTCTTCGGACCGCAGATAGGGTTTAATTGAATATTAACCATTAATTAATTAGGATTAATATTAATTCCCTCCTCTGCCTGGAAGAGGCGAAGTGGCCGAGGAGCCTTGTGTCCCACCTGCGGGCCCCGGGCCTTCGGTTCTGCAGGCCTGCTCTGCCCCTTCCCTCCATCGTTGGGGGAGGAGGAAAAGGGAGAGGAAGGGGCTGTTTTCGGGGAGGGAGGGAGGGAGGGAGGGAAGCCGGGTCTCCTTCATCCCAAATGGCCGGCAGGAGCCTCCAGTCTCTCTCTCTCCCTGCGAGACAAGGCCCGCTTCCCTCTCAGTGCGCCCCCGCCTTGCCTCCTGCTGCTCCGCTCACTGGGCCTCTCCTTCCCTCGCTTTCCCGGCATGGAACCCACTCCTCCCTCGGAGTGCAATGGAGTCTCCTTCCTTAGACGGCGTTAAACAAAGGCTGGATGATGGAGGCCATCTGTCGGGGAGGCTTTGACTCTGATTTCCTGCATGGCTCGGGATGGGATTGGATGGCCCTTGCGCTCTCTTCCAACTCTATGACCCCGTGGACTTTCCCGAGCACTTCCTGCCTCTCTAGGAATCTGAGCCTCTGCTCTCTCTCCCCTTTGGAGGAAGGCTCTCTAGGAACCTAAACCTCTGCTCTCTCTCTCCCCTTGTAGGAGGATGCTCTAGCAATCTCAGCCTCTTCTCTCATCCCCCCTTTGGAGGAGGACGCTCTAGGACTCTGAACCGCTGCTCTCTGCCCGCTTCGAGGACGCTCTAGGAATCTACTCTTTCTCCCTTCTGTTGGAGGAGGACTCTCTAGGAATCTGAGCCTTTCTGCCCCCTTGGACCCTGGTTGGCGGGGAAGAGGTATGAGGAGGGGGGGATTTGGGAGAGAGAGAGAGAGAGAAGGGGGCAGGCAGGAAAGGAGGAGGCCAGGGGGGCACCTTGTGGGGAGGGAGGGAGGAGACCCCTACTCATGCATTGTGTGTCTGTGTCCAAACAGAAACAGTAGAAATAAGGCAGTTTGACAGAACCCAGACTCCTTTGGCAGAGCATCCTGGGAGTTGTAGTGTGGCAGCATGGCTAACATTCAGAATTTTACTTATGCCCAGAAGTTTAAAAGTATAGTACTGCAATGAGAGCAAAGGTTGTTATTCCAGGTCATCTCAGATGTTCTGCTTTGGAGTGTAAACAATTTGGAAATGGCTCCTAATTTATCATTCTAACCCCAATAAAAGAATAAACACCATAAACAGTTTGAGGACAATGAAACAAAACATATAGATTATGGTTTGATTGATGGGTGCCACAAGAGAGAGAGAGAGAGATTGATTCAGTGTAACCAATGAAATGTGATTTGTACTTTCCTTTGTTCAAAGTGCTATAAAAACCTTCAGGGTCCCAGTAATTTGGATGGATTTCCTACTGGGAACAGCTGCAGCTAAAACTAGACATGCTTCCTTTCCAGTCGGGCTCCTTGGCCTCCCTGCTGATTTCTAGTCAAAATTCTGGGTTTAAGATAATCAATAATCTATAACAATAGTTTGGGGAGGCAACGGCCCTCTTGGACAGAGGAGGCAAAAGGCCTGGCAAAACCACAAGGCCCAGGATTATTATTATTATTATTATTATTATTTGTATCCACCTCTCCAAGCAGATTGAGGCGGCTAACAATAATAAAGCTAAAGCACCCTTAAAACACAATAAAACAGTTATCACCATTATATCCAAACTCACCCGTCCACAATTAAATATTAAACAATTGTTAAAACAAGGCAGAGGCAGCTCTGGACAGAAGTGGATGCTTGATGGAATTAATAGGAAAAATTACTAGGGTGTTAACCTGGGAAGGCCTGGTCACCTTTTTTAAAGCGTTCAAGACTGGTCATATGTTGGATCTCCTCCTCTGGCAGGCTGTTTCATAATTTGGGGGCAGCAGAAGAGAAGGTCCTCTGTGTAACTGCCACCAGCCTAGTTCTCACTGGCTGCAGTAAGATTTTTCTAGAGGATCTAAGTGTGTGGGGCAGATTATTTGGGAGAAGGCGATCCTGTAAGAATGAGGCTGCAGCACTTAAAGTGGCATCTGACTGCCTTATTTCTACAGTGAGCATGATGCCCCCCCCCCTCAGATTGGGAAAAGGGCCCCTGCTTTGGATGGATGTGGGGAAAGAGGAAGAAAGAAGAGGAGGGGAAGGAGATCCCTGGAGCAGAAAAACAGACCTTTTCCCCTTAGGCAATGAAAATAATAATAAAATTATAACCTAGTAAAATACACAAAATACATAATAAATTACAATAAAAAGTTAACTCCTAATTCCGTTAAAACAAGTTCTAACAAATCGACAGTGGGATGGAAGAATACAAATTCAAGGAAGGGAGGATTTCTTATATGAAGTCAGGAGGATAAGGTGGCCAGAAGAGATCCGTCTAGGGTTGCCATAAATCAGGACCTCCAAACCGGGACAAATGTAGGACAAAATTATGAAATGTAGGACACTTTTTAATGGGGCCTCCCTTTTAAAAAAAGTGTCCTACATTTCATAATTAAATCGTTGGCGGCCCCAGCGCGCTCCTTCCCAGCCTCTGTCTCCCCTCCTTCTTGGCCTCCACAGGGGCTGGGAAGGAGGGCGCAGGGCCACCGGCCATCGCCGGGGCCTCCCCTTCTTCTTGGCCTCCTCGGAGGCCGGGAAGGAGGGAGGAGGCCGCAGGGAGGCAGAGAGGGTGGCGCGGCCACACGCAGGAGGCACCAACTCCCCGTTCACCTCCTCCACCCCAGGCCTCGCTGCCCTCTTCTTCCTCCGTTTGGCCATGCGAGGTGGAAGAGGACGAGGGCAGCGAGGCCCTGCAGGTTGCAGCACAACCCCACTGCAACCGGGGTTGTCCCGGTTTTTGGCGGCACCCGTGACGGGAGCGGACAGGTGTCGCCAAAACTGAGAAAATCCCAGTTGCAGCCAGGTTATGGCAACCCTAGATCCGTCTTAACTGCCCTCCTGAAAGCATCCAGGGAGGTATGTGTGAGTGTTTTGGGAGAGGAGGAATGAAACTGAGGGCCCCTTCATTTCCTCAGGAACCCCAGTCTGGGGGCAGAGGATGAGCAGAGGCAGGGCTCCCCTCTTCCTTCCCTTCCCAGAGCCTCCCTGCAGGAAGAAGTATATTAATGTAAAAACAATGTAGGAACAGCAAAAGAAGAGCCAAACTGGATCTGCTTCCTCCCCCCCCCCCCCCCCATTTTCATTCCTTCCTATGGGAATCCACATAAGAAAGATGTGAAAGTAATACCACACACACAAATACAAACAGCCCCCCACCATACTCCAGCTGTCCCAATTTGTCAGAGAGGATCCTGATGAATCCTCTGTTGTCCCACTTTTCCACCTGCTTTTAGAATAGCTCCGTTTCTCTCCTCCTCCTCTTCCTCCCACTTTCCTCCTTCACCCTCAGCTTTCTCCTGTTGCTCCAAATTGAGTCCAGAATGCCAAATAGTTCACACTCAGTTGACTCAGAAGGAGGAAGAGAGAGAAGTGGGCAGAATCCTTTTCCTTTCCCTCCAGGCTCAGGCAAAAGCAAAAGGGCTGCAGTTTCTCCTCACTTCTGTCTTCTTCTTCATTGATAAAGCTTGCCCCCTTGACCACATCTCGGTTTTGGTTGTTCCCACATGTCCTGGGTTTGACCTGCGAAATGTTGGTGGGTATGGCATAGATACCTA
The DNA here is from genome assembly GCF_019175285.1 of Sceloporus undulatus. Taxonomy (NCBI): domain Eukaryota; kingdom Metazoa; phylum Chordata; class Lepidosauria; order Squamata; family Phrynosomatidae; genus Sceloporus; species Sceloporus undulatus. The sequence continues at coordinate 2,409,565 of NC_056523.1, forward strand.
CCAATATCCACACACTCTGCTGCCCATCCTCCCCAGCAGCTGGCTTGGAGAGGGATCCCTGTCTCTGATCCCAGATAGGCCAAAGATAGCCCTGTGAAGAGTTGCCATTCAGAGCCCTGGGCCTGACCTTATTCCCAACCTACAGGCTTCATCAGACATCTTGGAGAAATATAGGATTTGTGTTGTGCAGATGGGAAAGAGAAAATAATACTATATCTAGGATTGACAATATATGTCTATAGCCACAGTTAGTGATAATTGGGACTCGCAAACTAAATTTGTGAGTCACTACGTACTGTATTTCCTGAGGTTAAATCCCAAGGAGCACTCTTAGTCATTAGGGTGCCATAAGGCACTTTGGAGGTTTGGGGACAGTGGCCAAATTCACTTCCTCCTTATATGTAAAGATTCATTTATGTCCCACCTTTTCCATCAACAATGAGACGCAAGGCGACTTACAGTTTATTAAAAACAGTGCATTTAAAATATAAATGGAAAATGTATAAATATAAAAATTAAAAATAATTCAGTTATCTGTAAAGTTATTAAAAATTACAATTCATTAAAAGACCACATACAAAGCAACATAGGACATGAATGAAAGTCCATCACAATGTCTAAACACCTGAAGGAATAGAAATATTTTTACTGTCCAATGGAAGAAGAGCAAGAATGAGCCATCCTAGGGGTGAAACAGACTGCCCTGATAGAGTGGCTTGCTGCCCCCCCTTGACTGCTGGATTGGGGCAGCGGAAACCTCATGCCCCGGCCCTTATCCAGTGTTTTTGGCCCCAAAAAGAAACTGCAAAATGCTGCTCCTTTTGGGGGTGGAAAAAGGGCGCCTTTGTCATCATGGCGGCACTTTTCAGAACTCCTTTTGATACGCAGCATCTGAACGCCACACCAAAGGAGCATTGTAACACTGCCCGCTATGTGGTCAGGGAGGCGGTGTAATGCCAGCTTGGGTGTGGTGTTGGGGCATACGTCATCCAAACACCATGCCCCCATGCCTCCCCGAAGTTGGCACTTACTGCTAGTCTGTACAACCCTTTAGTCTCCCAAGGGAGGGACTTCCAAAGCCTGGGATCAGCCTCCAAAAGGCCATGTCTCCCAGACTTTCTGCCATATGAGCCTGAGAATGTGGTGGATAAGCGAAAGGGGCCTCTCCTGAAGATCTTGGAGCTCTATTGGGCTCACATGGGGAGATACATGAGGAGGGATTATTGGCCATTATGGAAGTTTTGAGTTTTTCCTGTTGCAGCTCCAGGCCTACTTTGAGTAGATCGTTCAGAAAAGATGTTGAAAAATTGAAGTGTGTCCAGAGGAGGGCAACCAAAATGGTGAAGGGTCTGGAAACCATGCATTATGAGAAGAGTCTTAGAGAGCTGGGTATGTTTAGCCTGGAGAAGAGTGGTTAAGAGGTGATATGATAGCCCTGTTTAAGTATGTGAAGCTAGATGGCATTCTGTTGGGTATGCTTTGATTGTGAATTCCTATATGGGAGGGGTTGGACTGGATGGCCCTTGTGGTCTCTTCCAATTATATGATTTTATACCCTTGTAAAATGCCTCCATTTGTTCTTTCTGCAGGTGTGCATAGGTCCAAGATGGTCTCCTAACATAAGCAGAGAGGAGAACCTACATTGAAATCCTTCTCCATGGAAGAAACTCTAGGAAAGATGAACATAAAACAGGTTAATGTTCATCCACTCCGTCTTTTTGATGGAGCCATCAGAAACTTTTCAGTCTGGGATACAATGGATGATCAGAGGTCATCTTTTGTCTGCAGTGGCTCAGTTGATCAGTGCCTCCTGCCATCTAGTCCTTGCATCAGTTCCCTGCCAATCAGGGCCAGAGGTGATGGGACTGGGCTTCCTACCAGTGGTGGCCCCTCAGGGGGTATTGTTCTATTCCTACATTAGCATTAAACCCATGTCTTTTAGATAAGGTTGGTCCACCATTTTCTTTTAGGGAGGCGGCTGACTCAGGCAGCTGGTTTTGAGGCTCATGAAAGGCAGTAATTCCTAATGACTTAATTTCTGGTTTTCATATTTTTATTATCAAGGATGGAAAGAGATTCTTGTGGTGTTCTATGCCTTAGGCTAAAAGAACTTATCATACAGGCTGGAAATCCAAAAAAGTAAGCTGATTCAGTGGGGCTGCCTTAGATTTATGCCAGTTAATAATGCAGATTGGCAAGACACAGATGGAAGAATTCCCATGTGCTACACAAAGCCTCCATTCACATGAGAAATTTGTATCATCGGGGACTGAGATTGTAATCTTGTCTTCCCTCATGCCCTATTCTTCAGGATCCTGGGAGGTAAGGAAAAGAGATGGGAGAATATGCAAATTTATCCCACTCTATTGGTATTCTGAAGTGATGAAATAACATTTGGGATACACCATGTGTTTTTCTCCATCTTTGCTTTGTCATTTTCTAGTCATTTGCACTCCATTTTCTATTGCAGGTGACCTTTGGGGATGTCGCTCTGTATTTCACAAAGGGTGAATGGCAACTGTTGGATTGGAACCAGAGATTTTTGTATGAGGAAGTCATGATGGAAAACTATGAGAATGTGTCCTCCCTGGGTAAGGAATTTGAGTCTATTGCCCTTCCTATGGGGACTGATGATTCTTTCATACTGATTCTTTTCATACTTCTAGTTCATAAGAACTAGTTTGGATGAACTGGTGTGAACCAGCTCAAGGTCTGGTCCCCATACATATCAAGAGTTTCCATTTTGCAATAATGACTAATATCTATCAAGGGAAAGGGGGCACAGAAGGTCCTCTTTCTCTGATGGTTCTTCTCCCTCCCGAGCCTGCTTAATCCCTTTATTGGGAGAAAGGTGGGATATAAGAAAACATAATAATAATAATAATAATAATAATAATAATAATAATAATAATAATAATAATCCCATAATTCCTTCTAATATTGAGATTCAGTTTTGTATGTCCTTGTCCTTCTTTATAGGAGACATTGTGATTCATCAGAGAATCCAAACAGGAGAGAAACCATACAGATGCCAGCAATGTGGTAAATATTTTGCTCGTATATCATACCTTAAAGGACACATGAGAGTCCATACAGGAGAAAAACCATACAAATGCCAGCAGTGTGGAAAATGTTTTGCTCGCAAGTCATATCTTCTGACTCATCAGATAGTCCATAGAAAGGAGAAACCATACAAATGCCAGCAGTGTGGGAAATGTTTTGCTCGTCTGTCAGACCTAGAGAGACACCAGAGTCTCCACACAGGAGAGAAACCATACAAGTGCCAGCAGTGTAAGAAATGTTTTGCTCGCAAATCACACCTCAAGGGCCACCTGAGAGTTCACACAAGAGAGAAACCATACAAATGCGAGCAATGTGGAAAATGTTTTGCTGGCAAGTCATACCTTGTACCTCATCAGAGAGTCCACACAGGAGAGAAACCATACAAATGCCAGCAGTGTGGAAAATGTTTTGTTATCAAGTCAGACCTTCTGAAACACCAGAGGGTCCACACAGGAGAGAAACCATTCAAATGTCAGCAGTGCGGAAAATGCTTTTCTGACAGGTCTGCCCTTGTGGCTCATCAGAGAATTCACACAGGAGAGAAACCATACAAATGCCACCAATGTGGAAAATGTTTTGCTCACAAGTCAGTCCTTGTGAATCACCAGAGAATCCACACAGGAGAGAAACCATACAAGTGCCAGCAGTGTGGGAAATGTTTTGCTCACAAGTCAGACCTTGTACCACATCAGAGAGTGCATGCAGGAGAGAGACCATACAAATGCCAGCAATGTGGGAAATGTTTTGCTCACAAGTCACACTTAGTGAATCATCAAAGAAGCCATACAGGAGAGAAACCATACAAATGCCAGCAGTGTGGTAAATGTTTTGCTCGCATGTCATACCTTAAAAGACACCAGAGAATCCACACAGGAGAGAAGCCATACAAATGCAAGCAGTGTGAAAAATGTTTTGCTCATAAGTCACACTTAGTGACTCATCAGAGAATCCACACAGGAGAGAAACCATACAAATGCCAACAGTGTGGAAAGTGTTTTGCTTTCAGGTCAAACATTTTGAAGCATCAGAGAATCCACATAGGAGAGAAATGTATTCAAGACGGGGAATTTCATAGATTCATAGAGTTGGAAGAGACCACAAAAGACCACTTACTGTCAGGAAGTTCCTCCTAATGTTGAGGTGGAATCTCTTTTCCTGGAGCTTGCATCCATTGTTCCAGGTCCTGTTCTCTGGAGCAGCAGAAAACAAGCTTGCTCCCTCCTCAATATGACATCTGTTCAAATATTTAAATAGGGCTATCATATCACCTCTTAACCTTCTCTTGTCCAGGCTAAACATCCCTATAATCCTAAGGCATTCCTCATAAGGCATGATTTCCAGACCCTTCACCATTTTAGTTGCCCTCCTTTGGTCACGCTCTAGTTTCTCAATGTCCTTTTTGAATTCTGGTGCCCAGAACAGAACACAGTATTCCAGGTGGGGTCTGACTGAAGCAGAATAGAGTGGCACTATTACTTCTCTTGATCTAGACACTATACTTTTATTGATGCAACCTAAAATTGCATTGGCTTTTTTAGCTGCCGCATTGCACTGTTGACGACTCATGTTCAACTTATCATCTACTTGGACTCCCAGTTTCCTTTCACATGTACTTTCATTCAGCCATGTGTCTCCCATCCTATATCTGTGCATTTCATTTTTCTGCCCTAAGTGCAGTACCTTACATTTCTCCCTGTTGAAGTTCATTTTGTTATCTGTGGCCCAGCTTTCTAGTCTATTCAGATCATTTTGAATTTTGATCCTGTCCTCTGGAGTGTTAGCTATTCCTTGTAATTTGGTGTCATCTGCAAATTTGATAAGTATGCTCCCAATTCTGTCATCCAAGCCATTGATAAAGATGTTAAATAACACTGGGCTCAGGACAGAGCCCTGTGGGACCCCACTGGTCACTTCTCTCCAGGATGAAAAGGTGCCATTATTGAGCACCCTTTGGCTTTGGTCAGTCAACCAATTACAAATCCATGTAATGGTTGCCTTGTCTAGCCCACATTTTACAAGCTTGTTTGCAAGAATGTCATGGGAAACTTTGTCAAAGGCTGTACTGAAATTAAGATATACTATATCCACAGCATTCCCTTCATCTAACAAGCTGGTAATTTTATCAAAGAAAGAGAGATCAGGTTTTTCTGGCATGACTTCTTTCTCTGAAACCCGTGTTGACTTTTTGTGATTATGGCATTGCTTTCTAGATGTTCACAGACTCTCTGTTTAATGATCTGCTCCAGAATCTTTCCTGGTATTGATGTCATTTTTTGAATTTTGAAGATGGGAACAACATTTGCCCTCCTCCAGTCGGCTGGGGAAACTATTTAATCAATTAGTGACTTATTTGTTCTGCATCTCCTCTAGGGAAGAGGAGGACCTTAAGTGTCAGATGGGGTATTTATAGATTTTGTTTGTGGAATTTCAGCATCTTAAAGGAAAAAGATAATTGATAAAATGGAAGAAATTAAAATTATGACTTTAAATATTAATGAATTATCAACTTGAATGAAATTATATGCCTGAATAGGTTATTGAATTAGAAGACAGTATATATAGTAATGTTGCAGGAGACTCACAAAATAAAAAGTAGGGCTATTTTATTTAATTACAAGAAATGGAAAACACAGTTTGGATCAAGATGTTCTAATAAAGCAAAAAAAGTAGCAATAATGACAAAGGATAAAATACATTTCCAAGTAGAAAGGGCGAAAGTAGATTTTAAAGGATGGTATGCATTTGTGAAAGGAAAATTATATCATGTTAAAACTTAATTAGCCTGTATTTCTTTGCGGAACAAAACATCAACTTGATTACTTAAATAATGAATTTAACAGATTAGGTGGCGTTTCAGAAGGCAATCTTCCTTTAGGAACAGACATTAATATTAATCTCAAAAATGAAGAGTAGAAAGGGTAGAATATTAATTTTAAGAGATGTATGAAAATGTAGATATAAACAAAATGAAGAAACATCCTACTCAGGCAAGTATAAAAAGTACAGTTAAATTGATATTTTTTTCTTGGTTAAAGAAAGAAATAATGCTCAGATTAGTAGTCTATACAGAAAGAAATTGGATTTCTGATCATGCTTCATTAATTAGGACAGTAAAAATGACTAAAGGTAATAGATTTGAAAATGGAGATTTGGCCCATTTGTAGTTAATGAAAGAAAAAATAAACAAGAAATAGATAAATTGTTAATTGCTAATGGTTTAATTAGGGAAAGTATGGTATGGGATGTTTTTAAGGCGACTTTGAGGGGAAATGTTTTGCAATATATCAAAATTTGTATATAGAAAGATATTAACAGAAGAAGCAGGGAAATTACAAATAGAATATAAAAATAAAAATAAATTTAAAAATAATGGGATAAAAAGGAAGACATAGAGGACATGGAACAGCTAGATAGTAAGAAACATTTACTGTATATGTTAAATATGAATTTCAAGCATGAGATATACAAGAGATTAAAAGATTGGCTGGATATTTGATAATGAGTAAAGAGAATAAAAGAATAAACAAAGCAAGGAAAGGAAATAGATAAACAATGGCAAGATTTTATGAAAAAATTATACAAAGAGTGGTAGTAGATCAAGAGAGAGCAATTGTTTGTTGATTAAATGTCCCAATAAGTAAAGAAGACATAAAGAAGAAGTTGAGGGAGTAATAGATCACCTGAAAGGTTTAAAGGCCTGTTACAGACTGCCAAAATAAAGCTGCTTCGGGTCTCTTTGGAGGTATGCTGTTTAAATGACGCATGGGTCCTAAGAGTCCGGAGGTCACGCCAAAGCCAAACTCCATTCCTAAGCACTGGAGTGAAGCTTTGGTGCAGCTTCTGGATTCTTAGGGTGCATGCATCATTTAAACAGCATACCTCCAAAGAGACCTGAAGCAGCTTTATTTTCGCAGTCTCTAACAGGCCAAAATCTCCTGGGCCAGATGGGCTAACTGGTAACTTTTAAAAATATTTTACAAAAGAAATAAGTACTCATTTGGTAAGGACTTTCATCACAATATTTTTATCGAGTATGACTCCCAACTTTTCCAGTTAAAATAAAGAGTTTGGGATATACTCGCCATATAAGACTACCCCTCTTCCAACGCACACCAAATAAAACATTAAAAAAAACATCAGATTTGATTTCAATATGGTAATTTTAATTCAAATGACATACAAGTACTTAGTAAGAAAACTTGTTGTATACAAAGCCTGCTTGGATTGTCAGCTCTCCCTGCCTGCCCAGCTCTCCCTGTCTCCAAGACTATTGGAGCTGTAGCACAAACACAGCTCTTTTTTCCATACCCCAAGTGTCCCGGACACCTGCAGTTTGCTCCGCCTTTCACTTACACCTTCCCTCACCTTGTCATCGGGACCACGTTAAATCACTTCTTTCCACATATCCTGGTGAGTGGATTTTTTTCTATCGTACTTGTACAGTGCCGCCCTAGCTGCTTTCATATGGTCGCCGCATTTGATGGGGATGCAGACGTGGCCGTTTTTGAGCTCCCCCCACCATCGGGCACGGCCTCGATTAAGAAAAAGAGCCCTCCCTCCAGTCCATCTTCCTTGGCCCAGGCCTCAGAGGGAGAAAAGAATGCTGGACCTGATCCCCCCCCCCACCATTCCCTTCTCCTTTTTGATTGTAAGCCTAAGAGCAGGGAACTGTGTATTATTCCCTCTGCTGTAAGCCACCCGGATTCCCAGTGATTGGGCGGCATATAAATACTTATTATTATTATTATTATTATTATATGCAGCGACCACAGGTTCTCCAGTCCGGCTTGGACGTTTCAGCACCTGCCCTATAAGACGACCCCCGACTTTTGAGAAGATTTTCCTGGGTTAAAAAGTAGTCTTATACACCAGAAAATACAGTAAATATAAATGCTCAGAGCAAAAGAGATCATCAATGTTTTTTTGTGGGTTTTCAGGTTATGTGGCCATGTTTGAGAAGAGTTTATTCCTGACATTTTGCCAGCCACAGATGCTGGCGAAACGTCAGGAATAAACTCTTCTAGAACATAGCCACATAGCCCAGAAAACCCACAAAAAACTATGGATGCCGGCCATAATTCTCTACTAACAAACCGGAACAAAATGCAGAAAAAATGTAGGACAAAATCCCCCAATGTAGGACAATCAAGCAAAATGGAGGCATGGCCAACTAAAAGCCAAAAAACATTATGTATTTATTTTTTGAAAAAACTATTGATGCATTCTTCTTAGTCATGCTCAAAATGGAGGTTTTGACATTGTTCCTGGACAGCAGGCAGAAATGTAGCTCCTCTTTACTGGCCAACATACTGTCAAGAAGGTGTGTGCTGGGTTCATAACCCTTGTCGAAGCAAACACAAGCAGAGTTTATGTACGCGGACAAGACGCCCAGAAGGAGGTCTGTGAAGAATCTTAGTTGTGTAGCAAACTTCCTCTCACACAGGAATGAATCTCTGGACAACAAGGTTTCTCTCAATAACAGGGCTTTTTAATCTTTGTTGCAAAAACTATATACAAAGATTACGCCAAGTACAGACAGCCGTCTTGAATATTCTCAAATAAGTTACTTTGCCAGCCAATCGACTATAACAACAAACACAGAGGCAGTTACAGTAACACCAACTGTCTAACTGACACTTTCTCTCAGAAGGACTGACAGTTGACAGTTGCATTAGCCTTTCCATGATGCACTGTTTAAAAAATGCAGACACGTGTAACTGCCACTTAGAACTGTAATAAGTTCCACTACAGCTCTGTCTAGTGGCTACATCCATGTCATTTTATCAGACCTCTTTACAACATGGTCTTGACACATACAACAATCAACAACCTACCCTCCAAAAAATCCAAAACACACACACACACACCACATGGCTTTATTGCATAGTTCAGTTGTGTTTGTTTGTTACTTTAAAATCGGGAAATGTCCCCACCCAGTGTCCAAGTAGCTAGAAAGATGTGGTGGCATCCTTCTCTTTGCCCAGAGGCAGCAGAGTCTTAAGATGAATCTTCTGGTGACTTCTCAAACCTTAGCAAGAGTAGGACTCCTGCAGGCTGGGGATGGGGGTCCTTTGTGGCCCAGCCATGGCACAGGTGGAAGTAATGGTCTTTCGGTCCTGCTGGGGGAAGCAGAGATGCTTTTGATTCCAGCATCTTTCCTTTTGAAGGGAAAGCCATCTCCCAGAGAGAGGCTGGGAGACTCAAACTCACTGTGATGGAAGGCAGGTTGAGTTCATCTGGTATACCAGATACAGCTTCAGGAGCAGAGTTCCCAAGATATCAATTACTTCCCTGCAGAAAAGAGAAGGTGAGGCCAGAGGTGCCAGAAAAGATAGTTGGTTCAGGTGTCTGAATTCCTACATCTAGCCCCACTGGCAACTTCTGCCCCCAGCCCTGTTTTGTAAGCAACTTACCCTCGGTCCATGTAGATTTTGGAGCTCCTGCTGGTCCCCTCCTCCTTGGATCTGCAGGACTAGGTGACCAAGAAGTTCACTGAGGTATCTTATAATGGCCCAATCCCTCTAATCGTCTTCACCTGTGGAGAGAAGGAGGCCTGGCTTCAGTAACCGCTCTTGTAGGCAAACAGGAAAGAGGGAGGGTCACCTGCAGATGAGAACCCTTTGGATTTCCTACCTTGTGGATGAGTCACGCGAGGGTCAGACCCTTACCTTGGCCAAAAGCTGTTCCTCACAGTCTTGAAACAGACTTGAGCCTTCATTCACTTTGCACATAAAGCAATTTAGATAGATATCTAGTTGACACTTAAGTGCGGACAAGACCACATACATCAGCTAATCACAGACCCTAGAGAAAGGGAAGGAGAGAGAAGTGGCATTGACAGTAAAACAGTCAAAACATAGTAATACACTAGTCCCAAGTTCTACCTTCCCCCCTTAAAATAACAATTAAATAACAGTTATATTAAAAATTCATACTAAAAAAATTAATTAAAACAAATTAAAACAAATAAACCAGAGGATGGAGTGCGAGAAAATCAATAGGCTACATAGTAGTCTACTCAGTGGGTGGTTGAACTATTCCAGAAAGGCCTGTCACAAGAGATACATCCTGATAGCTTTCTTAAAGCTGTCCAGGCTTTGTACTGTGACGGATCTCATCCGACAGGCCGTTCCATAGTCTGAGAGAAGTTACCAAAAAGGTCCTCTGGGTCGCCATAATTGTTCTGGCCTTCACCAGTTGCAATAAATTCCTCCCAGAGGACCTGAAGGCACCAGGTGGATTATACGGGAGGAGGCAATCCCATAAATAGGTTGGACTCAAGCCATGTAGGGCTTTAAAGATGATAACACCACCTTGTACTGCGCCCAGAAACCACTGGGCAGCCAGCAGAGTGATTTTAGGTGTTATATGATCACTCTTGGTTTTTCCGGTGTCCAACCTAGCTGCCATATTCTGACCTAATTGAAGTTTCCGGACTAAGCACAAGGGTAGCCCCATGTAGAGTGCATTGCAGAAATCGAGTCGTGAGGTTACCAGAGCATGTACCACATTTTCCAGGCCCCCTTGTTCCAGGAAAGGATGTCAGTGCCCTAGAATAAGAACAAGCATGCTGTTTCTCATTTGCTTTTCCCAGTCCAGTCAAATAATCTACAATGTTGAAAGCATACAAGAATCAGGATGCAGAACAGTGACTAACCTTAATAGGTTGTGAAGCTTCTGTGTTTTAGTCTTGTCCTTTCCTGATGTATTGCCCTACAAATTCAAACATCCCCAGCTTTCAGGCAATAAGGTTGTAGGCTGATGCGTCAGGAAAGTTCCCGGTTGGCAAGGGTGTAAGAAGTGTGGCCCCTCTTGCAAGTCAGCCGGGTTCGTGTGCCCTTGTTAGCCTCACAGCCAAGTGTTAGCAGCTGTCCAGGGGCACAGAAAGGTTATTTTGTGCCTAATTGTGTCTGGAAGACAGTTTCACTTGAGCTGACCCCTTCAAGGTTAGGGAGAGATTGGCTAGGAATGGAATGGAGAGCAAACTTGTGGGAATCTGAGGTTGCAGCCATGGGATAGTCTGGGAAGAATCCATTGCTTAGGGCCCTGGAGTCTAGTACTAGTGGTTGTGAGGAGATGCTGGGGTCCCTCAGCTCAAGGGCTGGGATGCAGACCACCTGCTGCATCTGTTGACCACTACCAAGCAAGTTTTACTTGAGTACGGGACAGTGCCCAATTTCAGACTCAAATGAAACTCTGGGAAGACTGCAACTAGTTGCAATTGGAGAAACAACAAAAGAAACTACCCAGAAAAGCACATTTAAAGGACTCCATTAAAATTACCATTGGGGACCAAGTGTCAATGCCACATAGCCTTTTTTTAAAAAACGGCATCCCTTCATCCACAAAAGAATAAGAGATGGAATTCACCCCGGTAATGTTCAGGGCCAGAACTCTTGACTGCAACCTGTTCTCAATCTTTACCAATGCTGGTGTAGATGCCAACTGGATGTGATGATGATTATTATATTATTATATATTAAACTTTATTTCTAAAGCGCTGTTTATACACAGCACTGTACAAAGTCGGTAAATTAAAAGTAAAGAGTAAAAAAGCCTGCCCAAGGGCTACATTCTAAGATAATAACATTAAAAGAGGAATAGATAAAATTCCATATAGAGAGAAAAAAAACAAATTAAAAACATCAAATAAAAACAACATCACATCAAATTGTCAGACAGCCAGATGACAATCATAAATTCCCTGAGAACGCTTCCCTACAATATGGTTTTCAACGCATCAGCCTTAAAGCTGGTTAGGGAAGTGATGAGCCGGACACTGCAAAGGAGAAGGGGTCCAGGAATGAGAGGCAGCAGAGAGGCAAGGGATGGTCCGGACGGGGCAGAAGGAAAATCTGGGTTGAGCAAGGAGACTGGCTACCAGGAGTGGAGAGGTGAGTAGGGATGTAGGGAGGGAGAGAGAAGATCAGTTAAATAAAGAGGGCCCAGCCCAGCAGAGCTTTAAAGGTGAGTAGCAAAGTTTGTACCCGATGCGGAAAGGAAGGGAGCCAGTGAAGGGGACAACAGAGGGGACATGATCATAACGGCAAGCGAGTGAAATAATGCATGCAGACTGAGTGTGAACAGAAATTAATGGATGGAGATGAGAGAGAGGGAAGCCCTGCCCAAGAGGAGGTTACAGTAGTCTAGTCGTGAGACCATAGGGCATGGACCAGTGTTTTTGCGGTAGAAGAGCTGAGAGATATGGACGGATTTGGCGATATTATAGGAAAACAATCTACAGACTTTGGCTGTAGTCTGGATCTGGGGGAATGAATGACAAAGAGGAGTCAAAAATGAACCAAGACTGCGGGCTTCCTGGACCGCTGGATAGAGAAGTTATTGATGACAGAAATAGTAAAAGGAATGTGAAGGGTGGCTTGGGACAAGAAGCTCAGGTCTTGGACATTATGAGCTTCATGCGCCATGAGCATCCATGGGAGTACAGCTGTTAAACAGGATGACAATTGCTGCTCTAGCTCAGGCGAAAGTTAGGGGTGGAAAGTACAGCTGGGTATCATCGCGTAAGATGGTAGAGAAAACCAAAGAACTGATAGTTTGCCACGGGAGAGTGTGTATAAAGAGAACAGAAGGGGACCCAAAACAGAGCCCTGAGGAACTCCAACAGATAAGGGGACAGAGACGAGGTCTGACCACCCAAGACCACCGAAAAAGATCGATCGACACGTAGTGTGAACCAATCGAGAACAAGGCCCGAGAAACCAAGGTCGGGTACATCATATAGGAGAGAGTGTCCCTATGCAAGCGCAGAAAGATCGACGTAGGACAAGGATAGAATAAGAGCCCTTGCTTGGCCGCAAAAGATCATTTGAGATCTTAGTAAGGGCCGTCTCTGTGGAATGCCGTGGGAGAACAACCAGACTGGAAGGGATCCAGAATGGAGTTTGTTTTCAAGAAACTCAAGACCGCGTTAATAGACAACTCGTTCCAACCTTAGAGAGGAAAAGGAAGAAGAGAGATTGGACGATAGCTAGCACGGAAGGGGTTGATGGAGAGGGTTTTTTTCAGGATAGGGGAAACTAAGCATGTTTGAAGACTGAGGGGAAGGAACCGAAGAGAGAGAAAAGATTAAAGATATAGAGGAGGAGGGAGGGTAACAAAAAGGGGGCTATAGAGATTGAAGACGAGAGGAGTGGGTCAAGAGAGAGTGGTGGGTTTTGATGCGTTCAGCAGCGAGAAGAGAGTTCTCCAAGAAACAGAGGAAAGAGAATTTATTAGTGGGAGGGGCGAGGAGATTAATGGTGGGAGCCAAAAATGAGGAGGTTAACTTCAGAACGAATGGTAGTGATCTTTGTAATGAAGTAATTGGCGAGTCGGAGGGAGAAAATATGGAGAGACGGAACGGAAGGAGGAGGGTTTTACAGTGTGTTGAAACAGGAGAACAAGCGCTGTGGGCGCCTCTCGTTGCGCAGATCCATGATTTGAAGTAGTCTTGTTTTGCCATCGAAACTGGCTGAAGCTTCCAGTTGGTGCTGAAACTCAAAGAAAAAGGTGACCACCCAAGGGAGAAGATTCTCAGTGTGGATGGCTCTAGGAACAGGGGCTATTCAAGGATGTGGGAGTTCCACAGGCAATCCAAGGTACTTCCAAGGCGGAATCGCCTGCTTGTGGAATTTTTGTTCCTTTAAATGAGAACCAGAGACCTGGAGCTGGACAGAATGGGTAGCCCCTTGGCACCCTTTACCTCCTTGTGCCGATTCTCCTTCTATCCTAATGGGGTTGGACGGATGGGCCCTCGAAGTCCCTTCTGATTCAAGATTCTATGGTTATATGGGCTACTTGTTCCTGCCTCCCAAGATGGTGAATCCGGAGGGTGAGGAAGAGGAGAAGAGTGGATGGGTAGACTTGCTTTGCTTCTGCCACCAGTGCTGCCATTTCAGCTCTGCCAAGATCAGGGGTGCAAGAGCCAGGAGCGGCGAGGAGGGCTGTCTTGGTCCGCCTGTGCAGGGTGAGCAGATGTCCACCTTTTCCAAGAAACATCTGTATTTCAACCTTCGTCCATGAGGAATTCCCAAATGTCCTCCATTTTAAGCATGGCTAAGAAGCCCATGATTAACATACGGCTGTTTCCCTTCAGGAAATGAGCTCTACCTTGATGTATTAGTTACCGGAGGAAAAGGAAGGACTGTGCCTCCTCCCTCTCCTATCCTCCTCTGGGTTAACTAGGTGGGACTACTTTGGTATCTTGTACTCAGTTTGTAGCAACAGAGAAAGCTGAGCGCAAAGGAGGAAAGTGGAGGAGGGAGAAATCGGGACATTTTAAAGGAGGTGAAAACTGAGACAACAGGGATTTATCACGACCTTCCTGGCCAAAGTGTTGTAAACCCTGGAGAGTGTTGGTGTGTGTGTGCGCGCACAGTGCAAGTTGTTGTTTTCCTGTCTTCTTGTGAGGTTCCCCTAGGGAGACAGGAAGCTGGAGGAAGAGGGGTTAGATCCAGTGTGTGTTCTTCTTTTGTTGTTTCCTATATTAGCTCCCTGTTATATTCCCTAACACTGAACCTCCCCCTTCAGGTGTCTGAGGGGAGAATGATTGGGGGCCTTTCTTCCCTCCATTCTTCCAGAGAGGAACCTCTGAAGGCATAGAGGAAGGCCCCCAGAATTTCATTGATCCCTCACAACACCCCCCACCACGACTGCGGGAAAGTGCGGTTGTTCCTGCTCCAGGAACCCCTGATCTCTTCCTTTATCTCCTCCTCTTCCCATTCCCCTCATCATCACACAGTGGTCCCCCAAACTCGCCTCTTTAAGCGATTTTGGACGTCAGCTCCCAGAATCCCAGACTATTGGCCAACAGTGGCTGAGGCTTCTGGAACTGGAGTCCAAAATCTCTTAAAGGGTACAGTTTAGGGATCATGATCTAACTATCGATATAAATGTACCTTACGTGCTACAGCCCCATCCTATGGGATCCTGGAGGTTTTACCGGGTCTTTTCTTTCCCCACCTATGCCCAAGGCCCCCTAAAAACTACAAATCCCAGGATTCTGTAGGAGGGAGCCGTGGCAGTTAAATTGGGTGTCCAAACTGCCTTTATTCCTATAGTGTAGACAGCCAGGTCTCCCTTGGGCCCTCTCCTCCCCATCTGGGGGGGGGTCTTTCTTTTGGGGGAGAGAGGAGGGAAGAAGGGCCTTTTAAAGGAGAAAGGGGGGTTGAGGGGGAGGGGAGGGGGAGCAATGGGGATGCCTGCCTTCCTAAGAGGGTGGCAAGGGCCCGGGCCCCTCTCCAGCTGGGACACACCAAAGGGGCCTCCTTCTCCTCCGCCTCTTCCTCCCAGCCTTCACAAAGCTCCATTTGGGGCACCCCCCTCCTCACAAAGGTTACCGCCTCCTTTGCCTGGAGGGTCCCGGGAGCAGAAAAGCTCCGACTCCTGAGAGGTCCGCCAAAGGAGGAGCGGCAGAGGCCCCCACATTCCTAGAGAGTACTCCAGGGGGGAGAGAGGCAGAGCCCTCAGATTCCTAGAGGTCTTCCACGAAGGGAGGAGAGACAGTGGAGGCCTCCAATTCCTAGAGGTCGAGAGCAGAGCTTCAGATTCCTAGAGAGTCCTCTAGGGGGAGCGAGCAGGGCCTCAGATTCCTAGAGAGTCCTTTAAAGGGAGAGAGGAGAGGGAGAGACAGAGTTCTCAGTTCCTAGAGAGACAGGAAATGTTTGGAAGTTCCTGTGTTTGGGAAAGGAGGAGGGAGGGAGGATGAAGAGGCCTAGAGGGTCGAGCAGCGGGAGAGCAGGAGGTGAGGGAGCGCCAAAAAGGGGCTTAGGGGCGGGGGACGTCTCCCAGCTGTGGGGGAGGCTCGGTTCCTGCCTCTCTCATTTCTTCCTCCGACAACAGCCCCCTACGACGATGATGTGAGGCACACGAAGGAGGAGCAGCAGGGCGCCAAGAGGGCGGTAAGAGCCGCTTGCCTTGGGGGCGGGGGAGATGAGACCTTGGGGGAAAGTGGTGTTACTTGCCATCGGGATCATTGGGAATACTGCCCAAGTGGGATCACTGGGGAATACTTGCCCATAGGGGATCATTGGGGAATACTTGCCATTACGGGATAATTGGGAATATTTGCCCATAGGGATTCATTGGGAATACCTGCCCATAGGGAATCATTGGGAGCTATTTCCCATAGGGAATCACTGGGCGATATTTGCCCTTGGGAATCATTGGGAGTTATTTGCCTTAGGAATCATTGGGAGATATTTGCCCTTAGGAATCCTTGGGAATACTTGCCAAGGGATATTAATTGGGGATACTGCCCTAGGAATCATTGGGGGAAAACTTGCCCCTAGGGCAACCTTGGGGAATAACCTGCCCAATGGGAACATTGGGGACTACTTGCCCCATCCATTGGGCCTACTTGCCCTGTATGGTTGTATATCTTTATTTCTGGGATCTTACTTGCCCATAGGGACAGGGGAAACCGCCCGGGAACAGGGAAACTCCCATATGGGAAAGGGAGATATTTGCCTTAGGGACTCATTGGGCATACTGGCCCATAGGGGATCATGGGACTATTACATAGGGAATTCATTGCGGATTTGACATAGGGATCATGGGAATACATGCCCATGCCATTTTCTGACTTCCAGATTCTTGAGAGCCACGCTGGTGGCAAGGAAAAAGAAAAGCCAGAGAAGGACGGAACATGCCACTTTCTCATCATGTTTGGCCTGTGCCTGGCAAAATGGCGTTCAGTGTTCATATAGCTTTGACCATCACAGGTACGATATACTACCCACTCTCTCCATGCCACAGCATTCTCGAAGAGCCACCTACGGATGCAGCAGAAACATCAGAATAAACTCTTCTAGAACATGGCCACACCCGAAACAAACCCACACCAGCCTCCTGCTATCGCCTCTGAATGAGCAAATATATCTGTAGAAAAACACTCTTCAGAATTGGAAAGCCATTATCTAGTGTTTTATTTCCCGTCCCCCAATGCAGGTGCAAAAAGATATCTATTCAACTGTAAACATAGAACTCAATGAGGAGAAAGGAAAAAGTTTCAATCCTCTGTTTGCTCCCCCAAAATGGATCGGGCCCCCTTTCCCAGCTAAAACTCTGTTATTCAGGTTTCTGTCCATTGTGTTGTGGGGCAAGTAAGGGCAGAGGAGTCTGTCAGAGTAATTTCTCCTCTTTTCTCCACCCCAGGCAATGCCATAGCCAGCAGAGGACTCCTCCAGATCTTTGGGACAGAGGCGGAAGAGCTACCACACACTTCAACCCTGCCCTGAATTCTTGCTCTTCACGCACAGCTAAATGTAGGAGACCAAGTAAGAAAGAAAGAAAACGTATAAACTCTATAGCCATGTTGGAGAACCTGTGGCAGTGTCGATTCTCTGGAATGTGAAGCTATCCTTGAGCCACAGCACGTAGGGCGGGGCCACATACGCTTTTCTTTCTCTTGACAAGAGGGCCAGGGAGGCGCAACACGCCCTGACTGGTCCGTGCCACAGCCCAGTTCCCCCATGGAAAACAGCCGTTGACAAGGATGGGCCATGTGCAGCCTTCTGAGGGAAGGTACTCCCCTTCAGGCGATTTGCACCCCGGGAGGACGGCCCACACATTGCTATGGGATTATGGGACTGTAGTTTGATAGGTGTAATGAGCCATCTCTGTGTTTTTCTTGGCAAGATTTCCATCAGAGGCGGTTTGCCATTCTGCTGGGCCTCGAGAGATTGTTGACTTTGTATAAGGCACTCTAGTGCTTTTCATGGTTACTGGGATTCAAGCCTGCGTCTCAGAGTCGCATACTAACCTTGTGGCTTTTTCTTGTTCTTGTCTTGTGCCTTCGTGTGCTTTATTATGCTTGTTGTTGTTGTTTACTTCAAGTGATTTCAACTTATGGCCCCCAGAGAGCAGGCTGGAGGCCCCTCAGAAGCCGGGAAAAGAGCCATCTTAGGACACCAGAGCGGGTGTCCCTGCCTCCTTCCTGCCTCTGAGGGCCTCCCCTCTTTTACAGCAAGGTGGCAGGCGAGAGAGAGAGAGAAAGTTTGTATGTATTCTGTTAAGAGCATTGTGGGTAAGAGAGAGAGGTGTTTTTTGTGTGTGTGTGTCAGAAGACTGAAGCTGTGTGTGTGTGTGTGCGCGCGCGAGAGAGAAGATGGGGGTAAGTTTGCTTGTGTGTGATGCGCGTGGGTTGTTTGAGGAGGTGTGTGAGAAGGGAGGTTGTGTAGAGAGAGAGAGAGATGGTTGGTATCTGTGTTATGAGAGAGAGGAAAGTGGTTGTGTGTTGAGAGAGAGCGGGTTGTGAGAGAGACGGAGGTTTGTGTGTGTGGCGAGATGGGTTTTGTGTGTTTATGTGTGAGACCACACCACAGAGAAGTGGGTGTATGTGAGTGTTGAGGTGTTGTGTGTGTTAGACAGGTTTTTGGTGTGTGTGGTGGATGCAGAGAGAGAATGGGTTGTGAGTGTGAGAGAGCACGTTGTGTGAGAGAGGGTGTAGTAGAGGAGGGGAGGTTGTGTGTGTGTGTGTGCGCGCTGTTGCAAAAATCCCCTCTCAGCACTTGTTGCCTTATTGGGTTGAGACCTGTGCATGCTTCCCTCTTTTATTTGAATGCATTCTGTGTTTCCATGCTTGGAACTTTATTATTATTATTATTATTATTATTATTATTATTATTATTATTATTTACTTGCCCTTGGTGTTACTTGTGCACAAATCTCCTCTCAGACCTGTCTCTTCCTGGGGATTACAGTTGTGCATGCTTCTTTGCCTTTTGTTTGAATTGCATTTTAGTAGTTTCCATGCTTGGAAAACTCTATTTATTTTATTATTATTTATTATTATTTTATTTTACTTTTACCCTTGCCCTTGGGGTTCTTTGTGCAACATTCCCACTCTCAGCACCTTTCTTTTATGGGTTGAGACAGTGTGCATTGCTTTTGCTTTTGTTTTGAATTGCATTTTATCGTTCTCCATGTTGGAACTATTGTCGCGCAGCAGTAGAGCGACGCAGAGACAGGTAATGGGGTGCAACAGCTTAGCTGGCCAGTCTTGGCAGCCCCTTTTATTGACATCAAGGTATACATTAGGTTTCACCTATCTCACTGTACATAGAAGCAATTATTAAGGAAATCAGGGACCACTGTGTACTCAGGAGAGTTCTAATTAGAAGGGGGAGCAAGGTTTTTGTAACTGTTCAGCGAATCAACATGGGATTATCATCACGGCATAAAGCATTGTCTCCCAGAAGGCAAGTCAATAGCCTCTTGGTTTGACCAGTAGGTATCCCACATTTCACATTTTGGCAACATTTCTTATCCTGGAGGGTCGCCTCCTGGGCTTCCCAGGGAATGCCACATCTCCCTCTTTTTTGTTTTTTATAGCTTGTACATACCTGCAAACAGTTGCTTTTCTGTGGTTGTCATTGTCTTTTGCAAAAGCCTACGACAAACACCAAGAGGAACACATTGGAGGAGACCAACAGCATGGCTAACACAAAAGGAAAAATACAGTATACAATATTGAACAAGGATGCGTATCCAGCCGGTGGGCAACCAACTCCATAATCCCTCCCACCAATGCAGGCTGGACTTTCTTATGCTCTGGGCGAGTTCCTCATGGTTTTAGCTGTCTGTCTATTCTCGTCTATGTCAGTGATGTTGAAACACAACATCCCCTCTAACCCTGGTACCCTTCACACCTCCTTATGGTGAAGGAGCGAAGTAGTTATGGCAGCCTGTTTTGGAGAGCCCGCGCCTCAACTTGACTGCTCTGGTTAAAGCTGAATAGCAGTAGAAGTGGTGTTTAAGCTCTTGACAGCCCAGCAGGCGAGCTTTCCAATAGTTCTTGGCATTGCCAACGGCGACCCTGGGACCCCCACAATGGAGATCCCCTAAAGCCAGATATTCACCAGGGGACATGATTTTGACGCTGGAATCACAGGACTCATCCAGCGTATGCAAGCCTGCGGAGCGTTGCTTCGCCGATTTTCGCCCCCCAGCTCCCGTGGGGCAGCAGGAGGTTAGTCGGCTGAGGCACACACAATGTGCCATCCGTGAGGTTTGCGGGGATATAATTGAACGTGTGACCTGAAACAAGTCAGAACCATCCCCCTTGGTAATTCCATACTGATGAATGTATGGACGTGGACCTGGGTCGGCATTTGAGCTCATGGTTACTGCCCAGGTGGACACAAGACTTGTCTGTGCAACTTGTCATCCTAGCGCAAGTCGCGTTTGGGACGCAATGACGGGAGTCTGCAGATGCTGGCCAAGGGGAACAAGCGCTTATGCTGTTTCCCCAATTTGATATTGATATTGCAGACTTCTGAGGGAGTGATTAGCCGGAAGGTCAGTGTAGAACCAGTATCATTCTGGATGTCCTGAGAGGAGTGCGCACAGGAATGAGACATGTATCAACGCTTCCCCTACTGAGTGTTGCTGGGACAGGCAAAGGAGGTTTGGTGATGGATAGGGCAAGGGTTTCCCAAATGTCTGGCCCGGGGCAAAAAAACACTTTGGCCTCCCGCCACCCCCATTAGTAAGCAGAAGTCATGATGAGACACAAAGAATTGGCATCCAAACTGGTATTAGTGCCAGTGTAAAGTTCTCAGGAGTCTTTTCTAAGCCTTCTTTCTCCACGATATCAGATGGCCTGTCGGCTCTTAGGTTTTTAATCATTCCCCAGATCACAGGAGGGGTTGAGCCCCCGGTCCTCTCTTCCGGTTCTGCATTGCCGTCTCGGTCTCGGCCAGGTTGATGTTGAAGCTCGGTATGGGTTCTTCGTCCCTTGTGCCACGACATGAGGCTTGACGTACTTCGCGGTACCCACACTGGTCCTCCGGGTGTTTGGACAGCGGCGTAGCCTGGCCCCAGGTGATGATTGTACAGGGGGGGTGCTCCAGTCCTTCCAGGCAGATGCGATACCTCACCAATGGCCGCGGGAGGGGCCTGCAGAGCGGAATGTTTTTCAACTCGAGAGAAATATTGGTTATGGCTGTATTTCGAGAAATTTAAATGATTTATAGTGAACAATGCTGTGGCCAATTGTTGCTCAACCTCTGGCAGGTGGGGGGAGTAGCCCTCCTTTTTGTTTTGTTTAGCAAGATGTTGTTTTAAGGTGGAGTTGGCGCGCTCCAATGGCTTGTTCCGTAGAGTTATGGGAATGCCAAAGGTATGCTTGATTGCATGTCGGGCTAGGAACTCCGCAAAGGAGGAAGACAAAAGGCGGGTCCATTGTCTGTTTTAAGGCAGATGGGGGTACCATAACTGCCATGCACCTTTTATGTGATTTATTGCTCTGGAGGGCAGTCTCAGAGGACTGGGGGGTGGCCCATATGAATCCAGAGTAGGTGTCCACTGTGACGTGTATTTTAGACCATCTCCCAAACGGGGGAAAGTGAGTGAGTGCCATCAAGTTGCCAAAGATCGTTGGGCGCTAGCCCGCGTGGATTAACTCCAATTAATGGGGCGTCTATAGAAGGAACATTGAGGACACTGTTGTATGATAGCCTGCGCTTCTGTTAGAGGCAGGTTGAACTGCTTGGCCAGGGACCGAGCGTTTTTGTGATATAACTCATGACTGGCAAAGGGGTCCGTGATAGGGTATAGGGAGCGGAGGGCTTGATCTGCTCAGGCGTTGCCGTCAGTGAGGAGCCCGGGCATAGGTTGGTGGCTTCTAATGTGGCCACGAATAGTGGCGGCAGTCTCTTTTCTAAGAGGGCCTGGAGGGTCCATAAGAGGGCGAAAAGGTTATCATCCATTTTCCAGGAATTAGCCATTAGGTAGTCTTTGCACTAACCCAGTAACATAAATGCTGTCAACAATTAAATTGATAGGGGCATGGGGAAACGTTTTAAAGCTAGAATGACCGCTGCCAGCTCACGCTCTCTGTGCCGAAATTTGTGGGGGCGTAAAGATAGCATGCCACGTAGTATCGTGCCATGTAACAACCCCCTGGTGGGGCTGCCGTCAGGAAGACGGTTAACGCGCCGGGAAGAGGTTGCGAGATTAAAGGCGATCGTAATAAAATAGGCACCGGTAGCAAACAGCTGTAGCCTAGCGTCTTTTGGGTAGTGGCAGTCAATGTTGCCCGACATCCCTCTAAGGCAATTTGTAGATTTTGAGACTGTGATTAAATATTCCCATTGTTGTAAAGGCCAGGGAATTATTATGGTCTGTGCATCTATGCCTATCAACTGAAGAATTCGGGTCCGACCTTTCTGGATTAGCAAGGCGACCTGTTCTGTGGCAGTGGTGACGGTATTTGTCAAATTAGTATTTAAATAGAGCCATTCCACAATGTATGTTTGTTTACCTGTGCTCTGGTAAATGATTGCCGTGGGCTGTTTTTGTGTGGCTGCTTTAGAATAGCAAGACAGACAGGGAGAGTGTCTGCACTCGACGGTCCACCTCGAGCCATTGCCTGCTCTATAGTTTGGGAGTCTGCTGTGTACCGTGGTCAATGTGACCCTTTCGGAGGGATGAGTAGGCTTTTTTAGAGTGAAAATAGGTTGTAAAGTCTCTGTGGGGAGGGCAGATATAGGTCTAACCCAGTTAATATGACCTAACAATTCTTGCAGGTTAATGTAGGTCAAGTGTCAGGAATGGCAAGTTTTGGAATGACCGGATGGGTCATTGCGCTGGTAACTTTGTGACCTAAATATTGGAAAGGTGGTTGCCGTTGGACCTTTTCAGGTGCTATTTTTAAGCCACTAGCTTTAGAGTGTTTGAAGCTCTGATATCCAATTGGAAGGGAGAATTTTGCCACAGTAATATGTCATCCCGTAATGATAGGCCTTTAAATGGGGAAATTTAATGCGAAAAGGTTGGAGTGCTTGGTCCACATAGGTCTGGCAAATGGTTGGAGAATTTAACATGCCTTGTGGAGGACCTTCCAACAATATCTCTTAGTGGGCTCGCTATTATTTAGGACAGGAACAGAAAAAGCAAAATATTTCCAGTCCTTTTCATGCGGAATGGAGAAAAGCAGTCCTTTAAATCAATTACCGCTAGCTCATAGTCCCGGGGTAATGGTTAGGATTGGGTAAGCCACATTGGAGTGGGCCCATCGGTTCGATGATGGCATTAATAGCTCGGAGGTCATGCAAAAACCGCCATTTACCTGACTTTTTCTTGATAACAAAACACAGGAGTGTTATAGGGACTCGTGGTCGGAATGATGTGCTTAGCATTTAGCTGCTCTTGCACTAGCTGTTCTAAGGCCACAAGCTTTTCAACTGAGAGGGGCCACTTGTCTATCCAGACGGGCTTGTCAGTTTTCCATGTTAGGCTAATAGCTTGGGCGGACATTTTCTTTTCTTCCCGGGGTTATTCGGGGATGTTTAGAGTGGTGTTAAGCTGCTCTAATGTGTCCTCCCCCAAGTTTATCTGCAACGGGAAGAACATAGGGCTTGACCTACCCTTTGATGTTTGTCGGTCCGAGTCTAGGGCTTTATGGCGACCCATGGGCACTCTTATGTGCTATTTTGACCTCCACGCCTTGCACAGCAGGCGCGGCTTCTAGTGGCCAGGAGGGGGGCCACTGGTCTTGGCTGATGACAGACACGTCGGCCCCCGTGTCTAACAGGCCCTGGAACAGACATTGTTCAACTTAGCTTCTGTGTGGGCCGGCTGCCGGAGATGGGCAATAACCGCCGTGACCAATGCATTAACGATCGGGGGGGGGGGAGTGGGGTCCTGCAAGGAAGAATTACCATGTTGCCCAGAGTCCCCTATCTGCGTTTTAAAGGGCATGTGGGACCATAGCTGAACCTTGAGGTTTGTGATCCCCTGGGGGAACAGTTTTCGGGATGACATGCAATCCTCTCTCGGAGGCGGCCATCCTTGGGAGGACCCAGCCCCACAGTGAGCGGAGGTATCTGAACCTCACACTGCACATTAACAGAGAGAACTTCCCCAGTGTAGAACAGCCTCTTGGACTCCGTGAATCTTAGCTCTATGCATGCAGTTTCAGCCCCCTTGTTTCCCAGGCTAGGGGCATGCCCACTGGTTAGTTTCCTGCGGTTGTGGCGCAGTGGCGAAAGGTTGGAATGACACTGGCTAGCCCATGGTTAAGCCCTTGCCGCAGCGTGGGCACTTTTTAGAGGGCCTGGCACCGGAATCCCTTTTTCCTTTGGCGGCTCCTCCGACGGGTGCCCTGCATTCTGATTTAAAGTGGCCTGGTCTCTTGCAATTAAAGCAATTCCCGGTGGGTTTATTTCCCTTTTGGATTGCCCCTGCAAGGAGCTGCATGGCATAATTCTGACTGCCAACTTCTGCACATGCTCAAATGTAATCGGCCAAGGTGACACCTGGCCGGTGAATGACTCCTTGCAGGAGTTTTTGCAATCCGAATTAGCGTTTTCCACAGCTAATTTATCAACAATTCTTCCTGGGCCGTGGCGTTATCTAACTGTCTGGACAGGGCCTCTTTTAACCGGTCAATGAATTGGGAGTAAGGCTCCTGGGTCCCTTGCTTGACATTAACAAAAGATTTTCATGGGCCTCCCTGCCTCCGGCATCCTCCGAACTCTTTGAACACATGTACCAACCGCCGCCAATGACGAGATCTCCCTGTTGAGCCTGCATCTCAGTGTGCTAAACTGACCGGACCCGTAGATCTTGTCAGGTATAACACCCTCAATATTAACGGTGTAGCGGCTTGGCGGTATTCACTATCCAGACCGTGTATTGGGAGGGGGTCAGAATCATTCTAAACAAATCTTTCCAGTCTTTGGGTGTCATGCGGAACCATTCGCGCTTCCTCCACCATCCCTTGGACAAAGGTGGATTTTATGCCCGTGTCCGTGACTGCTTTCCTTAACTCTCCAGCACAGAGAAGGGTAGGGGTTCCCAAACGTAATTGATGTTGTCACCTTCCCTTGTAATAGTGACAGGGAACATGGCAGGGTGATTGTTAGGTTCCCATGCTATGCCATCGTCCCACTGACACTCTCCCCGTTTCTTAGCTTCTGCTATTCCCGCTTCTACCGCTCCCAGCCGGGGCCTTACAGGCATAAGGGGGAGGCATCCACTGGAACGGGTAACCCGTGGATCTCCTGGAGGAGCTAATGTGGCTAGCGGAGGCGGGGGGCTGTGGGGCAGGATTTGGGAGCCGTGGATTGGCTTAGCCGCCCCACGGCTGAGTTTACCCACCTGCCAGGCAATCAAATGGGTGCCGCGGCACGAGGCTCAGCCTTAAGATGATTGCCTATCTTCTCCCATTCCTCCGCAGAGAGTGTTCCCCTCTTGGGTACCAGGGGCACTGGCATGAGATCTCTCGCGACCAAATTTTTAATTCCTTTCGGGTGACCTGCTTGTCCCCGGACAACCGCTTAACCAATTATGCAACTCCCTAGCGTGAGACCTTTGCTCGGTGGTCAGCGTTCCTCCCATACTCACGGGATCCTTTGAGGATGTGCGCGCAGACTATTCCAGTCGAGTGAGCTGGGCCAAAGCCACCTTCTCCGTATCACGTCGGGGTCACCAGCTGTCGCGGAGAGAGAGACGCAGAGACAGGAATGGGGGTGCAAAGCTTAGCTGGCCAGGTCTTGGCCAGCCCCTTTTATTTGACATCAAGGTTAACATTAGTTTCACCTTATCTCACTTTACATCGAAGGCAATTAAAGGAATCAGGGACCCAATGTGTACTCAGGAGAGTTCTAATTAGCAAGGGGGAGCAAGGTGGTGTACACCTGTCTCAGCGAATCAACATGGGCTTATCCAATCACGGATAAAGCATTGTCTACAGAAGGCAAGTCATAAGCCTCTGTTGCCAGTAGGGTTATCACATTTCAATCTTGGTAAACATTGCTATCCTGTGGATGGGGTGCATTCTCTGGGTTCCCAGGGATGCCACAGACTTATTATTCTTATTCTATTATTTATTATTATTATTATTATTATTATTTACTTGCCCTTGGTGTTTCTTGTGCAAAATCCCCTCTCAGCACCTTGTGCTTTTCTTGGTTGAGACAGTGTGCATGCTTTCTGCCTTTTGTTTGAATTGATTTTTAGTAGTTTCATGCTTGGAACTATTATCTTATTATTATTATTATTATTATTATTATTATTATTATTTACTTGCCCTTGTGTTTGTTTTTGTGCAAAATCCCCTTCTCAGCACCTTGTGCTTTTCTGTGTTGAGGACATTTTGCAGCTTTCTGCTTTTGAATTGCATTTTAGTAGTTTCCATGCTTGGAACTATTATTATTATTATTATTTACTTGCCCTTGGTGTTCTCTGTGCAAAATCCCCTCTCAGCACCTTGTGCCTTTCTGGGTTGAGACAGTGTGCATGCTTTCTTCTTCTTTTTTAAATTGCTTTGTAGTACTTTCCATGCTTGGAACTATTATTATTATTGTTGTCACTCAGGGGGCGGAGCATGCGGCCCCACCTCTGGAGGGTAGAAGCTCCACTCCCAGCATGCGACCCCGCCCCCAGAGGGTGGAAACTCCACTCCCCAGCTTCGGCCCCCCAGTTGTCTGAGGGACAGCAACCCGGCCCCCGGCTCAAAACAGTTGCCTACCCCTGGCCCAGAGCAACCTCCCTCTCTTGCGCGCACCAGTTCTTGGTGACCCTAAGGTGAAATTATCATAGGGCAAGCTTCGTCAGAAGGCGATTTCCATTGCCATCCTCCGAGGCTGACTTGTATGCATAGTGTCTTCAAGTCATTTCTGACTTATGGCGACCTAAGGTGAAACTATTATGGAGTTTTCTTGGCAAGTTTTGTCAGAGGGTTGTTTCCTATTGCTAGCCTGAGGCTGAGAAAGAGTGCCTTGTGTTTTCCCCCTGAAAGTCCTGCCCCCCAGAAGGTGGAAGTCCCATTCCCTGAAGTCCCAACCCTGAAGGTGGAAGTCCTGCCCCTGGAAGTCTCTCCCCCCTAAAGTGACACCTGGTGCAGGAATGCCACTGAGTTTGGGCACTTGGTCTTTTCTTAAAGCCTGTCGAGTGGCAATAGCTGCAGCAAAGAAATCTTTCTATTCTGCATCTATTGCATCTGCAAAATCTCCTTTTTAGGGTGGTTAAGGAATTAACTCAAAACCCAACCACCCTTAACCCTCTTCTTCAACCTACAGGAACCTGCTGTGATACTTTTAATGATCATTTTGCAGATAAAATTTCTCAGATAAGGGCCAACATAGATGCCAGCATTGGTTCAGATATGATAAGAGAGGTGTCCAGTGACTCCGTCAATGAGGATATTTTAGATCAGATTCAATCTGTGAGTACTGATGACGTAGACAAGCTGCTTGGCAAGGTAAAAAAGACCACCTGCCCTCTCAGTTCCTGCCCTTCATGGTTGGCCATCCAGGGTGGTGAGGCAATTTTGAAGTTGTTAAAATCTATAATTAATGCCTCCTTCAGGGAAGGTTGTTTTCCATCACTCTTAAAATTAGCAGTGATAAGACCTATATTAAAGAAACCTTCCCTTGATCCCCTGGACAAAAATAACTATCGGCCAGTATCCCTTCTTCCCTTCCCTGGTAAGGTGATTGAGAGGGCAGTAGCAAACCAGCTCTAAGCAGTCTTGGATGACACAGATTATCTTGATCCAGTTCAAACTGCCTTTAGGTCAGGATACAGAATGGAGACTGCCCTGGTCGCCTTGGTCGATGATCTCCGTCTGTGGATCAACACGGGAAGTGTGGCCCTGTTGGTGCTCTTGAATCTCTCAGCAGCCTTCGATATCATAGACTGTGGTATCCTTCTGGAACACCTGAGAGAATTAGGAATCGGAGGCTCTGCTTTCCAGTGGCTCCGTTCCTACCTCTTGGGTAGATTCCAGATGGTGATGCTGGGAGACAGCTGCTCTTCTAAGAGAGAGCTGACATCTGGCTATCCTGTCCCCCTTGCTGTTTAACATTTACATGAAGCCACTTGGTGAGATCATCCGGAGACATGGGGCCGGGTGTTATCAGTACGCCCAAATCTATTTCTCTATGTCTTGGACTGTTTGAGTGACCAAGGAGGGCATCTCCCCTCTGAGGTCAGTAATAGATTGGATGAGGGAAAATAGACTTAAGATGAATCCAAATAAAACAGAGGTACTTGTGATAGGTATCCCCTCTCCGGGTATGGAGATAAGTCCACCTGTCCTGACAGAGTCACACTTCCCCTAAAGGATTGTGTTCGCAGCTTAGGATTGCTCCTGGACTTGCTGCTTCCAGGAGTGCCTGCTGTTAACTTTGGCTGATATGCCAGCTGCGACCCTAACTGGAATAGCGGGACTTAGAAACAGTTGTGCATGCACTGGTAACCTCTCATTTCAACTTCTGTAATGCACTCTACTTGGGGCAACCCCTGTGCCACATCCGGAAGCTTCAATTGGTACAAAATATGGCAGCTAGACTGGTCGCTCGAAAATCTAAGTCCCACCATATCACACCGATTCTAAAGTCATTACACTGGCTGTCTATCAGCTTCCAGGCACAGTACAAGGTGTTGGTTATTACCTATAAAGCCCTATATGTCTTAGGTCCAGCTTACTTGAAAGAACACCTCCACTTATATAGTCCTTCCCACACACTGTTCCTCTGGGAAGAATCTTTTACAGTCGAGAAGAATTAGATTAGTGATAACTTCCCAGAGGACTATTTCTGTCACCGCTCCAAAAATCTGGAACGATCTGCTGAAAGAGATTCACCAAATATCTTCTGTTGAGGCCTTTAAGAAGGCAATAAAAATGATCTTGAAGAAATCTGTCCATATTATGCTCCCTTATTAGCTGTCACTTATTTAATGATTAACACCTTTTGATATTATTGTTATGTATGCATTTATGTATGACTTTATTGTTATGATTTTGTATTTTAGGGAGTGTGGGTTGGGGAGGATTCTGTTTTATCACTTTTGTACTCCATAAATTCTGTTGTTACCCACCTTGATCCCCAAAACGGAAGAGACGGGATATAAATAAATTATTATTATTATTATTATTATTATTATTATTATTATTATTGGTTTCTAAAAGGTTCACCATCACTGCTCTCCAGTTTTATTTGGATTGAATCATGAATTCTGCCAAAATAATTTGTTAAGAATTAAACAACACACCCATAGGTGCTTGGGTATCACTTCCTTTCTCAATGTGTGTGTGTAGTGAGAGATACACATTCCTTGTGCAGAGGAACTGTGACAATTGTTCCCTGCAGGTTCCTCACCCAGAATTTCTCCCTGGGTTTCTGCCACCCACTCACCTTGCCCCTTGGTTTTCAATTCTTCTTGTCATTCACTACATCATATGCCAATTATGGGGCAGTACAGTACATGTGGTTCAGGTTTCTGTGCCCATGACAAAAAATCTGACCTCTACTCATTGACAGTAGAGTGACTTAACTGGAGGTTAACCAACAACAACAAATTTTCTGGAACAGGAGGCTTATTTATAACTTAAGCATAAATGCTGGCTAATTGTTTCCACTTATGTTACAATTTTATTGAACTCACAGCCTCTGTTTGGTCATTTCTGCATCTAATGTGAGTTCAGACTCCATTTGCTTTAAGGGTGCATCTACACCAGGGGTAGGCAACCTTTTTGAGCCGGGGGCCGGGTTGCTGTCCCTCAGACAACTGGGGGTCCGAAGCCAAAAAATAAATAATTAAATAATTTTTTAAAAAATTAACTATATAAATAAACCAGGACAAATGTAGGATAAAATTTTCAAATGGAAGACACTTTTTAAAAAAAATGGAGGACATGCGAAAAAAATTGCTGATTTTTTAAAAAAAAACTGTTAATATAAATGCATGTTTCTGAGGCTTCGATAGACAATTGCCCCCCAAAGGCCCCGGCGGCAATCGGCGGCAGGACTGGGCTGGGGCTGGTCCCAAGGCCTCGCCGGGCCACATCCGGCCCTCGGGCCGCAGGTTGCCTACCCCTGATCTACACTATAGCAATAATGCAGTCTGACACTTCTGTGTTGTAGCTCCATCCTATGGACTGCTGGGATTTATAGTTTTACAAGGCCTTTAGCCTTGTCTGCTAAAGAATGCTGATGCCTCACAAAACTACAACTCCTAGGATTCTATAGGATGGCACAATGACAGTTAAAGTGGTGTTAAACGGCATTATTTCTACAATGTAGATCACTGATTCCCAAAGTGGGTGGTACTTCCCCCTGGGAGGTGGAAAGATCCAGGGGGATGGTGAGGAAAAAGGGGGTGTAGCAGCATGGGGCAATGAAGGAAAGGAGAGTTTCAGTGAAAATATTAGCACACAAGGAAGATAAGAGCAACCAGCGGCCTTTGGGACCATGGTGAGGATGAGGTTTGCATGAAACTTCACTTTTCAGGGTCCCTTAAATCAGCATGCAGCCTCACTGATTGCTTTGTGTGCAGGTTCCCCTAGCTCTCCTCCTGCCTGCTTGAACTCACTCTCTTGGCCACATTTTTTTGCTAGTAGTTATAGCAGCAGTAGGAAAACTCATGAGACATGTGTACAGCACATTGCTTCTGTGGCTCAGAATGGTGCCACTTTGGGATAAACTGACTGTAGCTAGGAGTTAAAATACATGGTGGTGGGGAGAAGCAGCAACAAAAAAGCTTTCACATTTGGGACCATGTTTAAGCTTTGTGAGCTTTGCTTACACTCTTAGAGCAATTTGGATTGCACTACTGCTCCTGCTTTCTTTCATTGGACATGGCAAGAGAAGAAATAGCAGAAGAAACATGTTTTGTAGGGTGGGAAGGAGTTGAAGGTGTGTGAGGAAGTAGGCTTGCCATATCCGCCTGGGGCAGGACTTTCCCGTTTGGGGCGGGTCCGCACGGTCCCACCCCGTTTGCCACCGCTCCCGGGATTGCCCCCGCCCCTGGCAGGATATGGCAAGCTGAGGAGGCTTTCCCCACCGCTTGGGCTCTGCTCCCCGCCGCAATCGCGGCGAGGCCCAGGCCCAGGCAGCGAGGAAAAGCCTCCCTCAGAGGAGGATTCCCTCGCCGTTGGGCTCCGCTCCCCGCTGCGATCGCGGAGAGGCCCGGGACCCAGGCGGCGAGGGAAAGCCTCCCTCAGAGGAGGATGCCCTCGCCGCCTGGGCTCTGCTCCCTGCCGCGATCGCAGCGAGGCCTGGGGCCCAGGCGGCAAGGGAAAGCCTCCGCTCAGCGAGGCTCCTATTCAAATGTAGGACACATAAAAAATGTGTCCTACATTTGAAAATTTTGTCCTACATTTTTCCCGGTTTGGAGGTCTGGACGTATGGCAACCCTATGAGGAAGGCATGTCTCTTTGCAAGCAGAAAGAGGAGTATCTGGGGTCTATTCTTGGAAATTATTCTTTGTCTTGGCTCCTATAGATTAAATCTTTTTCTTGCCCCATCCACATCAGTCTCCAGTCCTGAGCATGTGGCCTATGTTCAATACAATCTTTATGTACAGGCAATAGACCCAGCAAGACATGCTATAACTTAAAACTATATAAAATCAGAAATATTACATAAAAGATACAGGATACATTAAAGGTTAAAACAAACAAACAAACAGACTAGCCTTGAAAGGCTATAAAAGGAAAGTGTTTCAAGGATGGTTGGGGTGAGGGAAGATGGGGGAGAGGCAGTTTCTACATGTTTTGGGCATTTATTTATTTAGCCCCCCCCCCCCATGTTTTTGTGTGGGCTTCTCTTTTAGGGACAAATTAGAGGTCTCCATGAGAAAAGGTGGAGAGGGGGAAGCTGCTAGTCCTCGGTCCTCCAAGTAGTGAGCTCAGTTTCCTAGAAAAAGGTTAAGCAGGGGGAAGGAGAAATCATGCATCTTCTGCTCATTTTCAGAAAGGATCTGTCTCAATTTTCTGAGAAGGGAAAGGAAGGCCATGCATGAAGGCAAGACATCTCGGTGGGTTGGGGGGGGGGTTCCACATTTGATTATTACATGGTAAAAAATGAGGATTTGTATTTCTGTGATGTTCCCTCTCCCATCTTTCCTTTCAACATCTGGCAACCTTTGAAGAGATGGCCCTGTATTTCAAGAGGAATGGGATGTCCTGAATGAAGGCCAATTGGCTCTGTGTGTAGAAGTCACAATGGAGAACTATATGACGGTGGACTTTCTGGGTAAGGTTCTCTTTACTTTGTTGTTGTTGTTTTAATAGATTTAACACTCCATTGTTGGGATGTTAGTCTAGGATGCCAGAGCATGTCCCTTAGCCCAAACTATGCCAGACCTGAGCTGCTCTTTAAATGTAAAACTGCAGTTTTGTCAGTGTGATGCTTGCAGAACTCATCGCCACAAATTGGTGTGAGTGTGGTGCCTCCTCCTCCTTTTAAGATCCAGTGGTCTGAAGTAGCAAAGTCCCAAGTAAGGGATTTTTGATGGCTGATCTTGGGATTTTTCATCTCTCCCATATTCCCTGGAAAGTCACCCCTCTCTGTGCACAGAAAAGAACGATAAGAAAGAAGTACTTAATTACCCTGATATTCTAGGCTTCTGAGAAAATCTTTTCATTTCCTTTTATTTTCATAGTAGAAAATGTCATCATGTGAGCCCCTCATTTGCAGCCTCAAAACTACAGTTGTCATCATTCACAGTATTTGTAAAAAAACAACAACAGTGAGCTTTTGTTTCCTTAGCTACATCAGACATGGCCTATGTTCTGCCAGATGATTTTGGGTGTCCTGGAAGGGTCCCTTTTCTCCACCACTGTGGCTCTTGGACAGAATGTCAGTATCCAGAATTGTGTAGAAAATGTCCATCCTAGGCCAGATGGATCCCCCTTCCACTCCATAGAGTGGACTGGCAATTCATTATTTTCTTAAACAGGGTGGCCCTTTATTGTACCTCAGTGGAACAGGCAGGGAAGTGTAATGCAGAGATTGTCACTGCTAGCTGGCACTTCCCTTTTCCCTCTTTTTCTGATGGGCAAGAGAGGTTTCCCTCTTCTTCCCTTTTGGGATGGAAAGATGTACCAATTTGGAGTGCCTGAATATTTTATAGTGAGAGGTGACTAGCCCATTTTTCCTTGAAAGGATTTCCCAAACCCTGGCTTATTTCCCAATGAAAAGAGAAGCTGGTGCAGATAATATCAAATTAGGAGGGACAGCTAATGCCCCAGAGGCCAGGATCAGAATGCAAAAGGACCTTAACATATTAGAATGCTGGGCCAAAACTAACTAAATGAATTCAGCAGGGAGAAATGATTAGGCAGAAAAAATGAAATGCACAGATATAAAATAGGGGAAATGCCCTATGAGGAGCAGTTTGGGGAGCTAGGTTAGCCTGGAGAAGAAAAGGTTAAAAGGTGACATGATAACCATGTTAATATATTTGAAGGAGTGTCATATTAAGGATGGAGCAAGCTTGTTTTCTGCTGCTCCAGAGAACAGGCCCAGAACAATGGCTCCAAACTACAAGAAAACAGATTCCAGCTCAATATTGGGAGGAACTTCCTGAGAGTAAGAGCTGTTTGACAGTGGAAGACACTGTCTCAGATTGTGGTGGAGTCTCCTTCTTTGAAGGTCTTTAAACAGAGGCTGGATCACCATCTGTTAAGAATGCTTTGATTGTGTATTCCTGCATGATAATGGGTTGGACTGGATGGCCCTTGTGGTCTCTTCCAACTCTATGACTCTATGAGAAGGCTCAAAACAAGCAGAGAATCCTTAGCTGCGGAAAGTTTTACTACCCCAGCACAGAGGTTTCACAGTGCCAGCTCTAGGACTCCATATAGACGATTGCATTTTAAATGCTGAGGATCAGAACCTGGTAGTCAACTCCTCAAGCATCCAGAAGTGGATCACAAATAAGGGTCAGGGGCTAATCTGAGACGTCCCAGGGGTTTTTTTTGTGACATATAATAAGAATACAGTATAAAAATGAAAATACCTTTGTAGTGTTTGCTTTATTATGTGCTACTGATATGTCAGGAATATCATTTTTAGAAAGATGGTATGATTACCCCATTGCAATGTGGAGAAATACAACAGAAATGAATATTGGTATGTGTATTTGAGCAGGGACTCCTATTGTCTGGGAATTCATATCTAGCAAGGCATTTTTCCCAATTGGGCTTGTCTTCTCTTTATCACCTAAGAGCAGCATATAAAACGGGATGGTAGAAGTCAGTGTGGCATGTTAAACAGATCAGGGAGAGTCTAGGAGACAAAGAAGCAGTTGAGATTGACTCTTGATTGGCTCTTTGGTTTCTGTGGTTTGATTCTAATGGTTTCTTCTTCTTTTTCCTCAAGAAAATAATGAACAGGGGAATGAGAACTACGGGGAGCTACCTGTGTCATCATGGGAAATAACAGAGCCTGTCATGGAAAAACAGGAGTTTGGTAATCAAAAGGGAATGAAAACACAAAGCACAATCCAAGTGAAAAATGAGAAGAACTCCTCTCCCTCTCAGGATGCTAACCGTTCTGAATATTGGATCTCAGAATCAAATCAAATAAAGTGCCCTGACTATGGGAAAAGATGCAAATATAAATCACAATTAAACATATACTTCAGGGTCCACACAGGGGAGAAACCATACAGATGTATGGAGTGTGGAAAGGACTTCAGTCGGCGTGAACATCTGCATTTACATCAAAGAACACACACAGGGGAGAAACCATATAAATGTATGGAATGTGGAAAGAATTTCAGTCAGAGTTCACATCTATATACACATCAAAGGACACACACAGGGGAGAAACCGTATCTATGCATGGAGTGCGGAAAGAGCTTCAGTGATAGTGGAACATATAATAAACATCTAAGGACTCACACAGGGGAGAAACCATACAAATGCATAGAATGTGGAAAGAACTTCAGTCGGCATGGACATCTACAGTCACATCAAAGAATACATACAGGGGAGAGACCATATAAATGCATGGAATGTGGAAAGA
This sequence comes from Sceloporus undulatus, assembly GCF_019175285.1. Taxonomy (NCBI): domain Eukaryota; kingdom Metazoa; phylum Chordata; class Lepidosauria; order Squamata; family Phrynosomatidae; genus Sceloporus; species Sceloporus undulatus. The sequence continues at coordinate 2,444,397 of NC_056523.1, forward strand.
GCTTCAGTGATAGTGGAACATATAGTAAACATCTAAGGACTCATACAGGAGAGAAACCATATAAATGCATGGAATGTGGAAAGAGCTTCAGTGAAGGCAGCAAACTAAACATACATAAAAGAACCCACACAGGGGAGAAGCCATATAAATGTATGGAATGTGGAAAGAACTTCACTCAGAGTGGACAGCTACATTTACATCAAAGAACTCATACAGGAGAGAAACCACATGAATGCCTGGAATGTGGAAAGAGTTTCTCTCGTCCGCAACATCTACAGTCACATCAAAGAATTCACACAGGGGAAAAACCATATAAATGCATAGAATGTGGAAGGAGCTTCAGACATTCTGGAAGTCTGCAGTCTCATGAAAGAACCCATACAGGGGAGAAACCATATAACTGCATAGAGTGCGGAAAGAGCTTTAATCAGAGTGGAAACCTACGTTCACATCAGAGAACTCACAAAGGTGAGAAACCCTATGAATGCATGGAATGTGGAAAGACATTCAGTATGAGCCATACTCTTACTTTACATAAAAGAATCCACACAGGAGAGAAACCATACAAATGCATGGAATGCGGAAAGGGCTTCAGTCAGTGTGGAAATCTACATTTACATCAAAGAACCCACACTGGGGAGAAACCATATAAATGTGTGGAATGTGGAAAGGGTTTCAGTCAGCATGGATATCTTAGGTTACATCAAAGAACTCACACAGGGCACAAACCATATAAATGCATAGAATGTGGAAAGAGTTTCTCTTATCCACAAAATCTATATACTCATCAAAGAACTCACACAGGGGAAAAACTATATAAGTGCATAGAATGTGGAAAGAGCTTCAGGCATTCTGGGAATCTACAGACACATAAAAGAAGCCACACAGGGGAGAAACCATATAAATGCATGGAATGTGGGAAAAGGTACAGTCAGAGTGGACATCTACAGTCGCATCAAAGGACCCACACAAAAGAGGGTGGAAAGGGTTTCTCTTATCCACAAAGTCTGTATTCATTTCAAAGAATTCACACAGGGTAGAAACCATATAAATGCATGAAATATGGAACAGAATGAATGAGGGTGCTACTACCTCCTCCCCACAAGTTAGCAGACTAATGTGGGAGAGGCCAAATGATAAGACAGGTTTACAACAGGAATGAATGGAGTTCATTATGAGCAAGATAGGGACATGTCGTAGTAGGTGGGCAATGGTCTCTCCTTTGGGAGAGATGGAAGATAAGTTCATAGGCTTTACCTACTGCCCAATTTTTCTTCTTGGTTTCCAATATGGCTCTTTTTTGTCCTGCACCCCCCTCCCTTAGAGATAATTTGGGGGTCACTATAAATTGTTTAAACAAAAAGGAGCATGTAAGTAATTCCTTAGTACAAAATATGCTGAAGCTGTGGGACGGGATTAGTGACTGTCTTCTGATGCCTAGGACTATCCACCCACCCACCCACCTACCTGCATTCAGAATAAAGGAGTGTGCTTATTTACTCAAGAATCTGTATATGTAAACTTGAAAAATTACCTGAGAATATACATTGCAGCCTTAAATACATAGATTTCTCAGGGGAGTAGAAAACGGAAATCCCAGCTATCTGTCAGGAGTTTCCATTCAACAAGTTGGGAAACTTTACCTCTAAGAATGCCTAGAGAGGCACAAGTGGAATTTTGTCCTCTTCCTCACATGGTGCCCAAGAAGGAGGAATCAGGGTTCTCCAGAAGAACAGTTGCTTCTAGATTATATTTATCTGAGTCCTTCTTGATCCACAGTTCTGTTTTCCACCTCTGGGAAATCAGAAGCAGCCCATTAGCAGCCTAAGTAGGACTTAGAGGTAGACTGCCCCTGAAAATTGAGGTTCTTCTTTCTGCCTATAAGTGAAAGCAGAATAAATTGTCTGGCTAGATTAGATCAGAGGTACATTGCAAGACACAGTGGCTCAGCAGTTCAGATGCTGACTGACAGTTGCAAGATTGGCAATTCAAGACCCAAGTGTCGCATGATGGAGTGAGCTGTCACTAGTCCCAGTCCCAGCTTCTGCCAATCTAGCAGTGTGAAAGCATGTAAAAGTACATAAATAGGTACCACTTTGGTGGGAAGGCAACAGCGTTCCATGCTGGCCATATATGGCCACAGAGTTGTCTTTGACAGCACTGGCTCCTTCAGCTTAGTAATGGAGGTGAGCACTGCCCCTTACAGTCAAACACTACTGCTAGGCTGGGAGAAGTTGAGACTAGTGGTGGGAGCTCACCCCGTCACACGGCACTTGGGTCTAGAACTGCCAACCAGCTGACTTTGCAATCATGTCAACCTTGGGGTAGCCTTTACCTTTTACTTTACATTTAGAGCTGAAGAAAAATCGGTTTCTTTTTAAATATATTTGTTTTAAATGTTCTTAATGTGTAAATTGTATTTAAAAAATGTTAATTGTATTTCGTAATTTTAAATATTTGTTTTTGTGTTTTGCTGTTTTGTATGCTCTTTTTACCAGCAAGCAAAGACGTCCGGAAATTATTGTGACTAATTAATATGTAATTATCTGTGTTATGTCTTCCCTTGTACCATACGTGACAGAATTTGGATATTTACAGCCTGACATCTGAGCGGTAGATTGGCAATAGTTAGACCCAGAACCTCCACACTTTCTCTATTGGCCTCCCCTGGCTGGCCCTTTTCAATGTTCTGGCCCAGGAAGGCCCTTTGGGGTCTCTGAAAGTATTTTGAGGACTTGCTCCCCCAAATCCCACGTAAGCCAGGAGATCACTAACAAATGTTTCTTTTGCACCTATTTTTTCTCCAAATAGCCTTTAATCCTGCCACTGTTTGTCAGGCTCTGAATCCATCTCCCTTTGAAAGTTATCCATGGAAATGTCCCCTCTCAGTTTCTCTGAAGATCTCTTTGGAGAACTTTTCACTACCTCATCACATTCAATTCCAGACTTTATCTATTCAATTTTGCACATCTTTGCCTGGTGAAGAAGCCGTGAAGCTTGAAAGCTTGTGTGATGTATTTTGTGTATTTTAGTTGGTCCAATAAAGGCAACACTGTGTTTGTGGATTATGTTTTGTTGTAATTTGTTGCATGGCCAACACAGCTACCCCCGGAATATTTTCTGTAATATAATGCTCTTTTTTATCTGTCCCTCAAGCTTTTCAATTGTGACCAGTATGCATTATAACATCATTATTTTTGACATTTAAAAATCTTTGGTTGGAAAGGTGTAAGCTGGAAATGTTTTTCTTGATCTTCCCTCTGACAACAAGATGGGAGAACAAAGGGAAAGGGGTGAAGCAAGTCACCTCAGTGGCATTTTAATCATCATCATCAACAACAACAACAACAACGCTGAAGGTGTGGAACACCATTGCTGGATATAATTTTACCTCAGATTAAACATACATGTCATATCTTGAAAGGACATCCTCTCTCTCTAAATCTGAAAAATTATTTCGAATATACCTTACACCGGCATAGATAGACTGAGGCCCTCTTCAGACTGCCTGGTGGTGGAGTCAGGACATCATGTCCAGATTATGCACACCTTGACTCCGCCCCCAGGGCACCATGATCTGCACGTGCTCCACACAGCGTGCAGCATCATGGCGCTCCGCAGGTGCTGCGTCCATGCGATGCCATGCTGAAGAGTGCCGCCACTGCGGCAGTGTGTCTATAGTGCCCTTCCCAGGTGCAGAAAGGAGTTGCTTTTTTGCAGCTCTTTTTGTCCCAGAAAAGGCCAAGGCATGTTGCCACAGCCCTGATCTGCAGGAAAGGGCTGGTGGTGTGCCGCCCTTTGGGGGGTCTGTCAACCCCTGACAAAAGATCTCTCAAGGAAGATAAGGGTCCATAACCTTGACGTCTCTCTCCTGCCCCCCCTTGAGGTCTCTCTGGGAGTCATTTCCAGTCTCATTGCTGGGAACCTGCAGAGCACAACCCAACAAGGGTAATAAGCCACACGTTACACAGAGTTTTTTCTCCTGGATGTGGTGGATATGAAGTAGAGAAACGCCAGGGCAAAAGGAAAAATATGTGTTCAAAACTGGGCATTTATTTGGTCTTCCCTTAATCTTAACCTTTTTAAGACTCTACAGCAGATGCAGATTAAAGTTTGCAGCAAGAAGGAGAGCTTTATCACACATAGAGAAGATCTTGCGGGAAAACAGGAGTAAACGTGTTTAAAGTGCATTTGAATTAAACCAAACTTGTAATTCGGTTAGTTTATCACACTAGGGACTGCCAAGTGAAATAACGTGAAGTTTATCTGAACGCAAAACAGAGAAAAGGCAGCTTTTTTACTTTCGAGTGTCTGAAAGTAAAAAAGTTACCATTTTTCTCTCCTGTTGTTCAGATAACTTCATGTTATCCACGCTAACTAACATGGTTGGGTGATAAACTTTGGGCATTTCTGGGTTTTCTTACAAACATCCTGAAAGCCACACCTCCTGGGACGCATCCAGAACGCGACAGGAACTTTCTGGCGGTGGCAGCAGTGTTCTCCTGTGTGATAAGGATGTGCTCTTGATGCCGCTCCCATTCCCATCACGCCCGTTGTAACACGGCAGGCCGTGCAATAAGATTAGTCTATAGCTTTGTGTCTTTTTATAGCTTCAGTGACCCTTTATAAAAGGAACAAAGAATGATACAGTATATCACTGAATGCTAAAAATCAACACACTGGAGGAGTGGAATGTAATTGAGTGTAACATGGACACAGTGACTTCAGGAAGGAGGACTGTATTTGGGTGGAGTGGAAGCCATTCACAGACCTATATATGCCATTGGTATGTGAGGGTGCAATCAAATGGCAAAATCCTTTGGGTATGGAGAATGAAGTTTCAGGTCCAGTTTTAACGATGGTCATTAGTGCACAAAGGCAGGAAACTGGCTTGGGCATGAAGATGAACTGGCAGATCCAGTTTTGCAATGGGACTAGCCTGTGGTGAGGGGAAGAGATGAATGTAGGGCACTCCCATGTTGATGTGGTCAGAGAGCGTTGAACTGTGTGTAGTAAGTTAGGAAACCATTGTCTTTGTTCAATCCACTGATAATTTGCAGGTGAATCAATTCTGCTGTTCTGCTTTTCCAATCTACTTTGTAGACCTCCGCTGAGGTCTGTGAGTCCGGAGACTGAAGTGTTCTGCCATACTATCACAAAGCGGCTCCTATTCATGCTGTGGAAAGGGTTGCCTATGCCCAGCCACTGCTACGGCAGCTTCACCAACTGTGACACCACCCACCATGCGATTGGTACGCAGCATGATGCACACTACCCCCACGCTGCTCCCTCGCCAGCATATAACGCCTGTCTGTACAGGCTTTAATGACCCTGTTTAATCGTATGCTGAATATGATTTAGAACAGTCATTCAAGGCTGGCATGGGTGTGAAAGCTGCATGGCAGGGGTTGGACTGGATTACCTTGTATCTTCCAATCCAGGACTTATGATTCTATGAATGTTAGGAGGGACTTGGGGTATTTAAACATTTACTAGAATAAGCACCATACTCTGAACCTCAAATTTCCACGGATGAGTTGGGGTGTGTGTAGGGTTGCCATAAGTGAGGACTCCAAACCGGACAAATGTAGACAAATGTGGACACATTTTCAAATGTAGGGCACATTTTTTATAAAATGGAGATGCACAAAAAATTGAGGTTTTTTAAAAAAATGTTAATAAAATGCATGTTTTTAGGCATGATCAAAATGGAGGACATTTTGGCATTATTCTGACAGATGGCAGAAATGTATTTGCCCGGGTTCAACTTTATTCTCAGAAGTGTGTACTTGGGCAAGGACTGTGGTTTTTTCTTCACTGCGCATGAGTTTGTAAAAATCACAGCAAGTTACATTGGCCGTGCCTCAGAGCTTGTGTGATATCATCATTCATCATCCATCAGCATCATCATCACATCATCATCACTATAATTGGCAGAAAGGCCAGACTTGTTGGATGCAAAGCACCATAAATACACAAAAAATGCACTGCATATATTAATAATAAAAAATAATGAAAAATAAATAAAAACAAGGCAGAGGTGTATAATTTAATATAAAATTAATGTAATACTAAAAAAACAATAATAAAAATTAATAAAATAAAACAAAAACAAGCAATAATAAAATTAATAAAATAAAACAAAACAAGCAATAATTAAAAATTAAAAAATAAAACAAAAAAACAAAAAGCATAATAAAATTAATGAAATAAAAAAAAAAACAAGCAATAATAAAATTAATGAAAATAAAAAAAACAAGCAATAATAAAAATTAATGATAAAAATAAAAACAAGCAATAATAAAAATTAAATGAAATAAATTAAAAAAACAAGCAATAATAAAAATTAATAAAATAAAATAAACAACACAATAATAAAAATTAATAAAAATAAAAACAAGCAATAAATAAAAAGTTAATGATAATAAAACAAAAACAAGCAATGATAAAATAATGAAATAAAATAAAAACAAGCATAATAAAAAATTAATGAAAACATAAAACAACAATAATAAAAAAAATAATAAAATAAAAAAGTAAAATTAAAAAAATAAAAAGCAATAATAAAAATTAAAAAAAGTAAATAAAAATAAGTATGTTTATATTTTTAAATATATTTTAAAACCCCAAAATACCAAGGCAGACCTAATGGCCACTGACTCAGCTCTCCTCTTCCTCCTCCTCCTTCTCTGGCCCCATTCTGCCCTGGCTTCAGGCACCCCTCCGGCTCCTTCCTCCTCCTCCTCTCCCCCCCCTCTCTCCTTTTGATGGCTGGCGCGTGCGCGCATGGAGCAAGCAGGGCAGGCGCGCGCGGGGGGAGGAAGTGGGGCAGGGAGCGCGCGCCATGCCGTGGAGAAATGGGGCAGGCGCGCGCGCTGCACTAACCCTGCTGAGGCCTGGGCGGCGCGCAAGCCCTCCCAGTTGGTGGGCGGTGGCGGTGGCGCTTCTGTCCGCCCGCCGAGGAAGAGGAGGAAGGCGGAGCCAGGAGAGGAGGTGGGTTGGCGCCGCAGCACCGATTAGCAGCAGCGGCAATGCAGAGCGGCCCCCCAACAGGGAACAAGGCACGGTGGGGGCCCAAACCGGACGGGACGGGCCCCTCCAAACCCGTGAATGGCACGGGGGCGCCGGTTATGGCAAATGGTGGGGGGGGGGGTGGTGGAACTAGCACCTAATTCTATATAACTGCTGGCAGAGACTTCCAGACATTCTTTGCACAAAGAATCATAGAGTTGGGAGAGACCCAAGCGCCATCCAGTCCCAACCACATGCCATTACTGAATGCACAATCAAAGCATCCCCAGCAGATGGCCATCCAGCCTCTGCAAATAAGACCCAAGGAAGGAGATTCCACCACACTCCAAGAGAGTTTGTTCTACGGTCGAACAGCCCTTACTCTCAGGACGTTCCTCCTAATGATTAATCTGGCATCTCTTTTCCTGGAGCTTTGCATTCCATTGGTTCCGTGTTGGCTAGCCTCTAGAGCAGCAAAACAAGCTGCTTTCCATCCTAAAATTGTGACACTGCTTTGAAATATTTAACCACGGCTTCATGATCACTCTTAACCATGCTCTTTTCCAGGCTAACATGCTCCGCTCACTAAGTCTTTGTCCTCATAAGGATATGGTGTATTAGGCCCTGTAACCATTTTGGTGGCCCCTCCTGTTGGACACGCCTCCAATTTGTCAACATCCCTTTTTTGAATTTGCGGTGCCAAACACTGGACCGAAGTATTCAGGCGAGGCCTGACCAAGGCCGAAGTACATGTGCACTAATACGTTCCCTTGATCTAGACCACTCTGAGCTTCTCTTGTTGTGGTGTAATAGACAAGTTGAACATTGAGTCAACAGTGTGTGATGCAGAAACTAAAAAGGCCAATTGCGATTCTCTTATTAGTGGCAAAAGAAATCAATAGGACAAATGTGGGCGGAAGGCTGAAGGACAAATGGGGTTATTTTAAACGCGGAGTGTGAAAAAATGATGGCAGCAGAGATTCCTCAGGATCTTCCTGGCCAAATCCAGCCAGTTGGTGAGTATTGGGGTGTTGTGGTGGTTTTTCTGGGTATTACCTTCCCATCCTTCTTGCAGGGCTTCTCATAGGGAGGTAAATAATAAAAACCAGATAGGAAGGTAATGCTGTTCCCCCCCCCCCCATACATTATTTCCTACATTAATGTTACCTCTAACACTAAACCTCCTTCTGCAGGGGGAGTGTAAGTGGGAATTGTGTAGGGCCCTCCCTGCTTATAGGTTAATCACAACACCTGTGTATTGTTGTGCCCGGAAGGCGTAGGCCGCCCGTTGTCGATCTTTGCAATATAGGTTGTTTATATGGTGGTCCCTGAACATCCAGTTGCCAGCCTTGCTGGACATGATTCTGAACGATTTGTAGCGTTCCGATGTTTGGTACAAGGGTTGCCCCATGTAGAGCGCATTGCAGGTAAATCTAACCGCAGAGGGTTACCAGAGCATGTTACCACGTTTTTACGTGTCCCCCTGGCCCAGGTAGGTGGTTTTGCAGCTGGGCGTATCAAGCCGAAGCTAGCTGATAACAGGCGCCTCTGACCGTCGCATCCACCTGGAAATGTTAGGTGGAGCAAGAATCCAGAAGCACCCCCAAGACTGCGAACAGCGTCCTTCACAGGGCTAGCGTGACCCGTGTGCAGGCCAGGTGGACAACTCCTGTCCATGGGCCCTGGGAAAGACCTATCACAGTACGGTTCCGTTTTTTCTCTGGATTCAGGCTGAGTTCTGTTTTCCCCTCATTCCTTTTTATGCCCCTTACCGACTCCAAGCAGGCATTTGAGTGGCGAGATGGCCATCCTCAGTACTGCATCAGTTTGGATTTTAGACTGTCAGGCTTCCCGACGCCTCATTCCATGTGGTGCCAATACTCTGGGATTCTGGGATGCTGAAGTCCAAAAAACATCTGAAAGAGTCACAGTTTGGGGACCACTGATCACGCCTGTAGAAATAATGTGCATTTGACACACTTTAGTCGTGCTGCCAGAGTCATCCTATGGGACCTGGGATGTTGTAGTTTCACCAGGGCGTTTCCCTTCCTCTGTCCAAGAGGGCGGTTGTTTACCTTCTCCAAATATGTATCGCCAGGATTGCTGCTAGCCCCATTGTCCGCACTACCACTCTATGCGCGCTCGCTATTCCACTTTGGAAACTGCTCCGTCTGCTTCCTGTTGTATTTGGGATTTGTAGTTGAGGGCAGGTGCATTTGGACTTTTTCGACAGGGAGGGCTTGTAGGCTTGCACTGGAACTACAAAAACTCGCAGAATGCAACAGGAGGCATAGTCAGAGCAGGAAAGTGGAATACCAGCACTGTAAGAGTCTCTAGTGCAAAGTAATGTGGCCAGATGGCGTTCCTGGCGGCCTTTTAGAAGCTATTGTTGTCAAACTGCTTATTTCTTTTCTCGTATGGGTCCCATCCTGAGGCCCCACCGCTGTTCTCCCCTGCAATCCTTGTCTCCTCCCTCCCCCCCCCAATTTGGGGTGGCTCGGGGAAGGAGAATCCATAGGAATGACAAAGTTGGAAGAGAATCACAAGGACCATCCAGTCCAACCCCATTCTGGCCATGGCAGGGCACTTCTCAATCAAAGCTTCCTCCGCTCCCCGACAAATGGCCATCCACCTCTGCATAAAGACTTCCAAGGAAGGAGCCTCACTACACTCGAGGGAGTTTTGTTCCACTGTTGAACAGGATGTTCCCCTATCATGCTGAGTGGAATCTTTCCTGTAGTTTGAATCCATTGCTATGGGTCCTGTTCTCTGGAGCAGCAGAAAGCGAGCTTCCTCCTCTCAATGACCCTTCAAGTGTAAGGGAAATATGAGCAAAGCTTTTCCCTCTGGGAAGGTTCTTGGAGTGCCCAGCAACAAAGGAGATCAGAGTTCGAGATGTGGTCCAGAGTAAGACACAGGTTATTTTACGATCGGGGCTGGCAGCTCACCAAGAAGGTGAATCCAAAACTGCCGCGCCCTGCCTTGTATCTTTCACATTCTTATACATTTTCCTACTTCTTCACCTAGCATAAGCCAATTAGAAAAAGCAAGAACAGACCACTACCTAATAAGGGTGCAAGTTCAAAAGTTCATGAGTTAGGCTTGAAGTTACTAGCAAGGATTTCTTCAGCCGTTGCCTTGCAAAGGAAGCTAATAATGAAATAGTTCTGCGGTCAGGCTCGCTTACGGAAAAGCAAGGTGTAGCTTCAGTTGTTTAAGCAGAGCTTGTCTTGGCAAGCTTTGTCCCTGTTTCTTCAACAAATTGATAACATGAAACATAGCTATTTCATATTTATAAACTTCAAACCTCTCACAAGTATTTAAACAGGGCTATCATATCACCTCTTAACCTCTCTCCTGGCGAAACATTCCGGCCCCTGAGTCTTTCCTCATAGCCATGGTTTCCAGATCCTTCACTATTCTAGTCCACCCTCCTTTGGACAGGCTCCAGCTTCTCACATCTTTTTTAATTGTGGTGCCCAGAACTGGACATAATATCCAGGTGAGGCCTGACCAAGGCAGATGGAGTGGCATTATTACTTCCCTTGATGTAGACACTATACTTTATTGACGCAACTAAAATGCATTGGCTTTTTAGCTGCCAATCGCACTGGTATCCCTTTCACACATAGTCCTGTTCAGCCAGGTGCCCCCATCCTATATCCATGCATTTTGGGGGGGGGGTCTCCCTTTATCCCAAGGGGGCAACAGGAACTGGGACACTTCCCAGGGGGGCACAAGGGTAGCTCTCCTCTTCTCCCCTTCCCTGCCACAAAGACCTATTTTAGGGCTCTCCTGCCCCCTCTCCTCCTCAAATCTGCCTCCTTCCTCCGTCCCAAACACTCAGGCATTGAAATACAGAGCCCCTCCTAAATATGCCCCCCTCCGCCTCCTCCGCAGCCACTAGGCTCCGTCCTCAATTTAATCCTCAGTCCTTTTAATTCCAAGCCTTTTCATTCTTTGGATCGTTTAATGGTGTTTATTTAGTATGGACGGGGGGGGAGCATTAGTGGGATGTATCTTAGTTGTATGTGTATTTTATACTGTGTTTACACATTTACTCGATCCTACGGGGAGAGGCGGCTTATAAATAAATTATATCATTACTATTAATATTCCTGTTCCTACCCTTTCCCCCAAACGGGCCTAAGGGAGCAGAGAGCCCCTCCCAGTCCTCCAAGGATCAGAGAGAAGAGGCTCAGACTCCTAGAGAGACAGGAAGTGTTCTCAAAGGTCATGTGACGGAGAAGGAGGAGGCCCAGAGAGTGGAATATAGGGAAAGAGAGAGAATCATAGAGAGGAAGAGGCCCCAAGGGCCAGAGGGGGAGGAGGCACAGTGAGTGGAAGGGCCTCCTAAATGGGGCTTTTTGGGGGGGGGAGGGGCCCTAATCGGCCTGCCATCGGGGAGGCGGGCGGCCCTGGAGCAAGGAGACCCATGGATGGGGGAGAGAGCCTCCATTTGGGGTCCTGGCTGCGAAAGGGGCCCTGGATCTCTGAGGAGGAACGATTCGGGGGTGGAGGGCCACAGAGGCCTTTATTTTTTGGCTGGGAAGGGAAGGCCTTTGGAGAGGAAGAAAGGAGTGGGGCGTGGATGAGGGGTCCCAAATTCTCTTTTTGGAAGGGAGAGAGGGGAAAGACACCCCCCGATGGGGGCACTGGGGTCTCCTAGAGGGAGGGAGCCTTGGTGGGTTTCTTGTTGTTCTTGTTGTTGTTGTTGGGCCTTCCAGTGATTCCTATTTACCTGTTGGGATTTTCTTCTTGAAATCCTTAGAAAAGTAGAAAGTAGGAGAGGTTTGTTTTCGACAGTGGAACACTCTCCCTCAATGGAGGAAGGCGGAGGTCTTTAAGCAGAGGCTGGATGGCCATCTGTCAATGGGGATCTTTGACTGAGAGTTTCCTGCAGGGCAGAATGGTGGGACTGGATCAGGGCCCTTTGGGGGTCTCTTCCAGCTCTTTGATTCTCTGATTCTAATCTCACCAGGAAAGCAAAACACTGTGGGATATAGGCCAGCAGAAAACTAGATCCACTTTTTCTCCCAGCCACAAATTCAAACAAAGTCTCTGGTTAGAGTGGAGAATAAAGTTTACTTACAAAAACCGTGTGTATGAAGATAGAGACAGGTCTAACTTCGTGTTTCAAAGAAGACGAGGTGTAAAAGTAAACAAAAATGCTTCTTAAGAAAGTTTCCTTTAGCATGTAAGAGAGGACATGCTTCTAAGGTGAGCATCTATCCTGGGATTTCTTGTCAAGTTTCTTCAGATGCCCTCGCCATCCTCTGAGGCTGAGAGAGTGTGCCTTGCCCAAGGTCACTCCCAGTGGGTTTCCATGGCTGGGCAGGGCTTCAAACCCTGTTCTTCAGAGTCCCAGTCCAACACTCAGACCAATATGAATGAATGAATGAAACTTTATTTTTATACCGCCGTTCCTGCGATCACAGCGGTTTACAACATATAATAAAATACAAAATACATCGCATAAAATCCCCCATATTAAAAACAATACAAACATCCTTAAAATCCATCATTCATTCCTAGTAATTAAAACCAATTAGAAATCAATAAAACAATCCAAAATACGATCACACAGTATACACACAGCATACAGGAGAGAATGGCAGTCAGGAGATGTGGGGGAAGGCTTAGCGAAATAGGTGAGTCTTAAGGTTTTTCTTGAAAGACTCAAGGGAAGAAGCTGAGCGGAGCTCATCAGGGAGAGAGTTCCAAGACTTCGGGGCAACAGCAGAGAGAGCCCTTTGCGCAGTCGCAATATATCTCATCTTAGGAACTCTCAAGAGTTGTCTCCCACCTGACCTGAGAGTGCGGGGCGGATTATATGGGGAGAGGCGGTCCTTCAAGTACTCTGGGCCCAAGCCATTTAGGGCTTTATAGGTAACAACCAACACCTTGTATTGCGCCCGGAAGCGAATAGGCAGCCAATGCAGATCTTTCAAAATAGGTGTTATGTGGCTGGCCCTGGAGCTACCAGTGACCAGCCTTGCTGCCATATTCTGAACCAACTTTAGCTTCCGGGTTTGGTACAAAGGTTGCCCCATGTAGAGCGCATTACAGAAATCAAGTCAAGAGGTTACCAGTGCGTGTACCACTGTTTCAAGGTCCCACCGGTCCAGGTAGGGCCGCAGCTGGCGTATCAGCCGAAGCTGATAACAGGCACCTCTGACTGTCGCATCCACCTGAGAAGTCAAGTGAAGCGACGAGTCCAGAAGCACCCCCAGACTGCGAACAGTGTCCTTCATGGGGAGCGTGACCCCGTTCAGGACGGGTGGACAAATTTCCTTCCCGGGACCGAGGGAGCCTATCACAAGTACTTCTGTTTTCTCTGGATTCAGGCTGAGTCTATTTTCCCTCATCCAGCCCATTACCGACTCCAGACAGGCATTGAGCGGAGAGATGCTGTCCCTAGTCACTGCATATGCTACATCGGCACGGGTTACATAGGTGGAATAAAGGAGGACTCCCCTTCTCTCCTCTCTTGTGGGTCTCCATGGGCCAGAGATATTTGGGGAAGGAAGCTCAAAGGGAATCACATCTTTGCTGGTCTGGAGGGTATTTGGATCTGGATGCACCTGTTTGGGGGGGCTCCTGAGACGACTATTATGGGAGGCTGGGAGGCCCAGATAGCCATGAATAGCAGGTAATGTAAATTGAAAGGGTCAGGGGTAGAAAAAGGTGGAGGAGGAGATTTTCTGCCTCCAAGAGGAAAGGAAATGGGGACCTAAAAATGTAAAACATCTCCATTTCATACACACACACACAGTTTCTTTCCCTTGCTTAGCAAAGCGTGCTCTTTTTGAAATGGACACTCCAAACTAGATAATGGAATAACTGATTTACTGATATCAGTGAAAACTGTTACTGTGATTTTAAAATATCTGTGATTCAAAACTGTGATTTTCTGTGATTTCTGTGATCTGTACACTACAGTGATACTGTTGCTACTGATCCAGGATTGAATCAGTGATTTTCTGTTATTTCAGTGGTTCCTGTGACCTGGCCGCTACTGTATTTTTATTTGTTAATTAATTTGTGTAATATTAAAATATGTATTTGTGTTATTTAAATAATATAAAAATAATTGACAAATGTTGAGGGGTTCGGACCCGTTGGACCTCCCTGGCTATGCCCTTATTAATAAACCAATGCATAAATCAATTTTTCTTACCACAATATCAGAAGAATTCAAAATAGTTTTGGAAGAGATATCATCAATACAAACAGTTGGATGTTTGCTCTTCATATATTTCTTTAGGTTGGAAGTACGTAGATGTCTTGAAAGATAGCTTGTTTTTACATAAATTGCATTCTGCAATACTGTCACTTTTTGGAGAAAAAAACCTCCAAATAGGACTCCTAAATTTGTGTGTTTTATTCATTTTAAGACACTGATTATTTATATAGCTATAACAGTCAGTCAGAGTTCCAGCAGTGATCTGTGAAAAAGTAGCAGCTCTGTGAAAATCACAGTTTGGAGCTCAGTAGCAGAATGAATCACAGTCACTGAAAAAGTAGCAGCTCTGTGAAAATCGGGATTGTGTGTGTTTTCTGCTTCACCTCACTTGGAAACAAACATAGGAGGAGTGTGTGTGTCTTTCTGCCCCCTGACCTTTTCCTTTGCCCTGAAATCATGGAAACATAGAGATAGAGAAGACCTCAAGGGCCATCCAGTCCAACCTACTGACATCAGGAAATACACAGAGCACTGCCAACAGATGAGCATCCAAAGGATTTTTAGGTGGAATCTCTTTTCCTGTAGCTTGAATCTATTGCTCCAGGTCCTATTCTCTGGAGCAGCAGAAAACAAGCTTGCTCCATCCACCCCTTCTAATACATATCACCTCCTAAAAGTCTCTTCTCCAAGCTAAACATACCCAGCTCCCTAATTCTCTCATAAGACATCGTTTCTAGACCCTTCATCATTTTGGACATGCTCCAGCTTGTCAACATCCTTTGTAAATTATGGTGCCCAGAACTAGATACAGTATTCCAGGTGAGACCTGACCAAGGCAGCAATAATAACATTATTAGTTCACTTGATCTAGACACTACTGTTGATGCCGTCTAGAATTGCATTCCCTTTGTTACCTGCTGTATCACACTGTTGACTTATGTTCAACTTGTGGGCTAATAGGACTCCTAGATAGATCCCTTTCACATATACTGTTGTCAAGCCAGGTGTCCCTCATCCTATATTGTTGCTGGCTGACTACTTCCATCAGCCCTTTGGTTGGCATAAGCAATAAGTGAGGGATGTCAAAAGTATAATAGTCTCCGTTTAGTTATTTTGAGAGAATTCAGGCTTGATTTTGCTCTCAGATCCATTTATTTGTCTTTTATTTGACTTTATAATGTGTCCACATGTAAAACATCTCCATTTGTACCTTTGGCAGGTGCAGAGATATCCTAAGTCTACCTGGTCTCCAATGTAGTGAGAAAGGAGAGGCTCAACTGAATTCTTCTTCCATGGAAGAAACTGGGAAGATGCCCTTGGAACAGGTGAACATCTGCCCCCTCCTTCTTTGTGATGGAGCCATTGGGAGGGTTCTGCATCCCAATCCATTGGTATCAAGGACAGAAAGGTCCCCCCCCCCACCCTAGGCTGTTCTTTATAAGCCCTCCTGTAAAGAATTTAAATTTTGGTTTGTCAGGGAATATGACTGATTGTCAGTGTCATCCTCCCTCCTGCCATGTGGATCAGTTGATCAGCACTTCCTACCATAACTTGCCCTTGCTTTTTCTCCAGCCAGGTGGGCCTTGGCCTGCCCCATGGTGGCCCTTGAGGGATCTCTCAGCCCTGCCAGCAAGTCTTGTGCTATACTTGTATTAGCATTACGTGCATAGCTTTTAGGCAAGGTTGATGCCACTGCTTTGGCACAGAGAGGCAGCTGCTTTTGAGCCTCAAGAAAGGCAGCAATTGCTATTATTTAAATGTACAAAGAGGTCCTTGTGGTATTCTCTGCCTCATGTATTAAAAGGAACTGACCATGCAGGTTGGAAAGCCAAAACAAATGCAGGACATTGGATTGGGCAAGGCTACCTTTATTGCATACTAATTAGCAATGTAGACTGAGAGGATCTATACAGAAAATCTCCCACATCCTTAACATCACATGAGAGAGCAAGTTATCAGGGAGCTAGGTTGTAACCATGTCTTCTTCTTGAGCTATTTCGTCAAGTTGTAAAGAGTTAATGGAAAGAGATGGGGGAGGGGGTAGTCCAATGTATTCCCCTTTATCAGTATTTTTAAAGTGAGCAATTATTGCTGGGAATGTATCATGATTTTCCTCCACTTTGATTAGTGTCCCTGTGGATGAGGGCTATTTTCTCATGCAGGTGACCTTTGGGGATGTGGCTGTGTATTTCACAGAGGAGGAATGGAACCTGCTGGATCAGAACCAAAGATCTTTGTACGTGGAAGTCATGATGGAAAACTATGAGAATGTTTCCTTCCTAGGTAAGAAACTTGAATCTATTGCCCAGCCCATAGTGACTGAGGACCTGTTCACACTGCAGTGTTACAGTGTTATGGGTGCATCTGTACTGCAGAAATAATGCAGTTTGACAGCACTTTAACTGTCGTGGTTTCACTCTACAGAATCCTGGGATTTGTAGTTTTGTGAGGCACCAGCACTCTTTGGCAGAAAAGGCTAAAGCCCTTGTAAAACTACAAATCCAGGATTTGCTAGGAAGGAGTTACAGTACTTAAAGTGTTGCTGCAAACCCAAGAGTTTTGTATCTCTCTCTTGTGAGTCTGAGCGAAGGCAGTCGACTTGGAGGGCTTGGCTGTAAACAATAGATTTGATAGTGTGTTCTGAGTGCTAATGCTTGAGACCACAGACTTTCTGGGATTGCCTCGCTTGTGTATTTTATGTAGTAACTAGAAGGTACCCGGGCGGAGCTTCTGAAGTATCTCCATTTCAAGTTGGTGGGGAATTCTGAGCAATTTATGTAAATCCTACAGCTATTAATCAGCAGTATCTTAGAGAGAATTGGTAAACTGGAGAAATGATTGCCACGAACTCCCACATCCAACAGGCCCTTGGCTGAAAAATACTCTTGTCATTAACTGAGCCACTGTAACATTTTGAATCAGAATGGAAGAGTAGTGGTTGGTGGGCATCTGCCCAAACTGGGCTGGGCTACATATCACACTTACAGGTGCATTGCCAAATTTACTTCAGTGGAGGCAGAAAAAAGATACCCAATTTCCCTTTAAACAAGGGCGGAAGTTCTTGCACACCTTGATTCCAAGCGAGAAGCCTCTCTCCCACTTTTAACTCCACCTGAGAGGTGGACCTTTTTTGATGATGAAGCTATAATTCAGCAACAACATGGGAGGCATTGGGGGGGGGCTGCAGGATATCTGTTGGCTGTTCTTTGTCCCTGAGAAGAGGTGGGGAAGTGGCCTGCCTCCGGGACCTTTTGTGTGGGTTCTTGGTCTCCCCTAGTTTTTGAGGCTCTGGGTACAGAATGCTTTATGTTTTGAATTTTAAAAAAGTTTGTCCTTAAATGAGCCCCAATACACTTCAGGCGAATTTTGCCACATTTTGGTTCCTCCTTCAGTTATGTAGACCTGGAGAGATCACCAACTTCCTGTTTGGAAAAGGACCTCTCATTGGCCTGAAATAGCTCAAAATGCCCCAAAGTGGCAAAATTGCACCCCATCTGGGGCAGAGGCATTAGAGCTGCTGGAGGCACAGTTTCCCCATTTCTTTCAAGGGATGGCAGGGAATATGGATATTATTTCAGTGGTTACCCGGGTTACGTAAAAATCGTTCCGCGCGCCCTTCGTAACCCGATCTTCGCTAGCCGAAAAAGCCATAGGCGCTAGCGTTGGAAGCCGCGATTTCGTGCGAAAAAGCGCCGAAAAGCACCAAAATTTTTTCGTAAGCCGAAAAAAAAACGAACCGGAAAGTTTTTCCTTAGAATTTTTCGTATCCCGGAATTTCGTAACGCGGTGTTTCGTATCCGGGTACCACTGTATTTGATTTACGTCCACCTTCTCCCCAAATGGGACTCAAAGCAGCTTACAGTATGCTTCATTTCCTATCAGCTATCGTCACAGATATTCTGGTATCCTGTGAAGAGGGAGTTATTCGGGAAGTCCAAAACGGCCGAAAGAAATGGCCTCACAGACAGCTGTTGTGAAGCAAGTCCTTGTTTTCAAATGTAACCAGGGGCTCCATTTAGCCACTATGACTAATATGCATGAGAGGAAATAGGACAGTATTCCTCTTCCACAATGTTTTTTTCTTTCAGAATTTGCTTCACTCCATGTTCTTCCTTGGGTTCCTTCCTCTTTGAATGCTGGGACTAACCCTTACTATGCTTGTTTTTATTTCACAGAGGTCACGTTGGAAAATGTTTTGCATACAATCCACATCTTGTGAACTACAAAGCACCCAAACAAAAAAGAGCCATACAAATGCCAGGAGGTGGGGAAAGGTCTTGCTTGCCATTTAAAACCTTGAGACTAATCAGAATCAACACACGAGACAGTGCTTTAGAAAATGTCCTAAGAGAAAAAAGAAAGTGAAGACCTTACAAGAGAAGGTTTGAATTATTAGACATGCTTCGCACAGCAAAGTCAGCTACTGCAGTTGCTCGCCATTATGGATCAATGAGTCGACCGTAAGGTATATCAGAAAAAGAAAAGGGAAATTCGTCAAGCTGTTGCTGCAGGTACACCAGTGGGTGCAAAGACTCTAATCAGTGCGAGATCCATATATCTCTTCGTGTAGAAAGTGCCACTTTATGTGGATGCGGATTGCCATATAAAAGGGCATTTCTGTGGATTCAAATATAATAAGAGAGAAGGCAAAGTCGCTATATGTTTTATAAAGGGAGAGGAAAGTAAGGGTCTAGCTCCACAGCATTTCATGCCAGCAAAGGCTGGTTTGATAATTTTATGGAAGGTTTGGTCTACGTAATGTTAAAATCACAGAACAGGCTCTGGTGCCAAAGGGCAGCTAGCGAGTTTCCTAACACCTTAAGGGAACTTATTAAAAGACAAGGACATGGACCAAAGCAGAAATTCAATGCTGATGAAACCACTCTGTTTTGGAAGAGAATGTCACGGGGACATTCATTGCAAGAAGAGAAGCGAGCATCAGGAGTTAAGCAGTTAACACAGCTGTATATGGTAAAGCCTACTAATTTATAAGATGGTAAAGTTCCTGAAGCTGAGGCAGTACCAAAAGCAAAGGGAAGAGCAGGTGGAGGAGAAAGTATTAGTAGTGGTACAAGAAACAAGTTTACTTTGGACAATATTGCAGAGGGTCTGCGTAGTTCGGGCTGCAACGGACTATTTTTTCTACATGACCCATGTATGATACGTTCTTTGATGTGAAGGAATTGGTGAAGAGGCATTGTCTACATATACCAGCATTTTTAAAGAAATGAAGATGTAAACAAGCCAACTGAACCAGAAGGTAATACAGGTGTCCTTGCTCCTCTACCACCACTGAGACACCCCTTCTTCTCCTTTGCATATAGAACATGTGAAAGATGAGAGTGAAGTCCCTGACAGTCCCCTTCTATCTCCAATAAATGACAGTGCTGTTACTGTAATGCTGTACAATTACAATAACATTGATTGAATGTGGTGTCTCTGTGTGTCCTGTAAGTCTCATAACTGTACACAAGTACTGTGTCAGAAATATGGTTATACAGTCTTAAGAGTTAAGGTTTGGGTCACCTCGCTTGTCCCCAAGCCTTCCCCCTTCTGCTTCCTTTCTGCCACCCAGATGGCAATAGGTGGGTGCTGCAGCTGCTGCAAAATCTTCGTGTCATTGTCCTTCTCTGCCTTCTTGAGAAGGATGGCAACACGGAAGGAGATTTTTGCAGCATCAGCAGGGAATTGTAGTCTGTAGCTGCAATGTTTTGGACCGGGGGGGGGGGGCGGGCAAATGTTTGTAAATGTGGGCTAGACAAACTGTTAAATGGATCTGTAATTGTTGACGCCGAACCCAAAGGGTGCTTGTTAGAATCCTGTTAGTATTCTCCAGCTAGTTGTTATGTAGTGTAGATAGTTAGTTGGGGGATTGATGGGGCTTGTCGGTGGTTTGGTTGTTGGTTTGGTTTGTGTGGTGGGTGGTTTGGTGTTGGGGGTGGTGGGTTGGTGGGTGGGGTGTGTGTTTGCCCCCCCCGCCTTTTTTTTTTTTTTTTTTTTGGGGGTGGGTGGGTGGGGGGGGGTGTTGTGGGGTGGGGGGGGTGGGGTGGGGGGGTGGGTGGTTTTGGTTGGTTGTTTGGTGGGTGGTTTTGTGTGGTGGGGTGGGGTGGGTTTGGGTGGGTGGGTTGTGTTTGTGGGTTGGGGGGTGGTTGGGGGTGGGTGGTTGGGGCAGCAGAAGAATAGAATAGTGATCGTAGTGCATAGCAGAGCCAGGTGTCTTAATCTAGTGGCCTTTAAGGCCTGGCTCTCCCAAGCGCTCAGAGCTGGGAATGTTGCTTTCACTTCTGTGGGAACCAGAGGGGCTTCGCTTGGCGGGTTTCTGCTTGGGAGGGGATTGGCTTTTGGGGATTCTGTTACTTTGTCTTTGGGAGGGGTGTGGTCAGTGTCAGCTACGCTGAGGAGCACATATCTGATTCTGATCTATCAATAAGTGCCTGTTGATTATATCAATCAGCTGACTGGTTGATTGTCTGGGATTCTGGGTGCTAACTCTGACAAGTCCCCCCCTCCAATCCGTCGCCTTGGTCCGGCCCAGAGGGAGAGAGAACCACTGGACCTCATCCCCTTTCCCTCCCCCTTCCTTCCCCTTTTGTTTCGTGTCTTTTCGAGGTAAGCCTGAGGGCAGGGAACTGTCTGATTAAAAATAACTTGTAAGCTGTCTGAGAGCCATTAGGGCTGAAGGGCAGGGTATAAATACAGCCCTTGCACACAATCGGACTGACAGCATTTAAACAAAGGTCCTCTTTCAGCTCCCGGAATAAAGGCCTACCTTCAGTACAAAGACCCTGATTCCTGCAGCCCCAGAAAGGCTCTTCTCAGTCCTTTATGGCCGGAGCTTCCCGGATCAGAGGCCGTCTTCCTCACATAGAGAGGGTTGCTCTGAGTGCGACGGAGGGGAGGTCCAAGGGCTGAGGGAGGGAAGGCAATGGGGAAAGGTCAGTGCCAATGTCCATGGAGGGCAGAGGTGGCACTGCCTAGGAAACTCCTCTGAGTCCCAGCCATTCTAGGAATGAGTGGCAGGAGTGAGTCCAGGGGGCTGAGGGGTCTCCTTTCCCAACGGGGAGAAAGGACCGGTGGACCCTCCCCAGCTAGGGCCCAAAGGAGTGTCCTTTTCCCATCTCTCCCAGCCCCCAACGCCAGCCTCCCCACTGGCCGAGTTCCTGCCTCCCTTCCTCAGACCCCCCAGGCCCTTCCTTCCTTCCTTCCTTCGCACCAAATGGAGGAACAAGGCACAAAGGACACACTTCCTTCCTTTTGTCCCAAGCATCCTGGCTTCCTTCCGCTCTGGAGCCTCAGGAGAGAAAGCGGACCTCTGTTCAACTGATCTCAGAGAAGGTTCCGGAAACAGTATTCCCACAGTCACAAGCAGCACAAAATGGCCGCTGGAAACAAATGGCCGCCTTGCCTCAGTGCTTTGCAAGTTGGCAAGTTTGAGGCCTTTCAGGAACCCAAAATGGAGGATGAAAGGGCCCAACAAGTCAGAGGGACCAAACTGGATTTCTGAACCTAAACAAAACCTAACATTTTCCTGTGCTATTGAAAGGGAACCTGATTCCCTCCTTAATTACAATCCAATAGTGAATAGATATTAATTTAATATCAAGAGTGCCCATCATCCACAACCCAGCTCAGGTCTGACCGCTCGGGTGGCCAGTCCAGCTGCAGGTGCCTCCGTCCGTCCGTCCGTCCTCCTTTTCTTCTGAATTCCTCCTCTTTTCCCCAGCATCAGCCCCTCCAAGAGGCTGCCTCCTGCATATAGAAAATAGGGCACTTTGACACTGTTTAACCCTCAGTGCTATGGAATCCTGGATTTTACCTTTGGGACACTTAGCCTTCCCTGCCAGAGAGCTCTCATGCCACACAACTACAAATCCGGGATTCCATCGGATGAGCCCGGAGAGTTAAAGCGGTTTCAAACTAGATTTTTCTGTAGTGCGATAAGCCTTAGTTCAATTGTAAAAGGATAGAGGCACCCAAGTTGAATTTTATCCTCCAAAAAAAGGTTTTGCTTTTTTAAATTAAGCAGTTTGATTTTCTGTCTCATCCTTATTTTTCTTATTGTTTGTTACAGTGTGCCTCGGGTTACGAATTTAATTCGTTCCGCGGCCGCTTTCGTACCCCGAAAAGCCTTCGTAGCGAAATTGCATAGGGCGCTACATGGGGACAAGCCGCGGTTCCTTTAAAATAGCGCCGAAGTTTTTGTAACCGAAAAAACTTTCGTAACCCGGAACAATAATTCCCTATGGGCTTTTTTCGTATCCCGAAAATTTCGTAACCTGGGGTATTCGTATCCCGAGGTACCCCTGTATGTTTGTTTCATTTTGTAAAATGAGATGGTCTGGTCTGTCTTTCCTTCTTGACTGAAAATCTATTAATAAGAAAACTGGGGGAGACTTTTAAAACCTCCCAAAAAGAGCTACTTTTGGACTTTTGGGGGGACAAGCCTCCTCTTAGAAGCCAAATTGTAGTTTTGTGAGAAAGACTCTGGTGCCACCACAATTACAATTCCCATGAATCTGGGAAATACATTAAGTCTGGGAAAGCTCATGCTGCCAACTTTTCTTTCAGTGAGTCTCAAAGGTGCTACAAGTTCTATCTTTCTATCATTCATCACCATTATTATCATCATTATTAAATCCGAATGCAGCTGAAGAAGTGGACTTAAGTTGGCAACACTGATATGCTGTAGACTCATTCTCTGGGGCTGGGATCTGGAAGCATGAAGGCAATTTCCTTGTCAAACCAGGGAATCCTGGGAATTGTAGTTTGTTGTGACATGTGTGTGTATATATATATTGTGTGTGTGTGTGTCTGTATGTGTATATATGTGTCTATATATGTGTGTGTTGTGTATATATCTGTGTGCATACAAGTATCTTGTCTCCCGCTTGTCTGCCCTGGCTGAGCTTTTCCTGAGGGCAGGGGGGGAACCACTGAAAACTGTTGGTGTGACTCCCAGCAAGATTGGTTGCTCTGTAGCCTGGCTCTCAGAGTCAGGGCCACTGTTGCCAATTTCGGAAGTTTGTCCCAGAAGTTGGGATTTTCAGGGCAGGAGCTGAAATGTGCAATCTTCATGGAATAGAGCCAGACACGGAAATCACATGGAAAGCACTAACATAATAATAATCCCGATTTCTGGGAGAAACTCCCAAAATTGGCAACAGTGGTTAGAGGGCACAACACTGCTCTGCCCCCCTTAACATGGCTTCCTGCCTCTCTAGGAAGCTGCTCTCTCTGTTTTTCAAAGCACTCTCCTGCTTCTAGGCTCTCCTTTGAGCCTGAAAAACCAGGGCTGGGGAGTAAGGAGTAAAGGAGTAAGAGGTTTTTACAGGAACAGGAGTAGGAATAAAGCGTAACAAAATATATCCATTACTCCTTATTCCTGCAAATATATAATATTAAGTTAAGTTTCCAATGGGGCTTGAGCATAGGCGGAATTCGCCTTACACGGAGGGATCCGAACGGATCCCTGCGTAAGGTGAGGACCCACTGTACTTGTATCATGTGTGTGTTTTACTATACGCTGGCAGTTAGTGATGAAGGGAAAAGCAATAACATTATTAGTTCAAAGTTTTTTCAAAATAGCAACAAAATAATAATACTGTAATAACACCTTATCATAAGTACAAACTAAACTGTTTTCAGTTTATTTTCAAATCTGAGCAATATATGATTTAGTTTATGTATACAATTAAGTCTAAATGACTAACAAGTGTAATAGTTTAGATGCAACTAAACTTGTTGTTTTAATGATTTTCTTCTGGACTTGACACTAGCAAAGATATCAATAACTCTGTTGAAGTCAATTCTTTGTGCTCTGTCATTCTCAATGGATAAAAGAGCCAAACTGCTAAGACAATGTTGAGACATGGAGCTTTGCAGATAGTTTTTAATAAGTTTCAGTTTCGAGAACGATCTTTCAGCTTTTGCTACTGTCACAGGGACTGTGAGGTACATCAAACAAGCAGTGAGTACATCTGGGTACGCTGAAGCTAAGGAGCTGTTTTCTATCAGCAGGAGATTCACAACTTCTTTTACATCTGTAAACTGCGTTAACTTTGATTTAAAAGCATTTCTGACTGATAAAATCTGTGCTTTGAACAATGGTGTTACATCATCAGAAAACCTGTTTGAAAATTTGTCAGCTTCACAACGCAGTTCTTCATCTGTACTTGAGGCCAGGAAAGAAGGCTGAACAATTCTGTAAGCATCAATTACTTCTTTCATGCCTTTAAAACGGTTGTCAAGCTGTGACACTATGCTATCAACCATTGGATAAAATACTGTCACTCTAAACTTGCTTTTAGGATCGGTCAATCTTTGGTCTTCATACAGTGCATCAAAGTGCTCTTTCACCTTTTGGGCTCGTTGGTCTATGAATTCGTGTGTTATCCCCCACTTTGAACATACTTTTTCTGCTTCACTAACAACTTCTTCAAAGGACCAACGAAGTTCGGTCACTTTCAACAAAGCCTCCCCTAGAAGACCATAAGCTGTCATTAAATCTACAGATTCAGATTGTAAGGATTTTGAGGCATTATTTATTTCCCCCAATATTTTACACTGGATGGTCAAAAGCAAAACAAAACTGAAGGATTCTAACGTTTTCCTGAGGGCCTCAGCCTCATTCTTTTCACTGGATTTTTTGCTTGTCAAAATTATTTTATTTAGTGCTTTCATAACATCACAAAACCTCTCCTTTAAAGCGTAAACGGCTTCGTACTTCCCTGCCCAATGTATGGGATTTAAAGTCTTTAACATTCCCTTAGCAGCAGTCTGATTCTCTCTACAGTCTGAGAAGACTGTAAGCTCTTGCCACCAAACAATGCTGGGACCAAAAAAGTTATAAACATTTTGTACAGTCTCAAAGAATTGTGCTATTTCTTGATTGCAATCAACGGCATCTTTAAGAACCAGATTCAAATTATGGCTGGCACAGTGAATGAAATAGGCATGGGGTGCTAGTTCTTGAATTCTCTTTTGTACTCCACTATACACACCACTCATAACTGATGCACTATCGTATCCTTGTCCTCTACATTTTGTTATATCAAGGCCTTTTTCCGAAATTGATTTTATAATGAGGTGCTCCAGTCCCGAAGAGGGTTGATCAGTAACAGCTGTGAAAGAGGTAAATGTTTCGCATATGTTCAACTTACAAGGTTTTCCACTTTGATCATTTTCAATTTTCACATAGCGAAAGACTTCACTTAATTGATCTACTTTACTCACGTCTTGAGTTGTGTCAATAATGATGGAAAAAAAGGGTGCACTCTTTAGTTCTTCTGTAATTTCACTGAGCACTTCATCAGCCATCAGAGAAATCATTTCGTTTTGTATTGTTGGACTCAAATAATTAACAGTACCTTTTGGTTTTTGAATTAGCTCTTCCAAAACAGTATCATATTTTGATAGTAGTTCAATTAACGACAGAAAATTACCTTTGTTACCGTCGGTGATTTTCCCACTGTCTCCATGAAATGGAAGGCTGCATGTAGCCAACATTAACGAAACATCTATTACCCTCTTCAAAACTTTCCTCCAAAAATGTTGTTCCTCCTTCAAACGTTTTTCTAGAGCATCATCATCTATTGCACCATGATGTCGCCACTGTTCATACTCCAAGCAGGCTTCTGCATGATACTGTGAATCTTCATGTCTTTTTATATGCTCTGATAAACGTTTCCAGTCTCGTAATCCGGAATCCCATCCGATAGCTCCTTTCTGAGGAAACAACCAGCAAGGTTGACAATAGACACAATCAAATTTTGCTGAATAGCACAACCAAGTCCTTTTTAACTTAAGCCCAGATTTTGACTTAAATGTGTAATAATGTTCTGAAAAGGACCTCCCATTTTGTTTTTCATCACTGGGAAATGGGCCAACGGGTTGACAGGGCCCTGACTCTATTATACGCTTTTTCATCTCTGGATCTGTGACACTCTCTGGGGAAAAAATTTCTTCAAGGTTCAGGGAAGTCATAGTAGGCACAATGGTTTCTTGAATATGAGTTGCTTGGGATTCATCTTTTCCAGTGTGATTTCCCGGCTCTGTATAAAGTTAAAATGTAATTCTATTAAACTGAATTTAAGTAAACGTGGTAACCACAGAATGGAGTTACATTAAAAAATTATCTTGTTGATCAATATATTAAACCTGCCAAGCCAGAGTTTAGGATGTGAGTAGTAGTTTACGTATTTAGTTGTGTACCCCTTGTGTCGGCTTCTCAAAATTAATATGAAAATGAGGATATATATATATATATATATATATATATATATATATAATTTCTCAAATAATTGATTTTCTCAATCTAAATGCAAACATCTAAGATACAATTTACAAAATGATAACATTAAAAAAACCAACACAAAGGGTAGAGGGGCTAATAAGCTATAAGCCCCTGTGCATGATTTGATAGGCAGGGTGTATTGGGAAAGATTAGCATAGCTAAATCCCATCACTGGTGTAGCTAATTAAGGGTTTATCTTTTTTTGTCAGAGAAAACCACTTACCTATGATTTTTTCATTTTCCTTACTGGATGTAATAGGAAGAGGACATAACCAAGTAGAAAGGGCAGAAGAATACTTTGAAGCTCCTTCTTCTTTTTTTCTTTTCTCTTGCCTTTTGTTTGCGCCGCTTTCATGAGTCCTTTTCATTTTAATAATGAGTTGATCAATTTATCTGTAAAAAAGGGTGGGCAAGTCACAGACTCTCAGCCTCAAGGAAAGGCAAGAGGGGTGTGTGGGGAGCATTTTGCCATCTACTTGACCCTCAAGACGCAGCAACTTCTAGCCATTCCCTTTTGTTTAATAAAGTCTCCTGGAGGGTATTTGGGGCCATTTGGATGCAATTTTTTAAATTACTTAGCCCTCCCTCCAGTCCCTCTGCCTTGGTCCAGGCCTTGGAGGTAGAGATGAACTGCTGGACCTCTTACCCTCTCCCTCCACCACCCCCTTCTCCTTCTGTGCCATGTCTTTTTAGCCTGTAAGCCCGAGGGCAGGGAAACGTCTAAATAAAAAGATTGCATGTACAGCGCTGTGTAAATTTACAGCACTTCATAAATAAAGGTTAATAATAAATAATAATATTATTTTGTAGCTGTGCAACGGAGGATGTGGCCCTCCAGGCCCCCCCAAGCCTCCCCTTGTTGCTTACAATTAAAGTTAAATCACACAGTTCAAAACAATAAGGAAGATTTTCCTTTCAGAGCAGCTCAATTAAAGAACAGTTTTGCAAAACTGGTTCAGATCAGAGGTGGAGCTGCATTGTGAAGGGAGTTTGCCTTGGGCCAGAGACACTCTCTCAGCCTCAGAGAATGACCAGCCAACCCCCCCACCACCCCCCAGAAAGAAACCGCCAGGAGAGCCCCACCAAGGGTTCACTCTGGGCCAGCCATTCTCTTTCTGGGGCAACCCCCCTCAGACAAACCTGCAAGGAAAACCCATTCATGGAGGGTTCCTCTCAGGGTCTTGGTCTGAAACCTGAAACTACGCAACCGCAGAACAACTCCCCCCAAAAGTTACTTTCCTCAAAGTTTTGGCGGGAAGGGGGCTTTCCCTTGGACCCAGGGAGGGAGAGGGGAAGGAGGACTCACTCCTGGATGTCGTTCCCTGGAGGGAGGCCCCCTTGGCGCTGGGCTCCAGGGGGGAAGGTGACGGTGAGGGAGGGAGGGAGCAAGGAAGCCTTCTCCCCAAGAGCCTCCCAGGCCGCCAGGCTGCCCACAAGTGGCCTCCTCCCATCCCCAGAGGCCGCCCACCATGGCACCCAACCCAAAGTGAATCAGCAGCAGTAGGCCCAGGCTCCCCTACCCCGTCCTTAGGTATCTTAATCTCTCCTCCAGCAGCCAGCCTGCTCTCTCTTTCTCGGCCTCACACGTGCCCAGTGCGCATGCGCAGGCAGGCACACATGCTTGATTCCTCTACCCAGTAGCCAATGGGGACGAAGGAGCTGGAGAAACCCTCTGCCCTATGCTGCGTTCTGATCCCTCCCCCTCCATCCCATAATTATCTGGGAGGGAAAGAGAGAGAAGCCCCCCTCAGGAAGGGAGGTTGGTTCAGTGGCTGCACTCCCTCCCTCCCGCCAGCAGAGGGAGCCTGAGGCTGACGGGATTCTGACGTTGGGTTTTATTCCTCCCATTTCTCTCCCCTCTGGGCTCCAAGGAGCTTCCAGACACCCTTCCCCTCTGTTTCCCCTGGAGAGAGAGAGAGCCCTCTCTCTTCCCAGCCCCTTTCTTTATTGTTTTTGGACTACAGTTCCCATCAGCCCCACCCAGTCCCATCAGCCAGAATGGCAACACAAGAAGCTTTCCGTGTGCTCCTAGCCCCCTTTCCATCTTGGGCTTTACACTCCAGTCCCCATCAGCCCGAGCCAGGAGTGCCAACAGCCAGAGTGGGAGCTCTGCTAGATGCTCAACCCACCCTTGCTGTGTGTGTACTGCAGTTCCCATCAGCCCCAGCCAGGAGTGCCAATGGCCAGAGTGGACAGCCTTCTAGATACCCAAGCCCTTCCTTGCTGATTTTGGACTTCAGTTCCCATCAGCCCCAGGACTGCCAAGAGCCAGAGTAGCACTCACTAGTTGCCTGAGCCCTCCCTTGCTGGATTTGGACTCCAGTTCCCATCAGCCACAAGCAGGAATGCCAACATGCAGATGGGAGTCCCACTGGATGTCCAAGCCCTCCCTTGGTGGTTTTCGACAGCAGTTCCCATCAGATTGTGTATCATATAATATATTGTGTATTGTATAAACTCTGTTGTTACCCGCCTCAATCCCCAAACAGAAGAGGCAGGATAAAC
>NC_056523.1:2473400-2480727 GCF_019175285.1 Sceloporus undulatus
ATTATTATTATTATTATTATTATTATTATTATTATTATTATTATTATTATTGCCCCAGCTAGGAGTGCCAACAGCCAGAGTGGGAGCCCTGCTAAATGTCCAAGTGCAACCTCAGTGGTTTTGGACTGCAATTCCCAGTAGAAGTCCAGGTCCTCCGTTGCTGGTTTGTGACTCCAGTTCCCATCAACCCCAGGCAGGAGTGCCAGCAGGCAGAGTAGGAGCCCCACTAGATGTCCAATCCCTCCCTTGCTGGCTTTGGGCTGCAGTTTCCATCAGCTCCAGCCAGGAGTGCCAATGGCCAAGGTGGAAGCCCTACTGGATATTCACAGCCTCCCTTGCTAGAATTGTACTGTAGTTCCCATCAGTTACAGCCAGGAGTGCCAACAACCAGACAGGAGCCTAACTGGATCTCCCTTGGTGCTTAAAAACTGCAGTTCCATCAGCCTCTATCAGGACTGCTAACAGCCAGAGTTGCAGCCCACTAGGTGTTGAAGCCCTCCCTCACTTGCATTGGAATCCAGTTCCCATCAGCCCCATCCAGTAGTTCCAACAGCCAGAGTGATAGCCCCATTGGTTAACTGAGATCCCTTGAAGCCACAGGGGATGCCCGCCCCATTGATCTCACATGGCAATTCCAGGTTCTGCAAGCAGGATGGAGGAACATCCCAGCTTGATTTTCCTTGATTGGACACAATGGATGCCCAGAAAGGTGATGGGATTTAGTCTACATGGCAGAGAAGGAATTCCAAGCCATGGACCCCTGTGGTTGCAGTGGTCAAATGCCTATATTGCAGATACTCACTCACAAACCAGTTGTGACTTCAATACCAGTCAGGGCTCTGGGTCGACTCAGCCTGGCATCCTTCCGTAGGCTGCTAAAATGAATACCTAGCTTCTTGTGGCAATTAGCTTACACTTTGTAAACTGCCTAGTACACTGGTAAGCCGTATAGAAATGTACTTGCTATTGCTATGGGGAAGGAGGGAAGGTAGGACAGAGGGATTTACTCCAAAAGAGTTTGTTTATGCCTTTGCAAGCCTGGAAGAGTTGCTGTTTTGCTGAACAACCTTATTCATCTTAGCTGAGACCTAAATCCCTTAATGCTATCTGGAGTTAGTCTTGTGTACATTGCTTTGGATGTGACCATAGCCAGAGTGAGAACAACACCATCAATGAAAAATTCTGATTTGGAAGCTGTGCACAAGATAAACTTGAATGAAAAATTAGTCTCAGCAAATATATTTCCCTCCATCTGGCTCCCAATTATCACACATTAGGAAACACAATCCCACAAACATGAAAATGCTTTTAGTGATGCTGACAGAGAAGGTTTAATAGGAAAGAGGAGCTCATGAAACAGTTTCCATTGTAAGCAGAGAAAGGAAAGCATTTTCACCTGGAAAAAAGGGCAAAAGAACGGTCCCAAGGGTCCCAAGCGGCTGATCTTCGACGACAGTGTTTATTCAGATCCAAGAAGAGAGGTGTCCAGAGCTTCCATGGACTTTGATTAAACTGGATCATTTTGTGTTTGTTAGTACCGAGCAAGTGGACAAGATACTTGGAAGCGTTAGGAAGACGAACATGCTCTCTCGAATCCCTGCCCCTCAATGGGGGGGGGTGCTGCGGTGAACAACCTGTTGCACCGCATAATTAATACATCTCTAAGAGAGGGACAGTTTCCATCTTCACTGAAATTAGCAGTTGTAAAACCTCTGCCTGAAACCCCTCCTTAGACCCCTGATTCATAATAAAACATCGGTCGTATCACTGCTGATTTTTAGGGAAGGTGATCGAGAGAGCGTTTGCCTTCCAGCTCTAGGCACTCTTGGTGAAAGGGATTTTCTAGACCCATTCAAACCGCTTCCGGCGGGCTATGGAGTTGAGACTGCCATGGTCGCCTTAGTCGATGATCTCCGTGTGGGCATGGACAGGGAAGCATTGTCCTGTTAGGGCTTTTGGACATCATCAGCGGCTTTCGATACCATTGACCATGTATCCTTCTGGACGCCTGAGGGAGTTAGGTATCGGGGGCTGGGTCACTGTGCTCCAGTGGTTCCGTTTCCAACCTCTCGGGCAGATTCCAGATGGTGCCTGGGGGACGTTTGCTCCGATTAAGGGGCCGCTTACATCTGGTGTCCCACAAGGAGCAATTTTGTCCCCCATGCTATTTAACATTACATGAAACTGCTGGGAGAGATCATCTGGAGATACGGGGCGCCAGTGTTCTCAGTATGCTGAAGACACCCAAATATACTTCTCTGTGTCTCCGACTGATGCAGTGACTAGGATGGCATCTCTCCTCTAAATGCCTGCTTGGAGTCAATATGACTGAAGAGGGAAAACAAACTCAGTCTGAATCCAGAGGAAAACGGAAGTACTGGTGATAGGTTCATGGGCCGGGTAGTGAAATTTGTCCACTGTCCTGAATGGGGTCATGCTCCCCCTGAAGGACTCAGTTCGCATCTGGGGGATGCTTCTCTGGACTCGTCGCTCCAATTGACATCTCAGCTGGATGCGACGGTCAGAAGTGCTTTTACAGCTTCGGCTTATACGCCAGCTGCAAACCCTACCTGGATTGAAGGGACCTGGAAACTGTGTACACGCTCTGGTAACTCTCGATTGGATTTCTGTAATGCGCTCTAATGGGGCAACCCTTGTACCAAACCCGGAAGTTTCAGATGTAGTGAAAACATGGCAGCGAGATTGGTCGCTGGTGGTTCCAGGTCAGACCATATAAGACCTATTTGAAAGATCTCCATTGGCGCCTATTTGTTTCCGGGCACAATACAAGGTGTTGGTTATTACTATAAAGCCCTAAATGGCTTGGGCCAGGGTACTTGAAGGACTGCTCTCCCATTAATCCGCCGCACACTCAGTCTGCAGGGAAAAAACTTGCTGGAGGTCCCAACTGACGTTATGTGTGAGACCTCACAACGGGCCTTTTCAATCTCGGCCCCGAGAATATGGGAAAATCTCCCTGATGAGCTCCGCGCTCCGCACATCTTTGGATTGTTTCCAAGCTTTCCCCCATGAGATGTGACTTTGGTTTTCCTCCTCTATTTGTGGTAACGACTCTGGCTATTGTTTTTCTGGATTCACCTACTCAGCTACTCGAGTATTCGTTTTACAGTGGTACCCCGGGATTACGAATTGATCGCGTTACGAAATTTCCGGGATACGAAAAAGTTAGATTGGAAAAAACTGTTCCGGGGTTACGATATTTTTTTGGGTTTACGAAAAAAATATCGGCGCGAAATTAAATGCGAAGCGCGGGCTAGCGGCTTTTCAGCGCCTAGCCCGGCTTCGGAAAAGCCTTTGGGTTGCGAAATGTATCGGGTTACGAAGCCGCGCGCGGAACGATTAATTCGTAACCGAGGGTAGCCACTGTATATGCTGTTTTATATCTTGTTGTTTTATATTTTATTGATTTTATTGTAATTTTATCTGGATTAGTACGCGCTTTGATCTGAATGGAAAAGCGGGATGAAAAATTATTATTATTATTATGTATTATTATTCTATTT
Organism: Sceloporus undulatus; assembly: GCF_019175285.1. Lineage (NCBI taxonomy): Eukaryota > Metazoa > Chordata > Lepidosauria > Squamata > Phrynosomatidae > Sceloporus > Sceloporus undulatus. The sequence continues at coordinate 2,476,925 of NC_056523.1, forward strand.
TAATTGTGACCTTTTAATCCTGTTTTAAGGGGGGGAATTTGGGACATAATTTGTAAATGTGGGATTTTAATATGTTGTGAGCCGCTTTGATTGTCTTTCCTCATCCATTTCAGCCATATTACATCTATCCTCTGCCTCTCCTACAGGCTCGAGGCAGGGTACCCAAGGAGAAAAAAGGCATGCCAAATAAATTATTTATTATTATTATTATATTATATTATTTATTTTGCGTGCCTTATTCTCCTTGGGTACCCTGCCTCAAGCCTTGAGGAGAGACGGAAAGATATGTGATGATGGGATGAGTTAGGAATATTATTATTATATTATTAATAAAACATTTATTTCATTGAAAATAATCAGTGAAGAAGCTGCAGTTTTATTTGCTAGTATAATCCTTTGGCTCTGAAGGGAGACCCTTTTTGAGGATTGCAGAAATGATCTGGTTCCTTATTCTCCATGCTCCCTAAAATACCACTCCGGGAATGCAATCCACTTCCTTCCCTTTGTAAACAGTTGCGTTCTCTTAGGTTGCATCCGCTGGGGAAATAATATGGTTTGACTCCACTTACTGTTCCTGGCTCGTGGTATGGAATTCTGGGAACTGGTAGTGTCATGAGACATGAGCCTTCTCTGCCAGAGAACTCTAGTGCCTCAGCAAACTAATAAATTATTATTATTATTATTATTATTATATTATATTATTATATTATTTTGGAGTGCCTTGTTCTCCTTTGGGACCCTGCCTCCAGCTTAAGGAGAGGAGGATATAAAATTGTTTTATTATGAAATAAATATGATTATTATTTAGTATTATTATTATTTTAAAAATTCTTTCCTGCCTCCTCAAGGCTGGAGGAAGAGTACCCAACCTCCAGCCTTGAGGAGAGGCAAGAATTATTATATTATTATTATTATTATTATTAAAGAAATATATGCAGCCTCCGTTCTTGAAGAGAGTACTGGAAGCAAATGGAGCAAAATTGCTGCGTGCATCATGGGAAATTTGCCTGTTGGAGATTTGGGGAGGGGGGGTGTACTAGGACAGAAACAAAGTTGCATTCCACACCAGACCAATTTGGATTGAAATCGCAGTGAGCTTGGAAACAATTCAGTGAATTTGTTTGTTACCAAATTCACCTACATAAGGAGTCACTTGGATTGGGCTTTCAATTGGCTCGGAAGTATCCCCAAAGAAGCAATCACATATGATAATCTATAACGTTTTAACGTGAATTCGCTGGTTGGACAGGAGTGACTTCGGAATGGAGCTGCAAAACCCGTCGTGTGATATTGTCCTAGGAATGCCAAAATGGAAAGTGCAACTTGCATGGATCTCTTTCTATAAATCTGGGGCGGAGGGGGGTATTTGGAGTACATGGTACAACTGAAATATTACCTTTGGGCCCAAACAGGCAGGCCAAAATAAAGCTGCTTCAGGTCACTTTGGAGTATGCTGTTTAAATGATTCATGTGTCTAAGAGGCGGAAACTGCACCAAAATCACACTCCAGTCCTAAGGACTGGAATGCAGCTTGGCGCAGCTTCTGGCCTCTTAAGATGCGTGCCTCATTTAAACAGCATACCTCCAAAGTGACCCGAAGCAGCTTTATTTTTGACTTGTCTGTTCGGGGCCCTTCCTTCCTTCCTTCCTTCCTCTTCTCCTTCCTTCCTTTCATTTCTTTCTCTTCTTCTCCCTTTATTGGATGTACAGGACTATATCTATATCTCCTACACAATCCGCCCGCACACTTGAATTCAGGGAAGAACCTGGCTGGAATATGCAAAATAGATTGGTTCCCATAAAGCATTACAGCCGCGGCCACAACTTACTGGAAGAGATCCATCTTATTACACCACTAGAAGCCTTTAAGAGAGGTATAAGAAGGATCTCTTCCGGCAGGTATATCCACCCAACGCTGTATGTTGAATATTCCCAATCCGATTTGAATAATAGTGAAAACAGATGACGATTAGATGCTTTAATTCCCCTACCGCATAACGCTGGTTGATTAGTATTGAAAAATAATATTAAAATAAAAAGCTTTATTATATACCGCCCTTCTTGCAATCAGGGCGGTGTACAAATAATAAATAACAAACGTGACAGGGCAATAAAAATACAAATACATTAAATTTGCACTAAACATTACTGTTAAGTATGTTACATAATATTGTTTTTAATCTTGTGCACCTTGTAATTTGTATTGTTGTATTGATGTGATCCTGTCGATCCGTAGGGAAAGGTGGGAAATAGAAATAAAATATTTATTATTATTTATATCTTGCAGAAATCCCATCCAGCACAACTGTTGAGACATGTTGGTGGGTGACCCTGGGAGTTGTAGTATGACCTGGGCCCAGAGATAGCTCAGAGGCCATGGGAACCCAGGACAGGACTGTGTATTGCCTGGGCTGAAGAGTAATTTCCCCACGCACCGGAAGGTGAGATGCTCTCTCAGTCTCAGGGACAGCAATGGCAAACCCCATCTGGACAAATATGCACACAAACAAAACAAGAAACCATCCCCCGGGTTTACATTACAGTCTCCATAAATCAGAAACTACTGTAGAAGGACAGACAACACAACAACAACAAAATAACCTTCCCCTTACCTCTCCCCCACTTCATTTCCCATTCTTTTCTGTGAGAGAACCCGAGTATCTTTGAATAGGAAAAGGAGGGGAAGGTGTGAGAGGAAGGTAAATACATGGATTTTAGGGCACACAACACTCCTGTTAACTCCTGCTTGTTTCTATGTGGTGTGGGGATGGGTTGAGTAAGGGGGAAACTCTGTTTCCATTTGCATGTAAAGATCTCCAGCGTAAAGCATCCCAACAATAGTAGCTGTCCAGTCTCCACTTCTGGAGTCAGTTTTTGACTCCAGGTTTCTGGCTCCAGGTGTGAGAGATGATATGCTGATTTTTATCCTGGCTCAGATTCCTTAGGATCCCCCAAATCCCCCCAAACCCTTTAGGGGCCCGTCTGTTCTCCTGGCTCTTCAACTAAAACTGGGCAGTACCCCTGGGTGATGGGATCAAGCCTGGGCCCAGTGATAAGATGGTTGTTTAAGTGGTGTAGATTCTTTCTGGGATGGGAGAAAGAAGAGAAGAAAGTTGTAAAAAAATAATTCCTTTTGTGTAAATATCATTTCAGATCCATCCTCCTCTTTCAATATGTCTGATCCTTTGCAATTAATGTATCACTCCTACTGAATTTGACAAACTTCGCTGGTACAGATAATTCTTACAGCGATCAAAAGGTTTCTGTCATCTCGTCACCAGCATTGTTTCCTAGGGAGGGAATTTCTTTAAGACCTCTTTCTGGATGTCTCCAGGCCTCCTTCTGGGATGCTGCTCAGTTCTGACCAAGGAAGCCTTTTCCAACCTGATTATTTAGCAGGACTGGAAACTTCTCTGATGGGGATGATGCCAGGGGAAGCTGGTCATGGCAATAGAAATCGATTTCTGAGCTTTTTGAGTGGGCATGAGCACAAGTGAAGCCGGAAAGGGAACACCATGGGGTGGAAGAGAAAATGGTACCTGAAGAGAAGTCATGATTCAGAGAAACAATTGTGGCTCTCCTGATTTGGGATGGTTCCTTGGCTCCCCCTCTCTGTCCTTCATGCCCAATGCTCCAGAACCCTCCTCTTCTTGCAAATTACACCTGCCACTTTTCTTGTTGTAGTCCTTCTTCATCACTTTTTGCTCAAGACCTGGAAGAAAACTGGAAGGATTCCAGAGACACAGGGGACTTCCATCGTGAAGGATTCACCTAGAGAACCTTGCTGTCTTCTCTTCCGCACA
>NC_056523.1:2480752-2484148 GCF_019175285.1 Sceloporus undulatus
TTTTCGTGTGAAAGTCGCGAAATTGGCAACACTGCTTGGGTTTGCCATACCTTGGAAAGGAAGCCACATAGCATTAAGTAGATGAATGCATCCCTAGACTTTGTATCCTCCCCTCACCTGTCTCAATTAATTTAATAAAAGGAAATTGTTAAATGAGTCTCAGCCTGTTCTCCAGAATGGTCATTAGTTAGAGATGATGGGATTTGTAGTCCAGTCACAGCTGGAAGACAACACTGACCTGGCCTTGTTTTACTTCTTTTGCTTTCAGGATATGTATCCGGGCAGGGTTGCCATAAGTCAGAAAGGAGTAACAACAAAGGAGGAAGGCGGGAGGAGGAGAAAAAAGAAGGGGAAGGAGAAAGACGAAAAGGAGGAGAAAGAAGAAGAATAGAAAAAAGATAAAGAGAAGAGGAGGAGGAGAAAAAGAAGAAGAGAAGAAAATGAGGGGAAGAAAAAGAAGAGGAGGAGAAGGAGGGGAAGAGGAGGAGGGGAAGAAAAAGAAGAGGAAGAGGAGAAAAAGAAGGAGAAGAAATGAAAAGAGAGGGGAAGAAAAAGAAGAGGAGGAGGAGAAAGAAAAAGAGAAAGAGGGGAAGAAAAAGAAGAGGAAGAGAAATAAGAAGACCCCAGCTAGCTAGCAAAGCCCTGTCTAGCCCTCGGCCCGTGCGGGGACTAAATAGAGAAGCTCCCCCTCTTGAGGCTGGCTGGCCAATGGGGAAGACTGGAGCTGGAACAGCCCCAGCCCCTGCTAGCAGTCACAGGCTCCTGCAGCAGGGGACAGGCTGTCCAGCTATTGGCCAGTCAGCTCGAAGAGGAGGAGCTCCTGCTCAACCCTGCGCACGGCTGCGCAGGGCCAGTGCAAAAAGCGGACGTGGTGGCGGGTGGCTGCAAAGGCCGCGCCGGCGGCGCCAGCTCTACAAGCAGCTGTGGCAACCGCAGCAGCAGTTGCTGTTGCAGTGGCCGCCGCAGCAGCAGCATCAAACCCAGGCAAGGAATAAAACTGGGACGGGACCTTCCTAAATGGCAAAAAACCAGGAAAGTCTCGCCCCCAGGTGGGATATGGCATCCCAACATGAACAGCATCTCCTTCATCCCACTTAGCTTCCCCATGTGGCCTCCTGTCACTGTCACTGGGTATCCTGCTCAGGAAAACGAAGGCCCTTATCACACATGAGACTGGAACTCAAATCCAGAGCCCACTCAAATTGAAGTGGAAGTAGAGTCATTTCGAATCCAAGGCAATTCACGTGATGAATTATCACATGCGAAGAATGAAATTGTGGTAATTCCTGAGTCAAAGTGGAGTGAGTGCACATTGTATTACCACACCAGTACATTCCATGCAGATTCAACTATTCGAATTGGAACTCTTGCACATGCTCAGTGGGAATCTGAACGCATCCTGAACCTTTGCACTTCCGGGGTGAAGAAAGGGGCCACTTCCTGGTTCCACTTTCACGTGAATGACTGCTTCAGGTTTCTTCCTGTCTTCTATTTTCCCATCCCTGACAGCCAAATTCAATGGGGTCCTCCATGTCAGAGCCCCCATCCATTTCAGCCACATCGACATCTATCCTCCTGTCATTCTTCTCATTTATTTCATCTACATCATCTCTCCATTCCTTTGTAATAGTTGCCTTCTCTTAGGTTGCATCCACACTGGGGAGATAATCCAGTTTAACTCCACTAACTGTCCTGGCTCAGTGCTATGGAATTCTGGGAACTGTAGTGTCCTTAGACATTGAGCCTTCTCTGCCAGAGAGCTCTGGTGCCTCAGCAAACTAATAACTTATTATTATTTTTAAAATTAATTATTATTAGTATTACCATTATTATTATTTTAAAATAATAAATTATTATTATTATCATGGAAGTTGGAGTTGTGGGGTCCTTGGCTCAAGGCTATGGAATTCTGGGAGTTGGAGCCTCCACCCCAGCCTCCGGTGGCCCCCTCCTTTGCTCCCATCTCTCCCTCCAGCCCCGTTTCATTCCCTTCACACCTGTCATCTGGATCTAAATCTACCCTTCGTTTCATTACCTCCATTCCTTTCCAGTTTTTCCATGTACACAAGCAGCCTTCCTGAGCGGCATCAGAAACAGCCGCTTTCCCTCTCCTCGCCAGCATGTCTCCTGTCCACGTTAAAACATAAATATATTCATTCCCCAATAACTCTCTGCCCTTTCCTCAGCAGTATCGGAAACAACCGCATTTCCCCCTCAACAGCAATGGAAGTGGGGGGAGTACCGGAAGCAAGTGGGACAAAATTGCAGCACAGCATCATGGGAAATATGGGACCTTGGAGGTTTGGAGGGGCTGTACCAGGACGGAAGCAAAGTTGCATTCCACAGCAGACCAATTCGGAGTAAAATCGAAGTGAACTTGAATGCAAATTCTGTGAATTCACTTTTTTCCGAATTCATCAAAATGAGGAGTCACTTTGGATTCACTGCGGAAGCACCACAGAAGGAGCACCCATAGAAAGGAATCGCGTGTGATAATACATCACGTTATCACGTGAATTCGCATAGTCAGATCTGAGCTGCAAAAACCTAGAATAGAATCACAGAATCACAGTTGGAAGAGACCACAAGGGCCATCCAGTCCAACCCCCTGCCATGCAGGAAATCCAAATCAAAGCATCCCCGACAGATAGCCATTAAGCCTCTGCTTAAAGATCTCCAAGGAGGGAGACTCCACTGCACTCTGAGGAAGGAGTGTGTTCCACTGTCGAACAGCCCTTACTGTCAGGAGGTTCCTCCTGATGTTGAGGTGGAATCTCTTTTCCTGTAGCTTGCATCCATTGCTCCGGGTCCTGTTCTCTGGAGCAGCAGAAAACAAGATGATGATGTATCCCACAACACTGTGCTTAAGACGCAAGTGTGACTACAGAAAACATCTCCACAAGCTCTTATCAGGAACCGGAAACAGGCAACATGAAATACAGCCAAAAGGCAAACAGACCTGACACAGGCTGGGGAAGCCTTGCTCTTCACTTGGAAGGCATCTTTTTAGAACAATTTTAGAACAATTGCCCTTGAGTTACAAGCTCTGAATAATTAGGAAAAGCAGAAAGACTAGTAAGATTGTGGCTAGGGTGCAATTGTGATGGTGAGAGGATGTTGCCATGGCAGTTAAAGTGGCACATAATGGGGTGGAGGGTGTTTTAGGCACAGTTGCCCCTCTCCTGGGTAATGTTGTATAAACAGTCCGGCCAGAGAGAGGAGAAGGAGATGTGACTCACAGAAGCTCCTCCCCTTCAGCAATGAGCACACGGTCTCAAGCACACGGTCTCAAAATGGCTGCCAAGCAGCTCCTCTCCTTCTCCTCTCTCTGGCCGGACTGCACTGGAAGGCTCTGGAAGTTGGTATATAAAGCTAGTCTGCTAGCTCCGCCCCCCC
>NC_056523.1:2484248-2503225 GCF_019175285.1 Sceloporus undulatus
CTCAAGCACACGGTCTCAAAATGGCTGCCAAGCAGCTCCTCTCCTTCTCCTCTCTCTGGTCGGACTGCTCCGAAAGGCTCTGGAAGTTGGTATATAAAGCTAGTTTGCTAGCTCCGTCCCCTTGTGACTCACAGATGTGACTCACAGAAGCTCCACCCCTTCAGCACGAGCACACGGTCTCAAGCACACGGTCTCAAAATGGCTGCCAAGCAGCTCCTCTCCTTCTCCTCTCTCTGGCCGGACACCTCGGAGGGTGATAGTCTCCTTCCTTGGAGGTCTTTAAACAGAGGCTGGATGGCCATCTGTCAGGGATGCTTTGATTTGGATTTCCTGCATGGCAGGAGGTTGGACTGGATGGCCCTAGTGGTCTCTTCCAACTCTACGATTCTACGATTCTATGAACAACACTTATTTGTCAAGATCCTGAAGAGGCAGGTGGGATTTTTTTTAAACCCTCTTTCTCCTAATAGAATGAGATAGTTCAAGTCCAGAAAGAAATTCTATGGCTTCCCATTACTTTCTGTTATTTCCCTTCTGCAAAAATTCTGTCCAAAAATCTATCTGCTGGTTACCTATGTCCTGCAAGATACAAAACTATGATTCCCATCATCCTGAACCACCAAACTGTCTGATGATGAAGGGAGTTGTAGTTCAACACAATTAGAATTTCTTAGGCAAGGAATACTCAGAAGTGGTTTTGACTATTCCTTCCTCTGAAATAGAGACTCCAGCACCTGGGAATCTTAGACAGTTTCCCATCAAAGTATTAACCAGGGCTGACCCTTTCCAAGAAAGCTCTAGCGGAGGGTCATCATAAGCTGAGTTGAAGGTATTTTATTTAGAATTATATTAAAAAGGTGGGGATGAATCATGAGGTTCTACAGATGCTGATCGGTTGCAACTCCCAGGAGCCACAGCCAGCATTGTCTATAGGCCAGGAAAACCAGGTGCTGCAGTCCAAAATCTGGAGTGGTGCACTTTTCCCACCTCAAATTTATATATTTACATAGTGAGAATCTTTTGCCCTCTTTCTTTTCATGACTGAGTCTCCAATAATCCTGTGTGCATGGGTCAGTCAGGAGCTACAGTTCAATAAAATATATCTGGAGGTTCACAATTTTTTTTCTGGGAGAAGAAATCCATCCAAAAAATTACTACAATTCCCATCAATGCAACTGATTTCAGATACTCTCTCCGCCATTTGGTGGAAAAAGGGGGGGGTCACTGCTCTTCTCTGAGGCTGAGAGAGTGCCTCTGAAATCAACTATTTTGATGGCAATTGTATTCCCGTCTCTCACATCAATGTAATTGATTTCAAAGACGAGTGTCAACAGGGAGAGGAAAGGAGGGATAAACTCATGGTTTTTATGGAAATTGCTTTCCTGTTACTTGATGATGATGATGATGGGCTTGCTGAGGGGAAGACTGGTTTTGGGTTGTGTGTACAGATCACCTTTCTCTCCTAACAACCAAGCATTGTCCATAAGCCAGGTTCTGGGAGCTGTTGTCCAAATCTGAAGTGGTGCACTTTGGTCACTGCAATCAAGTACATTTGCATGGACTTTATTTCCTGGAATCCCCATCCAGCACAGACAATGAGCCATGTATACAATGTGCTGGTGTCAGGGTGCCAGAGGTATTGGGGGAAACTGTTAAATCTGTCTTGTAACACCTTCCAGTTGGGTTGGACTACAAGTCCCAACATTCCTGAACCTTGAGGGAGTTGTAGTTTAACACAGTTGGAATTTTATAGGCAAGGAATACTCAGAGTGGTTTTGACAGTTCCTTCCTCTGAAACAGAGCCTCTAGCACCTGGGATTCCTTGGGAGTTTCCCATCCAAGTACTGGGCTGACCTTGTTCCCATATGGGAGACAGATCTAACAGGTTCCACCAAAACCCCAATACCAGCCTGGCCCTGCATCTTAATGGCAGTGGGACATGGATGCATCTGCCTGAAACTGCAATGAGAATGACAGAAGGTGCACTTTGTATGGACCTCCTTCCTATAAAATTGCATGTGTCTGGGGGGGCGGTCTATTAGGAGAAAATAGGCACAAATTAGGAAAGTTAAGGAGGATTGAACCTTCTCCGCTGGGAAATAGGCACAAATTAGGAAAGTTACTTTACTTTCTTTCTACTTCCTTTTTTTAGATGGACTGCATCTTCCAGAATCCCCATCCAGGACAGTCACTGGGCCTTGTTTGGGTCCATTAAGTTCCTCTGGCTCTTCAGGCTGGAACTTTTCAGCTGGATTGTTCTCAATGCTTCCGAGTTCTGTACAAAGAAGTTGGAGGAGTGAATGTAATTGCTGAAATATTCCGTAAATGTGTGAATATGTATTTGCCTCAGAATAAGAATAAATAAATAAATAATATTTATTTCCCTCAGAATGTGCACAGATGAGGAATCCGCATCCGTAAAAATGGAGGGACGACTGGAGTTTTAATTAACCAACTGTTTGGTAGTTTTTAAAAACTCATTCTAAAAATCATCTCTAAATAGCTATGTGAAGTCCAAGGCTTTCATGGCGGGCATCCATAGTTTTTTGTGGGGTTTTCAGGGTATGTGGCCATGTTATAGAAGAGATTTATTTCTGCTGGCGAAAAATCAGGAATAAACTCTTCTAGAACATGGCCACATAGCCTGAAAAAGCTACAAAAACCCAAATAGCTATGTTTACAGAAGGGGGGGGGTCCTATTGTAATGTTTAGTACAGTGACTGAATGCCCCATGGATTTGCGAGGCTCTTTTTAAAGGATGAACAGAAAAGGCAAAGGGTGCTCAACCTGAGGATAAAGGAGCAGAGGACAGAATAGGCAGCACAGAAAAGTAAAGAGATAGTACCGGGATTCCTTCTTAATCTAAATGAATTTAAGTCGCCCGGACCAGATTGAACTCCATCCAAGGGTATTAAAGAACTGGCAAATGTAATATCGGAGCCATTGGCCAATAATCTTGAGACTCCTGGAAAAACGGAGAAGTCCCAGCAGACTGGAGGAGGGCAAAATCTTGTCCCCATCTTCAAAAAGGGAAACAATGAGGCTCTCAACCCTTATCGTCCAGTTAGTCGACATCAGTACTAGGAAAGCTTGGAGAGATCATAAAAAGAGAGGGTTGTTCCTTTTCTTATGACTCATCTAGAAGGTAATGCCTAATCACAAAAGTCAAAAACATGGGTTCAGAGAAAAAACCTCATGCACAGACAATATGATGCCTTTATTGATAGCAAATTACCAGCTTGGTAGATGAAGGGAATGCTGTGGATATAGAATCTTAATTGATTTCAGTAAGGCCCTTGACAAGGTTTCCACATGACATTCTCGCCACAACAAGCTTGTAAAATTGCGATAGACAACGGAACTGTTAACATGGATCTGTAATGGTTGGACCGGCCGAACCAAAGGGTGCTCAACATGGCTCCTTTTCATCCTGAGAGAAGTAACCAGTGGTGTCCACAGGGCTCTGTCCTTGGCCCAGTTGCTATTCAAACTCTTACAATGAACTGGAGGAAAATATGGGGGAATACTTATCAATTTGTAGATGACACCAAATTCAGGAGAATAGCTAATACTCCAGAGGACAGGATCAAAATTCAAAATGACCTAATAGACTAGAAGCTGGGCCAAAGCTAACAAAATGAACTTCAACACGAGAAATGTAAGGTACTACTGCACTTAGGGCGGAAAAATGAAATGCAATCAGATAAGGATGGGTGACACCTGGCTTAAAGGACAACATGTGAAAAGGGGATCTAGGAGTCCAAGTAGACCACAGTTGAACATGAGTCAACAGTGCGATGCGGCAGCTAACAAGGCCCAATGCGATTTTAGGCTGCATCAATAGAAGTATAGTGTCTAGATCAAGGGAAGTAATAGTGCCCTCAAGTATTTGCTCTGGTTAGGCCCCACCCGATAAATTGTGTCCAGTTCTGGGCACCACAATTCAGAAAGACATTGAGAAACCGGAGCGTGTCCAAAGGAGGGCACTAAAATGGTGAAAGGTCTGGAAACCGCGCCTATGCGGAACGACTCAGGGAGCTGGGGATGTTTAGCTGGAGAAGAAAGGTTAAGAGGTGATATGATAGCCCTGTTTAAATATTGAAGGGTATGTCATATTGAGGAGAGAGCAAGCTTGTCTTCTGTTCTGCTGCCAGAGACTAGGACCCGGAGCAATGGATGCAAAATTGCAGGAAAAGAGATTCCCACCTCAATATTAGGAGGAAACTCGACAGTAAGGCTGTTCAACAGTGGAACAAACTCCCTCGGAGTGTAGTGGAGTCTCCTTCCTGGAGGTCTTCAAGCAGAGCTGGATGGCCATCTGTGGGATGCTTTGATGTGATTTCCTGCATGGCAGAAGGTTGGACTGGCTGGCTTGCGGTCTCTTCCAACTCTATGATTCTATGTTCTAAAAAACAACCAAAAACTGGTTGGGGGAAGTGGTGGAACACAGGGAGAAGGTGGTATTCCTCCTTACCTTCCACTCTTTTCTCTCTCTCTGTCTGGCATCTGATGGAGTTCTTTTCCTTTGGGAAAAGGCCTAACCCTCAAAGGGCCTCTCTGGGTCTCCTTGTGAAGAGGAAGAAAACTACACCAACAGGCCCCAGGAAGAAAAGGCGCATTTGTGGGGGGAGGTGTCCCTTATCCTGCTAATTGACATGGAAACTGCACCTATTCCTCTCCATAGGAGTCCTGGGGCAGAAGAGGAAAGGGTGGGGAGCTTGGAAACAAAATTAATGGGGGGGGTTCCGTTGCCGGCCCCTTGATCTGGGGGGGGGGAAGCGGGGCATTTCTTTCTTCCCCCTCCAGGGTTTTTCACTCCCCACACCCCCCCCCTTTCCAGTCTCTCTGGGGAGAGCAGGCCTTTTGTCCTTCCACCTTCGGGGGAGGGGGGCTGGACTGGAGGGGAGTTCTTTCCTCCTGAGAACCTTTCAGCTCTAGCCATTCCGCGATGAGGATTTGTCCTTTGATCCACCCCCCCAAAAAAACCCACCGCTGCTTCTCCCACAGCAGGGGTCCTCCCCCCTTTTGGAGACCTTAGGAATTGAGCCCTCTGCTCTCTTTCTCCCCACTGGAGGAATTCTAGGAATCTGAGCTTCTGGCCTTTGTCTCCCTCCTCGGAAGACTCGCTAGGAATCTAGCCACTGCTCTCTCTCACTCTTGGAGGACTCCTCAGAATCTGACCTGCTCTCTGCTCTCTTTCTCCCCCTCGGAGGACTCTCTAGGAATCTGAGACTCTGGCCTCTTTCTCCCCCTGGAGGAATCTCTAGGAACTGAGCCTCTGCTCTCTTTCTTCGCCCCTTTGGAGGACCCGCTAGGAATCTGGAGCCTCTGCTCTCTCTCACCCTGGAGGACACTCTAGGAATCTGACCCTCTGCTCTCTTTCTTCTCCCCCGCGGAGGAATCTCTAGGAATCGTGATCCTCTGCTCTCTTTCTCCCCCTTGGGGAATCTCTAGGCATCGTGAGCCTCTGCGCTCTTTCTTTCTCCCTTTGGATGACTCTCTAGGATTCTGAGCCTCTGCTCTCCGTTCTCCCATTGGAGGACCCCTAGGAAATCTGAGCCTCTGCGCTCTCTCACACCCTTGGAGACACTCTAGGAATCTGCCCTCTGCTCCATTTCCTTTTCTCCCCCTTGGAGGACTCTCTAGGAATCTGAGACTCTTCTCTCCCTCACCCTTGGAGGACTCTCTAGGAATCTGAACCTCTGCTCCCTCGGAAGCTTGTTGGAGGGGAGGAGGAGGAGGTATTGGGGGGGGGGGATCAGGTAGGAAACAAGAACAAACAAAGGGCCAATTACCAGGTTGACATTCCCTCTTTATGGGAAGCCCCACAAGAAATTTGGGGGCAGAGGAGGGAGGGGAGGCAGGGAGGCCCCTTTCCTTCTCCCATCCCAAAGGTTTTGTGTGAAAGAATATTCATGTACAAATAAAATAAAGTGTAAAAAGGCAAAAAAGAAGCCAAACTGGATCTGCTTCCTCTCCTTCCCCCTTTCCCCAGTTTTCGTTCTTTCTTTTAAGAACCCCTACAAGAGTGATGGGAGGATAATACACACAAACACCCCCCCCAATACTCTCCAGCTGTCCTGATTTGGTCAGGACAGTCCTGATAGAATCATAGAGTTGGAAGAGACCGCAAGGGCCGTCCAGTCCAACCCCTCTGTTGCCCCACTTTTTCACCTGCTTTAAAACATCCCAGTTTCTCTCCTCCTCCCACTTTCCCCCATTGTCTTCAACTTTCTCCATTTCAGTCAACCCAAAATGCCAAAGTAGCTCCCACTCAGTTGACCCAGAAGGGAGAGGAGGGGGCAGAGTCTTTTCCCTTGAGGCTCAGGGAAAAGCAAATGGCTTCAGCTTCGCCTCACTTGTGTCTTCTTTCTCATTGATAACTTTTGCTATCTTGGCCACACCTTGGTGTTGGTTTGTCACATGTATCCTGGGTATGATCTGTGAAATTTTGGAGGCTTTGGCAAACACCAACCAATGCCAATACACTCTACTGCCCATCCTCCCAACAGCTGAAATGCACAGGGACCCCCAATCTCTGATGCCAGCTAGAATGCTAGAGAGAAACACCAGGACTGGTAGCCATGGGTAGCCCTGGACCCAACCTCCTTCGCAACTCACAGGCTTCACCAGACATCTTGGAGAAATTGTCAGTACTGTACCAGCCAACTATGAGCCTTGACAGACCAGCATCAAAGGCCAGCCTCGGGGCAGAGTGAGGGCGTGACATCTGCATGATGCACGCTCCAACTCTGTCCCCATGCCAGCATGACATCATGCACCCCACCACACTTCAGGCAACGTCACGGCGCTCCTCCAGATGACGCAGCTCCAAAGGAGTGCCAAAAAGCCATGGCGCTGGCAGCTATGACACCCTTTCCATGGCACAAAAAGGAACCACTTTTTATGGCTCCTTTTTGCGCCGCGGAAAAGTCATATTGGGCCCTAGTATGTAGTTGCCATGGCCCCAATCCAGTGAAGAAAGAGGTGGCTGCAGGCTGCCCCTTAGGGCCGGTGTGTTCAGCCCCTATGCTCCCAGAATTCAGACAACAAGCTTTGGTGCAAGGAAACAACATACTTTTATTGCAGAACAGAGACTACAGTGACCAGCAAGTGTTTAGGTCAGTATTATCTGTTCCCGCCATCCTGTCATACTGCTCTGCTCCCCTTCTCTCCTGAACTGTTGCCAAGTGAATATAACACACAGATTTTGATTTCTACCTGTTAACTTCAGTAAAACTCCTCACACGGAGTTAAATTTATACATTTCTCTAACTCAACCCATCATGACAGAACCAAACCCAATTAGATATTGACATCAATATAGGATTTGTTAAATGTAGAATTGAGAATATTTGTCTGTAACCATAGTCATTCATAATTGGGATTCCGGTGGAGAATGGTGGCGCACAGGTCGTAATCCCCAAGTGCTCCGGGAGGCGACCGCTTGCTACAGGATGAGATCCCATTTTCCTGAGATTAACCACAGTCTATCTGTAACCACAATAACTGATAATTGGGAGTCACAAACTAATTTTGTGAATTCCTACCCATTTTTCTGAGATTAAATCCCAAAGAGCACTCTTAGGGGCTGTACAGACCGCCCTTTGAGCGCCAGATTGGGGCTGTGGCAACCGCATGCCGTGGCCCCAAGCTCACCTTTTTCCACAGCACAAAAAAGAGTCGCAAAAAGAAGCTCTTCTGCGCCATGGAGGAGGCCTGACAGCCAGAGGGGAAGTCTCCAAGGAGGGCTTTTTTGGGGAAAGGACTTCCACCCAAGTAACTCTCACCCCAAGCTCCCTCCCTCCCTCCTGGAGCTCCTCTCAGCCATGATCCTAAAAGGTAGCATTGCCCTCCTCCTCCTCATTGCCAAGGACAGGCAGAAGGAGCGTCCTCCCCCTAATTTCCATCAGAATATAAATGCCTCCTCCTCTTCCTCCCTTTTTAACTTGCCTTCCCTGGCCTTGGAGATCTCTCTGGCCTCCCACCTCCCCTTCCCCCAGGAAAGACCCCCTCCCAAAGCTGGGTCCAGACCCAAAAGCCCCCCCAACCACCAGCCAAAATGTTCTTCTTACTCCCTTTCCACCCCCTACAAATACATCTGAGGCCTTCAAAGAAGAGGAGGAGGAGGAGGAGGAGGACTGGCAGCCTGAGAAAAGCCTCCAAGGAGGCCTTTGTAGGGAGGGGGAGGGAGAGAGAAGACAAGGGGGGCTTCCCTCAAAATAAACCCCCTCCCTTCCAGGAGCCCCCCCCCCAGAAACCCAGGTCTTAAATGGGGGCCTTGCTTTCCTCCTCCTCCTCCTCTTCCCTGGAGCTCTTCCTTCTTTGCCAAAGAAAGGCAGAAAGACTCAGTAGTGCCACTCTATTCTGCTTTGGTCAGGCTTCACCTGGAATACAGTGTCCAGGACATTGAGAAAATGGAATGTGTCCAAAATGGTGAAAGGTCTAGAAGCCATGCCTTATGAGGAAAGACTTAGGGAGCTGGGTATGTTTATCCTGGAGAAGAGAAGGTTAAGGGGTGATATGATGTGACATGATATCTCCAGTCCATCTGCCATGGTCTGTAACAGAAATTTCAGGAAACTTAGATTTCTAGGATTGGCAGATCAATAGGATCGGCAAGAGGACCTAGTAATTGAAAATCCATAAGTTTATTTCCAATTGTCGACAAAGGAAAACATTGAACTCAGTGGAATTCAAGTTCCAAAAAGCTGAGGCCCCGAACAAGACAAAATGGCTCTTTTTATATTATTCAAGACAAAGAAGCTTCTTCAATACACCTGATTGGCTAATTACAATTTAAACATACAGAATTCTTACAATCAGAACAGAAATACATGCATACATTAAAACTGCATCATCACTCCTTACCCCCTCCTTTAGCCTTCCTTCTAACCTTGCTTCTGAATGTCCTTATCTCAGTAGTTTATGTTATGTCTTTTTTACTGGTGCCAGCTTCCATCCAGGTCAAGATGCACTCACTATTCCTTTCCTCTAGTAACTCCAAGCCTTTATTTAAAAACTATCTCTCTGGCTGACAAAGGTGACTCCATCTTTCTATAGTTTTTATATTTCAAAAAGGAATTTCCACCACAGGTCCAGACCTCAGAGAGAGAGAGAACCAATACTGGACTTGATTTCCATTCCCCACCACCATTCCCTTCTCCTTTTGTGTCATGTCTTTTTAGCTTGTAAGCCTGAGGGCAGGGAACCATCTGAATAACTATCTGTAAGCTGCTCTGACAGCCTTTAGGGCTGGAGAGCGGGGTATAAATACCACAAATAAATACATAAATATGCTAGCTTTATTTAAGTATTTGAAGGGATTTCATATTGAGGAGGGAGCAAGCTTGTTTTCTGCTGTTCCAGAGACTAGGACCTGGAGCAATGGATGCAAGCTGCAGGAAAAGAGATTCCACCTCAACATTAGGAGGAACAAATTCCCTCGGAGTGTAGTGGAGTCTCCCTCCTTGGAGGTCTTTAAGCAGAGGCTGGATGGCCATCTGTCAAAGCAGATGCTTTGATGGAGAGTTCCTGCATGGCAGAATGGGGTTGGACTGGATGGCTCTTGGGATCTCTTCCAATTCTATGATTTCTATCCACCTTCCTTCCGGAAGTGAGGTCAGAAGGGGGCGTGACACTTTCCCCCCTCCCTTCGCTCTCCCCCTCTTTACCTTTTTGCTGCCTCTCTAGGCAGAGGAACTTGCTGCTCTTGGGAAGTCTATATCTGCTTCCCTGCCAGACCTTCTTTCTTTGCTCCTGAAAAACAGACCCCAGGTAAAAAAAAAAGGGGGGGGGATATTGTTGTTGGGGGGAATCCAATGGTGGAAGGGGCCCCAAGGCTTCCCTGCCCCTTCCCCTGAAACCTTTCCTTCAGCAGCCCCTAAAAGAAAGAAATGGGGGGACTAATCTTGAGTTTTATTTGCCCCCAAAGCAAAGGGGCGCCTGGGCTGAAAGCGTTTCCCAGCCTCTCAGGCTGATTTTCCTGGGCTGCATCCTAAAGAAGGAGGGAGGGAGAAGGAGGACCCTCCTTTTATGGAGCAAGCTTGTTTTCTGCTGCTGCTGCTGCAGAGATTAGAGCACGGAACAATGGACGCGAGTTGCAGGAAAAGAGATTCTAGCTCAAGATTAGGAGGAACTTCCTGACAGCAAGGGCTGTTTGACAGTGGAACTCCCTCCCTCAGTGGAGAGTGGTGGAGTCTCCTTCCTTGGAGGTCTTTAAGCAGAGGCTGGATGGCCATCTGTCAAAGCAGATGCTTTGATTGAGAGTTCCTGCATGGCAGAATGGGGTTGGACTGGAGGGCCCTTGGGGTCTCTTTCGACACTATGAGTCTATGGTACTGAGGAGGGGTCTTCAGCATGAGAAGTAGTTGGGATTCTGCCTTTCAGCCTTCAGAGGATGAAGAGAAATGGGGGGAAGAGAGGCAGAGGGGCCTAGTGGGGGGAGCAGTTAGGAAAGGAAGAGGGAAAGGGGGACATTGGGAGGGAGAACAGAGGTGAGGGGGAGGGACCCCCAAATGTGCTTTTTGGAGGAGGGAAGATGGGGAGGGGAAGAGCCCCTTTTGGGGTCCAGAAAGTGGGGGGACTGATTCCTCCAATCTTCCTGGGAAAGGACAACCCCCTCAAGTCATCCAGAGGCCCCTCCAACTTGCAAAACCTTCCCCCTCCTTCCTAAATGTCCCCCTTCCTCCCCCTCCATCCCAAGGTCTCCTTTCCCTCCACATCTGGGAGCTCTGCCATGTTTACATAGGGGCAGACCCTTGCTGTGGGATGGCAGTGGGAGTGGGAGGAGCAGCCCTACTAGTTAATGGGGAGAGGGGGAGTTGGAGGAGGAGGAGGAGGAGGAGACACCCTTTAGGGTTCCTGCTACAGAACGCTTTGTAAACTGGAGAAGCCTCTGAATGACTTGAGGGGGACCTGCCTTTGACAGGAGGATTGCAGAGCCCCATACCTTCTCAACCCCAAAAAGTGGCTCTTCCCCTCTCCCCCCTCAACTTTACCACCTTCAAAAAGCACACTTGGGGGTCCTTCCCCTCCCAATTTTCCCCCTTACCCTCCTGCCTGCTCCCTTCCCTCCCAGGGTCTCTTTTCCCTCCCCATCTGGGAGCTCTGCCTAGTCTGCATGGGACCAGGCCCTTATATTGTAGAATCATAGAGTTGGAAGAAATGATGTGAGGTGGCATTGGGCAGTTCTAGTGGGAAGAGAGGCCCTGCTGTTTATGGGATGAGGGGATTACCAGGAAGAAGCGGAGACTCCTGGGGAGAAGCAGCCCAGTCTTCTTGGGGCCACACTGGGGTTAGGAAGGGTGGGCACATGTGGCAAAGCAGCATGGCTTTCTCTTGGATTTAAACCAAATGACTTTAAAAAAAGCCTCCTGTATACACACACAGAGTCTGACAATTATTACTACTTTACAACCCAAGTTGAAAACCTAACTACTAACCAGGGCTGACCCTGCTTAGCTTCTAAGATCAGTCAGGATCTGGTGCCTTTAGGGTATCCAGACCAGGGTAGATAGCCTTACAACAGCAATGTCCATTACTGATGCTCTGTAAATACCTAATAATACCACTAATAACACAATTATGTATTGGTTTTGCAGGGTGTTGCAGCAGATTATCTTAAGGACATCTTTGCTCTGAGAAGGACTGAGGAGGAATAACTTTGAGACAACCTGTGCCTCCATTGGAGTAACCAAAAAGCAAATAAACCTATAGATGGATGAACAAGATTCAGCTAAATCTGAAGGAGAAAGAGGTCCTGGTGGCCTCAGTGCTGAGAGCAGTGGAGGATTCTGGGAGAGGACAGTCCAGAGGTCCCTGGGTGAGGGCCTAGCCAGTTCAGACATGCAGCACCAGTGCTTCAGGCAGTTCTGCTATGAGGAGGGCAAGAGCCCCCGAGAAGTTTGCAGTCATCTCCACAGTCTTTGCTGTCAGTGGCTGAAGCCAGATCGACACACAAAAAATGAGATCCTGGACCTGGTGATCTTGGAGCAGTTTCTGACCATCTTGCCCTCAGAGATGAAGAACTGGGTCAGAGAATGTGGGGCAGAGACCTGTTCCCAGGCAGTGGCCTTGGCAGAAGGTTTCCTCCTGAGTCGGGCAGAGGCAGAGAAGAAGCAGAAAGAGCAGCAGGTGAGAGTGCTTCCTCATGGAGCAAAGGTGGGCAGGTTCTGGCTCTGGGCTGGCTATTCTGAGCCTCGAGGGGTAGAGGCCTGCTAAAGAGGTCTTGCTGAAATGTGATGCCCACAGTATTGGCTTTGATAAGGAGATGTGTGAGGACGATCTGCCTTGTGATGAAGTAGAATCACAGTCACCACACCTTTGAGAAGGGTGAGTCTGTTTTAAAACTAGGTGGGGGATCCCTTTGTGCCAGGTTTCCCTGCTGGCACTGCCAGTAACCAGTTTTCTCCTGTGGTGACTCCAGTGGCAGAGTCTGGCCTAATGTGTTCAGGAGCACAATGGGTTTCCACCCACTCCAAGAAGTAGCCAATTCTTGCTCTAAGGGGTGAAGCCCTATTACCATTGCTTACTTTTTTCATGTTATTTTTATTACAAAGCCAACATAACAAATTACCAACAATAGTGCTGTGGCCACAGAGTGTACAGGTTGGTATATCTATAGAGTAGCGACAGGTTTTGCCTGTTACAATTCTTGCTTACACACAAAACACATGAATATGTGTTTAAATATATAATGGGTCCATGAGAAGACCTCAATTATAAGAAGTTCCTGCTGTGAGCTCCATGGAATTGTTTGTGTGTTCCACCACGTACAATAAACACAGCAAGTATTAACACAAGTAATTTCACATGTCACTTTTGAAGTTGAGCTTATGGACGGCTGACGTTTTCCTGACTTGGTTGTGGTTGGATGTCTCATAGCACACAAGTCCAAACCCCTTCCCAAAGCCTTTGCCATTTTCTCATCCTTCTCATTCCATATCTTGAATCCTCACTGCTGTTTCAGGTCACAATTCTCATTGTAGAAGTTCACTCTGAAGTTCCTGTGGCTGAGAAGCCTCCATTGGACCCTAGGCAGAGTCCTCAACGGAGGGCGATCCAGCAGGAGTATGATGGAGGACTGCCCTTGCAAGGTAAGGATGAATCTTTGTCCAGAATTGTGAAAGTCTCTTTATTCTTGTTGTGTGCCTTCATGTCATTTACAAATTATGGTGACTTAAGGTGACTACATCATGTGGTTTTCTTGGGAAGATTTGTTCAGACAGGGTTTCTCTTTGTCTTCCTCTGAAGCTTAGAGCAGGTGATTTGCCCAAGGTGACCCTGGAAGTATCCATGGCTGAGCGGGAATTTGAACCCTGCTCTCCAAGCCCCCAAATGCTGTAAGTATTTCAGCACGCCGGCTCTGATTTCCCCAATGGAAGCCATTGGGCATTTGGGTCTGATGTGGAACATCCATATTCTGCTCAACCTTGTGGAAATAGAGTTCTGCAAGCAGGGTTGCTGGGGTTCCAGATGCAAAGCTAGGGGTGCATTTGGCTGTGTAGTACGTTCAGTGTATATCTCGATATTCATATCAGAGATTTATGCTTCTATCATTGATGTAGGTGTTCATTTATATGAGGTGCAATTTGAGTTTTCAGGGTGTTAACCCTTTTAAAGGGAAACAAAAATATGCAAGTTAAATTTATTAGAGTTCAGCTTTCTATCTTTAGATAGAATGAGATATAGGGAGGTCCCTGTGTGTGTAAGGAGGGAAAGGAGAATGTAATACATAATAAAACAAAGCCAGCAAAGAATGCATCTAAGAACAAATAAAAGACTCTGTTTTGAGTTTGTGTTACTGGATTATCCAACTGAAAAATCTCCAGCTGGCACAACAATTGTAATAGAGTTTCTTTCCAAAAATCAACATGTGAGGAGGTTACGCATTTTTATTTGCATAACTAATAAATCTTTACTGTACTGTATAGAATTTGGAGTAATCTTAGTTGTCTCTAGCAGCCTTTCCTCTTTCTGTTGATTTTTCTATTAGCATGACATTCCAGAGTTTTGTGCTCTTTTCTATATCTGGCTTTTGCTCCCTGCAGCTCTGGACACTAGAGTTTGAATCCCTGTTCAGCTATTCATTTTAGTGGGTTGTTACTGCCTCCCAGGTCCTCCGTGGAAACAGTGGGACATTGTTGCCTGGTACCACTGGGCTTCCCCCTGTCCATTGAGTTGTATATTTGGTTCATAACATTGCCATTCAACCCAAAGGTTACACAGCATGGGTACTGCTCATCTCCTCATCTAGAGATCAACTTTATCCATCCCTGATGTGCATGGCACATCTTGTCCCCTGTGTGTTTCTATTCATATCTAGCTTTTGTTCTTGGGGACCTGCATATTCAGTTCATATGTGATAAAAGAGGGGGAAGAGGCCCTCTTTTGGAGTGAATGCTGGCGGCTGGGGTGGCGGCTGGGGGGGTCTGCCTTAGGGAAGGAGCCATGGGGGTTAAAGCAAGGAAGCCCCACTCCCTGTTCTCCCTCATCCAAGAGGCAAGATGCTTCTGAGCATCCTTTCCAGCCCGCTTCAAACAAAAAACTATGGTATACAGAGAACCTCCGCCAAATGAAGCAGGCTGCGCAACGACTAGAGCGCTGTTGGCGGAAACATCGTTTATCTGATAAGGCATGCCATAAGAACCTATTAGATTCTTACGGAGTGGCAATCAATGCAGCAAAGAATTCTTTCTGTGCTTCACGTATTGCATCAGCGGAGTCTTGTCCAGCAGAGCTGTTCAGGGTGGTTGAAGAGCTAACCCAACTGTTTCCCACCCTGAACCCGTTATTAGAACAGTCTATAGCCTACTGTGACGCTTTTAATGACTTCTTTGTGGATAAAATCTCTCAGATAAAGGCTGATCTGGACACGGACATTATAACAGAAACAGTAAGAGAGGTGTCCAGTGACTCTGCGGACTGTGTTATGCTGGATCATTTTGAGTTTGTGAACACCGATGAAGTGGACAAACTCCTTGGAAGTGTAAAGAGGATGATGTGCTCTCTCGATCCTTGCCCATCGTGGTTGACCATTCAGGGAGGGGATGCAATAAAAACTTTATTGCATCTCGTAATTAATACATCCCTAAAAGAGGGATTATTTCCATCTGAATTGAAACAAGTGATAGTTAAACCACTTCTAAAAAAATCGTCTTTAGATGCTGACGAGAAACAATTATAGACCTGTCTCCCTCTTTCCATTTTTGGGCAAAGTAATCGAGAGAGCAGCCACCCTCCAACTCCAAGCTGTTTTGGATGAAAATCATTATCTGGACCCATTTCAAACCAACTTCAGGATTGGATACAGAGTTGAGACAGCCATTGTCACCTTAGTCGATTATCTCTGTCTGGGCATCGACAGGGGAAGTGTGGCTTTGTTGGTGCTCTTGGACATCTCAGCGGCTTTCGATGTCATTGACCATGGTATCCTTCTGGAACACCTGAGGGAGTTAAGTATTGGAGGCACTGCACTCCAGTGGCTCCATTCCTACCTCTCAGGCAGATTCCAGATGGTGATGCTGGGGGACAGCTGCTCCTCTAAGAGAGAGCTGACATCTGGCATCCCTCAGGGCACCATCCTGTCCCCCATGCTATTTAACATTTACATGAAACTGCTGGGAGAGATCATCTGGAGACATGGGACGCAGTACTATCAATACGCTGATGACACCCAAATTTATTTCTCTATGTCTCCGACTGATGCAGTAACTAAGGATGGCATCTCTCCTCTGGATGCCTATCTTAAGTCGGTAATGGGCTGGATGAGGGAAAACAAACTCAAGCTGAATCCAGAAAAAACTGAGGTACTTGCGATAGGTTCCCCAAGTCCAGGGATGGAGATTTGTCAACCAGTCCTGGACGGAATCACACTTCCCCTAAAGGATGAAGTTCGCAGTTTGGGGTTACTTCTGGATCTATCCCTACAATTATCATCTCAAATAGATGCAATGGCCAAAAGTGCCTGGTATCAAGTTCGGTTGATACGCCAACTGCGCCTCTACCTGGACCAAAAGGACCTTGAAGCAGTGGTACTTACACTGGTAATCTCTCATCTTGATTTCAGTAATGCACTTTACATGGGGCTACCTGTGCACCAAGTTCGGAAGCTTCAATTGGTGCAAAATGCCTCAACCAAACTGGTCACTGGAACACCTAGATCAGACCACATAACACCTGTTCTAAAATCTCTTCACTGGCCGCCGATTAGCTTCCAGGCACAGTACAAAGTGTTGGCTATCACCTTTAAAGCCCTATATGGCTTGGGCCCGAGTTACTTGAGGGAACACCCATACCTACACAATCCGCCCCACACACTCAGAACATCTGGGAAGAATTTACTGGATTATCCAAAAACTAGACTAATATCAACTTCCCATAGAGCATTTACTGCCATGGACCCCAAACTGTGGAATAACTTACCGGAAGAGATCTATCTTACTACCACCTTAGACACCTTTAAGAAGGCACTTAAGACGGATCTCTTCCGGCGAGCCTCCCCCCCCGATCTTCTATAAACAACTATAAGAAGACACTTATTCTGAGCATGTTTATTTGAAATGAGATGTTGATATAGATATTTTATAGAATTGACATTGTGTTGTGATTTTATGGATTGTATTTTATAAGAAGTGTAATTTTAATTGAGTTGTAATTGTAATTTTATTGCTGTAATCCCGCCTATCTGTAGGGAGAGGCGGGAAATATAAATAAAAACTATAATAATAATAATAATAATAATAACAACAACAACGACAACAACTTTTTATTTATATCTCCCACTTCTCCCTTTGGATCGAAGCGGGATTACAGCAATAAAAACATCATAAAATACATAGACAATACAAAATACTTCAGTCAGAAATAAAAAGGGAAGAGTTGTTACAGTATTGCTCACAGTCGTAAGAATCGAGTATTCAAAATCAGATTAGAGGAGATCCGTTGGATAGGCCCGACAGAAGAGATCCATCTTCAATGCCCTCTTGAAGGCTTCCAAAGAAGGTATAAGATGGATCTCTTCCGGTAAGTTGTTCCAAAGTTTAGGGGCCATCGCAGAAAACGTTTTACAAGAGGTAGTTTTCAACCTGGTTTTGGGGTGTTCTAATATTTTTGTGCCAGATGTTCTGAGAGTGCGGGGCGGATTATGTATGGAATGGCATTCCCTTAAGTAACTCAGGCCCAGGTCATGCAGGGCTTTATAGGTAATAACTGACACTTGGTATTGCACCCAGAAGCTAATCGGCAGCCAATGTAGAGATTTCAACACCGGTGTAATGTGTTCTGATCTCGGAGTCCTGGAGATCAGTCTGGCTGCAGCATTCTGAACCAGTTATTATTATTATCAGGAGTATCCTCAGCTGTGAGCCCTCCCTTCCTCTCTTGGGGGGTCAATGTGGAGCTTCTGAGCATGATGAGTCCCACTCACCCGTTTTCCTGTTGTGGCAGCCCCATGGATTGTGTCCTCCCGCCACTGCCACCAAATTATGTGATGAGAGCCACCAAAACTGCTTATCTCCCTTTTTTAGAATTCCTTTTCATTTGGTGCATATACATTCACAAATACATAATTATCCTCACCTAGTTCTCCCTGTATATTATATATATTCCTTCATCATCTTTTATTACCTTATTTATTACAAAATTACATTTTTTTGGCAATTATTATTGCTACCCCTTTGATTTAGAGCTTCCAAATGCTTTCTTGTAATTCTTTGCCCAGTTCAATTTCAGTTCATTTTCCCCCTGTTGCCGTTGCTGTGTCTCATGAATCAAGATAACATCTGCTGCGTCCCTTCGTAATAAAGCTTCAATCCTTCTTTGTTTAATCACTGAACCAAGACCTTTGGTGTTTAATGTTGAAATTTTCAGTTTACCTAACATAGCACCGTTTATTTCTTTCTCCAGTGGCTCCAATTTGTGCAGCCCATATCCCTTCCCTTCTCCCCGTTTCTCCTCCCCTCCCTCCCCATGTCCCATTTACCTCTCCACTTCTTGACTTTCATCAAACATTACAGGCTGGACACCAGGGCCAAATGGGACGCAGCCTTTGGGAGGGCAGTGTTGGTCTCAGGTTTACATTGATTACACTGCATTAATGACTTTTGCCAGAATTGGCTTGTTGACAGCGTTCCTGGTTTGCATAGATCTTGCATGACCTAGCGTGTTCTGTTTATGTGCCTTTCACTTAACAAGTTAAGTACTATTTATTTAAGTACAGACTACAAGTGACACAGTTCTTGGGTTCAATGATTTTATTGTGTAATAAACACAGCTTGTTTGAACCTTACTTGTGTCTCATGACACTCCCTCCGCTGCTGACCGAAGCTTGTCAGTCTCAACCCATTTGTATGATTCGCAGAGACCACGAAGAAGGAGGACAGGTTGCTCACCTGTAACAGTATTTCTTCAAATGGTCATCTGCGAATTCATACAAATCCCGCCCATCCTCCCCTCAGTTTCCTGCTCTTGATTGGCTCATTCTCATGTCACTTATGTAGCGTAAATTCTGGAATTGGGGAAAGAGTGGGAACGCAGAGGGCTTATAAGGGATGGGCAGAGCTACAGCCAGAAAGTTGCTAAAAGTTGCAAAGTGAACTTTGCCCAGTGATTCTAGAAGTTTCCGAAGAGCACTGCGCAGGCGCAGTAAAACCCCTTTGTATGTATTCGCAGATGACCACTTGAAGAAATACTGTTACAGGTATGCAACCTATCCTTACTCTCACTTAGGACCCTCTCTCTGTCCTCATTTACTGTTACCCTTCTGACCCTATTTCTATTCTAGCCCTCAGGCTAACCCTATCCCTCAGAATATCAGACCAGCCACTCCCTCCCTTGGAGTGCTGTATTAGGACCATGTCCCTCACTCCTGAACTTGTTCCCTATCAGACTCTGTCATAGAGCCAAGTTGCTCCTTTCCACACTTTAGCTTTCTCAGTCCCTAACCTCTGGACTTCCACACAAACAGACCCTCACTG
>NC_056523.1:2508225-2556623 GCF_019175285.1 Sceloporus undulatus
ACAAATCTTGCTGTTCCGCAGGACGATGGACTAACAGAGAGAAGGGATAGGGCTCATCAGTCAGTTGCAGGACTGCATGCTGCTAGTTGTGAATGCATCTCCCAGCATGTGGGGAGAGGCTACTTTTGCTATCGCTTTGTTGCACAGTCCATGATGAGGTACCACAGCTACGTTTGGCGCCAGGATCACCTCCTTCAGACTCTGTAGGCAGCAGCTTGTGAGCTGGAGAAACACATCTCCCCTTCCAGAATAACTGAAGGGAACACTGTAGACAAAGGTCTCTCAGATGAGGCTTTTATTCTTGAAGTTCCAGTATGTACAGCAATATCTATTAGACATCTCCACAGTCCACCATCCATCAAACAGAGAAAGCCACAAAGTCATCTGACTCTAACAGAATCCTTGGCCATCTGCCAAGACCAACTGTCAAGGGAATGTTCAAATTCCCCCCAGCCAGCGCTTGATTGGGTGATCACCCCTGGCTGGTGAATGGCCGGCCCGTTGCCATCAAATCCCACATTGTACATTTTATTGTGGACTCTACATCCCAACAACTTTGACAATGTGCTATCTCATCACTAGGATGTGGTGCTCTATTATCCAACAGACCCCATATTTCCTATTGTATGGGCAGGCACCCAACCTCAAATACCTGAGGGTATTTGGCCAGTATGCCAATGTGTTGGTTCCACTTCAGTTCTGAAGGAAGGGAGAACTTAAATGGAAAAGGCTGAGATTTGGTGGGCTATGAGGGGAACAGTTACAGATTTTCTTTGGGTCATGAAAGGGTGATGTTCTCAAGAAGTGCGAACTTTGATGGGCAAAGTTTCAGGTTGGAGAAAATCCACTGCAACCATGATGTCTTCATACCGTTGGGTAATGTGACAACAAATACCAGAAATGGAGGGATGGTTTTGCCAGTGGCTACACATGAAGAAAAGCCAAGCACATCACATGACACCACAGCCATGTCACACACACAAAATATAACAACAGGAAAGTTTGAGTCAAACCAGAAGAAGTCTGTGGTAAAGACAGGGACACAGACCAGCAATGACAGTGAGGATGAGACAGGAAGGACTAAAATTTATTTGAGTGGAAGAGTAAGTATCTTGGAAGAGTAAGGAGGCAACCTGACAGGTTTGTTGTGGAAGAGGTAAGGATCTGCACTGTGACAGCAGAGGAACCTGAAGGTTTTCAGGAGCTGTTATCATATCCTAAGCAAGAACAGGAGAAATGGAATGAGGCAATGGATTCAGAGTTTGAGTCACTCATTGAAAGAGTGTTCAGTCTCCAATTGTGTATTTTTCTCCCTCTAGTTCTGTTGAGATTATGGTCAGAATCGGTTTTAGGGAGTACAGACATGTTCTTTATTTTAGGCAATAAGGAGGCAGAAACAAGAAACATATCTATGCAAGAAAAAGAGTTGTATTGAAATGAATGAAATGTATATCCCTCTGATTGACCATATGAGATCCATACATCTTTTAAATCCAAATTATTGTTTAATTCGAAACAACAAAACTCCTCGTTTCCTTTTCTCATGTAGAGAACAAAAGGATTGTCCTAATTTCGTATTTTTAAATAGATTGAATCTTTTTCTTTATCTTTATTTCTTGCAGACAAAGAATATCATAGTGGGGTTCCCCCCCCCCCCAAAAAATAAAATTTTTTTTTCTTTTATAAAAGCAATTTATTCTTTTTCCATTCCAGGAACACATATACAAAGACTTACTCATAGTTCCAAACACAAAATTAAAAGAAAGAAACAGAAAACAAACAAATGCAAAGAGAATTCACGAAGAGGGAGAGCCGGTAAGACTCTGTTTCCAGTTGTCTATAATTTTCAGTACTTGTGTCTTCTTCTATTATTATCTTCTCTCTCTCAATCTCTCCTTCTTCTTCCTCTGTATCATCTTCCTCTTGCTCAGTCTCACAGTTTCTTTTCCCTCTCTTTCTTGAATAGTGATTTGCCTTTTTTCTTTATCCTGACCTTTTCTTCCTCCTCTTATCTCTTGTTTGTTTATTTTCTTGTCTTGTTCATTAACTGATCCAAATAATGATTTTTTTTCCCTTTTATAAAAGCAATTTATTCCTTTTACATTCCAGGAACACATATACAAAGATTTACTCATAGTTCTCAATACAAAATTAAAAGAAAGAAAAAGAAAATAAACAAACGCACAGAGAACTCACGAAGAGGGAGAGCTGGTAAGACTCTGTTTCCAATTGTCTATAATTTTCAGTATTTGAGTCTTCTTCTATTGTTATCTTCTCTCCCTCAAACTCTCCTTCTTCTGTCTCTGTATCATCTTCCTCTTGCTCAGTCTCACAGTTTCTTTTCCCTCTCTTTCTTGAACAGTGATCTTGCCTTTTTTCTTTATCCTGACCTTTTCTTTCTCCTCTTTTCCATTGTTTGTCTATCTTCTTGTCTTGTTCATTACTGTTTTTATTCCTCTTTTACTTGATTTTCTGATTCTTTTTGCTCACTTCCTTTCTCCCTGTCCTTGTGTAGTTGCTTTATAACGTCTTCTGCTTTAGTTTTGGTGTTAATTCTGTATCTTTTTTGTTTGTAGTTTACTAGTACTCCTTCTATTCAGTCCCATGAATACCTGATGTTTTGTTTATTGAATAACTTTGTTAGTTGTTTATAATCTTGCCTTATTTTTAATATTGTGGCAGGGGTGTCTTTAAATATTTCTATTGTATTTCCATCAATTTGCAGTTTTTGTTTGTAATGTC
Organism: Sceloporus undulatus; assembly: GCF_019175285.1. Classification (NCBI taxonomy): domain Eukaryota; kingdom Metazoa; phylum Chordata; class Lepidosauria; order Squamata; family Phrynosomatidae; genus Sceloporus; species Sceloporus undulatus. The sequence continues at coordinate 2,510,968 of NC_056523.1, forward strand.
TTTAGGATCTCATCTTGAATTTTTGATCTTGCCTATGTCTCTAGGCAAGTTTTTTTCTCTGGCTGTGAGAAAGTTAATTGTAAATAGTCTATTGATCTCAGTCTCTAGATATTCTTCTGTTGTCTCCAGATAGATGGCAAGTGGTGTTATTACTTTTGCATACAGATCTTCATTTGATGCTTCTAAAATTCTTCTTAATGTAAGACATTTCTCTCTCTTAGGGAAGCACAGTTAGGCAAATGCACATTTCTGCTACTCTGCTAATTTAAAGCCAGACTCTAACAGGCTTGGCTTTTATTTTTGATATTTAAATATTTTTGTTTCCTTAAAAAGGCTGACGCCTTAGGACACTTAAATTACCCCACATTTTGGGGTTATGGGGTCTCAGAGTATATTTTTTCTAAATTCCTTCTCCTGAAGATATTTGCCTGCAACAAAGCTTTTACTACTCTAACAACCCCATAATGACCACTGAAATATTATTTGGCAAAAATTATCAAACGTGGTCATGGAAAATGCAAATGTGCTTGACTACAATGGGACTGTTTAAAGCCGTGAATGGGTAGAGACCCACAGAAGCAGGAAGACAGCAACAACAGTTTGATAAAATTCAGAGAAGGTAGCTGCTTATATTTGGATCTCATAGCTCTGTGATGGTGAACCTGTGGCACGCGTGCCATGGGTGACACACAATGCCATTTTGCCAGGCACGGGGCAAGGGAGAAGGCGGAAGAGGCACGCATGTGCCCTTTTCGCTTCCTCCCTGCCATTTTTGGCCTCCCACTATCTCTCTGAGACAGTGGGAAGCTAGAAAATGGTGCCCAGGAGAAGGAGCCAGAGGCGCACACGTCTGGCTCCTCTTCCCAGCCCTCTCCCAAAAAGTTGGAGGCCAGGAAAAGGGAGAAGGCAGGAGGAGTGACCGGCGTGTGCCAGTAGCTCCTCCCCAGAGAGCTTTTCTGGCCTCCAGCTATCTCCAGAGAGATAGCTGGAGGCTGAGACAAGTCTGTGAAGGAAGAAGGATGGGCCATGTGCCCAGTTCTCCCCCCCCCCCCCCCCCGGCTTGCCTTTTCTCCACCTGAAAGAGCCCTGCAGAGCCCTTGGCTGAGCGAAGCATTTGCTGGATTTTCTTCGTCAGTTTGTAAACCATTTGAAGGTTGTGCTTCCTCACCACTTTGCCTATTCTGTCTGTGACTCCTTACATCTAGGTTCTACAGAATAACTAATCAGTAGAGAAAACTATAATTTGGTACAGAGGTCCCTAAAAGCTGACTCCCATGTGTGAGTAAGAAGAAAAACAAATCTTAGAAGCACAGCCTGGTTTGTGCATCCATGCTGTCTGAAAAACAGAGAAAGAAGAGAGCAAATAAAGGACCATAAAGGTTAATTAACCCCCAGGAAGAGGAGAGGGGGAGGAAGTGACCTCTTCACAGTCACACTGACCAAATGACCATAGAGAGTCATGTCATCTCAGAAGGTGTCCAAAGTATGATAGCCTCAGTTCAGTTATTTTGTCTTCCACTATATGTTCCAGCTGGATTTACCATTTAATTGTCTGTGATGGCTACACTACTTAGCTGCCATCAATAACTAATGGGGTGCACTGTGAAATTTTAACTCAGAACCCCCTAGTTTTTTCTTATTTCACCCCACTGCTTGGCACCAAATTGCGTGGCGAGACGCTTGAACTCGGATCTCTCACTCGAGTTCCTGCCACACTTTCCCTTTCCCAGGTGCCATCCTTTAGGGAGACAGAGCACTTGCTATTTTGAATGTTCTCAGCAATAAAGGTATTATTAATTCCTGGTAGATTTTTATTTGTATTTTCTTAAAATACCTCAAGCAACCACACTTTGAACCAAAAAAGAGGAAACGTCATTTAAAAGATGCTTGGTTGCAGTATCATTCTTATGGTTGGTATTCAGAATTGATACAATGTTTATTTGCTTAAACAATTACAAAGTTTTACAGTATCTGTTACTATATTCTATAAATCAGTGGTTCTCAACTCCTTTGGGGGTTGAACTACCCTTTCACAGGGGTCTCCTAAGCCCATTGGAAAACACATATTTCCGATGGTCTTAGGAACCGAGACCATTGGTGGGGGGTCACCACAACATGAGGGTCATGGCATTAGGAAGATTGAGAACCACTGCTATAAGTGGTCCCTAGGTTACAGTTTCTCATAAAACTTTTGATTAGACTCTGAGCTTTAAATTTTTTTGTTACTTCGTGACTTTCCTAGCCACACCAATTCAATTTCCACATTTGACCTCTGTTAAGGCCATGCATCACTCAAACAGTTTATGGTAGGCTTCCCAAGCCTTTTCCTGTCTGTAATTCCTCAGGATTTTCTGGACACCTTTTACCAACGACTCTCCTAGTCCTTAACCTGGGTACTCAAACCCCCTATCCAACTGCCCCGCTCAGCAGTATAACTCAACTACATTTGCTGTTAAAACCCCTCAGGGTCTAATACTGTGTATACTCATGTCTAAGTCTAGAAATTTAGGTCAAAAAATTGACCCCAAAAAAGGAGTTGGCTTAGCCATGTGTACTGTACAGTAGGTACTGTACTTTCACTCTCATTTTTAAAAAAGGGAACCATCCTCTCATCCTCTGTGAAAGGAAAGAGTGTAATTTGTCCTGGAAGCACTATCTCCCTCTATTCTCTCATTCATCTAGCCTTTAAAGTGAGCACAAAGTTATGCCTGCTGGAATTTTGTAGGTTCTTTGGCATTATTTTCTATTGCTACATCATTTAGATCCTTTGTTACATGCCCCTAGGTTTTACCCTCGATTTAGCCACGTGTCCTATAAAAATCCATAATTTTGGCCCCAAAACCTGCCCTCGATTTATACATGAGGTCAACATAGTTGAGTATATACGATAATTCTCAAACTCTACTTCAGAGCTCTGTCCCTATCTAACTACTCAGGCTCCTCTCTTCCTATTTATACTTGTTCCTGGGAGTAGCCTCCACCTTTTCTTGGCTAAGCTCCCATTGGCTGTTGCCAAGCTCACTCTGATTGCCCATGTTTCAAACCGCCTTTTCTCCACATTGTCTTTTGGGGGAATCCATGGAATACTGTTTAACTGGGTTCACATGTAGAATGCTTCCATTTGATCTTTCTGCAGATGTTCATAAGTCCAGGATGAACTCCACAGGAAGGGAGGAGGGAGAACCTACACTGAATTCCTTCTCCATGGCAGAAACTGCACGGAAGATAAACTTGGAACAGGTTAACATTCACCCTCTCCTTCTTTGTGATGGAGCCATTGGGGTTTTTTTCAGTCTGGGATGTGATATATGGTCAGAGATCATCCTCTGTTCTGCACTGCCTGAGTTGATCAGTGTTTCCTGCCATCTTAACTTTGCTTCCCCTCCCAGCCAGTCAGGGCCAAGAGTGGTGGGACAAGGCTTGTTGACGATGGTGTTCCTTACAAGGACTTGTTCAACCCATGGAAAGGGTTGGGTCACCCTTTTGGTGGAGGGAGGCACCTGACTAAGGCAGCTGATTTTGAGCCATCATGAAAGGAAGCAACTCCTAATTATTGAAATAGTGGTTTTCATATTTTTAAGGCTGTCAAGGATGGGAAGAGGTTCTTGTGGTGGTCTTTGTCTTATGTACTGAAAGAACTTAAACATACAGGCTGGAAATAAAAAAAATCTTCTGATTGGTTGAGACTGCCTTAGACGTAGGCTAGTTAATAATGCACATTGGGAAGACCTACCTGAAAGAGTTACCATGTGCTAAACAAAATCATCCTTTAAAGGAGTAATCTATAACATCCAGGACCCAGACTGTAGCCTTATCTTTTCCCCCATGCCCTATTCTTGAAGATCCATGGAGTTAAGGAAAGGAGATGGGAGAATATTCAAACGTATCCTGCTCTATCGGTATTCTGCAGTGATCAAATAATATTTAGGATGCAAGATGTGCATTCCTCCACTTTTACTTAGTCACTCTCTGGAGGGATGCTATTTTCTGTTGCAGGTGACCTTTGGGGATGTTGCTGTGCATTTTACAGAAGAGGAATGGGAGCTGCTGGATCAGAACCAGAGATTTTTGTACAACGAAATGATGATGGAAAACTATGAGAATGTGGTCTCCGTGGGTAAGGAACTCGAACCCATTGCCATTCATACAGAGAGGGAGGATCTTTTCATACTATATTATCATAGCAGTATGATTCCACTTTAATTGTTAAAGCAACATCCTGTGGAATCTTGCAGTTTGCCGTTTAGTGAAGCACTAGAGCTCTGTGAACACCAAAATCTGTGGATGCTCAAGTCTGATTAAACACACTGGCATTATAAAATGATGCCCCTTATATAAAATGGAAACTCAAGGTTTGCTTTTTGGAATAAGCTGTGGATGCTTGAATCTATGGATAAAAAAATCCATGGCTAAGAAAGGCTGACTATGGCGTGTTATAGACAGCCCCAATTGGGCACCGTTGTTACGCGTGAGGGGCGGCACTTCCTGATGCGCCTTGCCCCTCGCATGTAACAAGGGCGTCAAAATGGCAGCGTCCTATCCAGATGGGTGCTGCCATTTTGATGTGACGGATGCCTAGCGTCTGCACGTCTTGGCGTCCTTCAATGGCGGCGCAAGAAGAAGCCACTTTTTTCAGCTTTTTGCTGTGCAGGGAAGCCAGGCAGTTTGTATGCTGCGGTTCCCTCGTGCAGCAAACAAGGGCGGTAGCAGACTGCCCTTTTGTAAAGTCTGTAAAATGCATATATATTTATTACCCTACCTTTCTCTCCAAATGGGCCTTAAAGTGTATTTCCTGCATAACCTTCTGTGTATGTGTTTACAAGAGAGATGTTGAGAAAGAGACGCTGTCAAATAGAATGGCAGGAAAGAGATACAAGGATCTGAGCTAGTTCTCACCGGTTAACACTAACCGCTTGGTAAATTTATGACTAATATCTATGAAGGTAGGGAAAGAGGACACAGAGCTCCTTTTTCTCTGATGTTTCTTTTACTACTTGAATTTTCTTAGCTCTATGTTGATGCCAGAGACCCTCCTCTCTTAACGCTGAGATTCAGTCTTGTCTGTCCTTGTCCTTCTTTGTAGAAGAAGCTGTGATTCATCAAAGAATCCACACTGGAGAGAAATCATACAGATGCCAGCAGTGTGGAAAATGTTTTGTTGCTAAATCCCACCTTGAGAGACATAAGAGAGTCCACACAGGAGAGAAACCATTCAAATGTCAGCAGTGTGGAAAATGTTTTGCTCAGAGGTCACACCTTGTGTTACATCAGAGAGTCCACACAGGAAAGAAGCCATATAAATGCCAGCAGTGTGGGAAACGTTTTGCTCGCAAGTCACACCTTAAAGGACACCAGAGAGTCCACACAGGCAAACCATACGTATGCCAGCATTGTAGAAAATGTTTTGCTCACAAATCGCACCTTGAGAGACACCAAAGAGGCCACACAGGAGAGAAACCATTCAAATGCCAGCAGTGTGGAAAAGCTTTTGCTAAAAAGTCCAACTTTTTGATCCATCAGATAATCCACAGAGGAGAGAAACCACACAAATGCCAGGAATGTGGGAAATGTTTTGCCCAGAAACAATACCTTGTGGTCCATCAGATAATCCACACAGGAGAGAAACCATACAAATGCCAGCAATGTGGAAAAAACTTTAGTCAGAAGTCAGCCCTTGTAACTCATCAGAGATGCCACACAGGTGATAAACCATTCAAATGTCAGCAATGTGGAAAATGTTTTGCTGACAGGTCAGTCTTTTTGAGGCATCAGAGAGTCCACACAGGAGAGAAACCATACAAATGCCAGCGGTGTGGAAAATGTTTTACTCAGAAGTCAGTCCTTTTGAGGCATGAGAGAGTCCATACAGGAGAGAAGCTGTACAAATGCCAGCACTGTGGGAAATGTTTTGCTCAGAATTCACACCTTTTGAAGCATCACAAACTCCACACTATAAAGAAGGTGTAGAAATGTGAATAGTGGAATATTTTTGGAGAGGCAGCCTTCATGCTTCTGGATTTACTTTGTATAGCTCTGTTATAACCTTCTCTTGTGCTATTTCTGCTTCAAAGTTCCATCTGCAGATTTTAGCATCCATGGATGGCAAGCCCCCAGTTGTCTCCAGTGGCGGCATGTGCATGTGGCCACACTGCCATTAGGGACCCCTAAAGAGCCCCTCAGAAGCCAGGAGTGCATTACCTCAGAAAGACCCTCCTCTGCCTCCTTATATCTGTCTCTCTCAGGGCCGCCTTGGGCCGGCTTTTCTCCTTGGGGTGGGAAGAGCTGGGCAGGCTGGTCCCTGCTGGGACTGGCCCATCCTCCTTCTCTGGAGGGGAGGAGGCAGCAGGGCCTGGCTGCTTGGCCACATTTCCACCATGTTCAGCTGCCCTGGGAGTGTGGTGGTAGTGCTGTTTTTAATCAGGCAGTCCAGACCAGGTCTGAATGGAGGCCACCCACCCAGACTCACTGGCCCTGAAAGTGCAACTCCTCTAGGCTTGAGAGAGGAGGGCTGCACAGGCCCAGGCTTACCTGAAGTCCCATGCTCTCTGATGTTGGCATGGCCATTAGGGACAATGGGATTTGAGCAGCCGCAGTTTTGGGTATTCCTGGGGGGATCTGGAACTGATCATACAATCATAGAGTTGGAAGAGACCACAAGGGCCATCCAATCCAACATCCCGCCATGCAGGAACTCTCACTCAAAGCATACCCAACAGATGGCCATTCAGCCTCCAAAGAAGGAGACTCCACTACTCTCTGAGGGAGTGTGTTCCACTGTCAAACAACTCTTACTGTCAGGATGTTCCTCCTAACATTGAAGTGGAATCTCTTTTGCTGTAACTTCCATCCATTGTTCTGGGTCCTGGTTTCTGGAGCAGCAGAAAACAAGCCTGCTCCCTCCTCAAAATGACATTCCTTCAAGTACAGTATTTAAACAGGGGAATCATTATCACCTCTTAACCTTCTCTTTTCCAGGCTAAACATCCCCAGCTCTCTAAGCCATTCCTCATAGGACATGTTTTCCAGACCTTTCACCATTTTAGTCGCTCTCCTTTGGACATGCTCCATTTCTCAATATCCTTTTTGAATAGTCCCCAGAACTGGACACAATATTCCAGGTGAGGCCTGACCACGGCAGAATAGAGTGGCACTATTACGTCCATTGATCTAGACAATATTCTTCTATTGGTGCTGCCTAAAATTGCATTGGCCTTTTTAACTGCCGAATTGCACTGTTGACTCATGTTAAACTTGTGGTCTACTTTGACTCCTAGATCCCTTTCACACGTAGTCTCCTTAAGCCAAATGTCCCCTATCCTCTATCTGTGCATTTCATATTTCGCCCTAAATTCAGTACCTTAAATTTCTCTGTATTGAATTTCATTTTGTTAGCTTTGGCCCAGCTTTCTAGTCTATTTGGGTCATTTTGAATTTTGATCCTGTTCCCTGTGGTATTAGCTATTCACAATAATGTGAAAGCAAAACTATTTTAAATGTTTTACAAAAAAGGCTAAGCTTATTTCTAAGACCCTGTGTCCAGGGAGGTACGTGGGTGTGGGACTGGTTGTTGTTGTTATTATTATGTGTATTTGTATTTCCCGCCTCTCCCTGCAGATTGAGGTGGGATTACAGCATGAATAAAAATACAAAACAGCATAAAAAGTTACATTAAACCCTCCCTCCCACCATTAGATTAATAAAAATCTAACAATTAAAATACTTACATCAATAGCGTAGTCAAAATGGAATGGACCATTAAGAGGTGGATGGGGGTATCCTTTTTTGGGAGGTCCGTCTGGGAAGGCCCACTGGAAGAGATCTGTCTTGACAGCCTTCTTAAAGGCGTCTAAGGTGGCAATAAGATGGATCTCCTCTGGCAGGTCATCCCAAAGATTCGGACCAGCAGAAAAGAAAGTCCTCTGGGAAGTTGTTCAGCTTCTGCCTTGATAATTTGATTACTCTGCCTGAGAGATCCACTGTGATCCCACATTTCTGAAAATAAGGAAGAGCTAATACAGCTGTTTCCTCAGTTTATCTCTTTTACTCACAAATACCAACTGAGTAAGCTGTTTTGGTAATTTTGAAAGACTGAAACACTGAAGCCACATACTTTCCCTTGAGGGAATAGTAGATTAGATTAATAGCTATTGATGCAACGGCAACAGAAAGCATATAGCTCTACACACCTCAGGAACAGCATGATCTTTCAGAAGTTGTTATATGTATTCAAGTCATTCTAAATTATTGCAAGTCTAAGGCAAACCTAAGTTTTCTGGGGCTGAAAGTGTGTAATAATAATAATAATAACAACAACATTTATTTATATCCTGCCCCATCTGCACTCAAGCAATCAGGATGGCTACAGCATTAAAAATTATACATATCATATCCCCCATCCCCCCTGCTTAGAATATAATTAAACACTTTACAATTAAAACATGGTAAAAAGATCAGTGACAATTTAGACAGTAAACAACAATAACAACGGACAGGCAAAGAGTAGAAGCATAGAATCATAGAGTTGGAAGAGACTGCAAGGGCCATCCAGTCCAACCCCCTGCCATGCAGGAAATCACAATCAAAGCATCCCTGACAGATGGCCATCCAGCCTCTGCTTAAAGACCTCCAAGGAAGGAGACTCCACTACACTCCAAGGGAGTTTGTTCCACTGTCAAAGAGTCCTTACTGTCAGGAAGTTCTTCCTAATGTTGAAGTGGAATCTCTTTTCGTGTAGCTTGCATCCATTGCTCCGGGTCCTGTTCTCTGGAGCAGCAGAAAACAAGCCTGCTCCCTCCTCAGTATGACATCCCTTCAAGTATTTAAACAGGGCTATCATATCACCTCTTAACCTTCTCTTTTCCAGGCTAAACAGCCCCAGCTCCTTAAGTCGTTCCTTATAGTAAATGGGTGTGACTCACCTAAAGTCACCTAGTGAGTTTCCATGGCCCACCTTGGTTTCCAGACCCATAGTCCAACAGTCAAACCACTATACCACACTGGATCTCTTTTAGGACCATGGCACCTGCCAGCTAATTAGGCCTGGTGGACCAAAAACAACATACAAAAGAAGCTATCAGCTTGAAGGACCTTTGGACTAGATGCTCACTGCCAGCTCCTAAAGGATGGTTTAACCAACCAGACATTTTACATCCAAATCAGGTAAATTTCTGGTCATCAGTAAAGACCCACTGAGGGGTAACACCAACAGCAGCAGCAATTTCCCAGCGCTTTTCATTGTCAGAACAGTGATCTTCCTGGAACATTCTCTCCTGCTCATCCAGCTGCGAAAGGAGAGCACCATCATGGTGGAGAAAGAAGAAATAGAGAATCAGTAAAGAGTCAGAAAGAACAAGTGGAACTCGGAGGATCAAAGAGGAATCTGACCTTCAAAAATATTTGACTTTGAAAATATTGTATTGTTAACATTTAAAATACATTTTAAAACAACAGAGCACTTTATTGTTCTACATCCTCCCCAAACCTCTTGTTGTTGTATGCCTTCAGGTCTTTTCTGATATATGGTGATCCTAAGGCTCATGGGGAGTTCCTTGGCATGGTTTGTCCAGAGGGGGTTTTCCTTTGCTTTTCTCTTCAGACTGAGAGAGTGTGACTTGTCCAAGATCAACCAGTGGGTTTCCATGGCAGAGTTGAGATTCAAACCCTCATTTCCAGAGTGATAGTCCAACTCTCAGACCACTATGCCATGCTGGCTCTCTAGTTCTCAACTGGAGCAGGGGGACTTAGAAGCAGTGTTACATGCGCTGGTAACCTCTTGTCTTGATTTCTGCAACGCACTCTACATGGGGCTACTCTCATGCCAAGTTCGGAAGCTATAACTAGTCCAAAATATGGCAGCCAGACTGGTCACTGGTAAATCCTCGTTTGACCACATTATACCAGTTTTGAATTCTCTTAACTGGCTGCCAATTAGCTTCCAGTAGCAGTACAGGTTTTGGTTATCACCTTTAAAGCCCTACATGGTTTCGGTCCAGATTACTTGCGGGAGCCACTCTTCCTACACAAGCCTCCCTGCACTCTTAGATCCTCTGGGAAGGATTTATTACAGTCACACAAAAATAGATTAGTGACAAGTTACTTCCCAGAGGACTTTTTCTTCAGTAACTCCAAAATTGTGGAATGACCTGCCGGAAGAGATCCGTCTCATCACCACCTTAGACGCCTTTAAAAAGGCTATCAAGATGGATCTCTTCTGGTGGGCCTTCCCAATCTGACCTCAGAAAGGATACCCACATCCACCTTAATGGTCCTCTCCACTTTGATTATTTTAAATTGTGTTCTTGTTGGAATTTTAATGTGTTTTAAAGCTGGGAGGGATTGGGGGGTTGATATAAATTCTTATTGTTTCATTGTAATTTTATTTCTGTTGTAATCCCACCTTGATCTGCAGGGAGAGGCGGGAAATATAAATGAATTATTATTATTAACAGGAGCTTTCCTGCTCAGAATTCCAAAAGAACCTTATATAAGTAGAGCTATTGGGGGCTTGCAGGAGACACTTCCTCTCTTGCCCACCTTAGTTCACAGTGTTTCAGGGTTATGAAACTGATCACTTTGCTTCTGTATAAAGATGGAAAAATAATTTTGCTGGATTCTACATGCTTGATGCAAATATCCACTGTACACCTCTCAAGAATGTTTATAAATTGCCACAGAAATCTGCTTGCGGTATGTTTTAGAAGAATACAGCATACTCAAATGTACATGTACATTTTTTTAAAAATGTAAACTGCTAGCAATGCATACAATTGAAAAATACACCAAATCTCTTTATTTAATGTAAGAAATAAATAAAAATATGCATCGAATAACAATTCAGACTAATATTCACTTTTTAAATGTTAAAAAATGCATAAATTTCTTTACAAAGGCAAAGATTATCTCAAAACTTGATACAAACCAAACTGAAGCCTAAGGAATTAATGGGTGAGACTCCCTTGTCAGAAATACTCAAAAGGAGGTTCATTATTATTATTATTATTAACCTTTATTTATGAAGCGCTGTAAATTTACACAGGCTGTCCATACAATCTTTTTGTTAGACGTTCCCTGCCCTCGGGCTACAATCTAAAAAGACATGACACAGAAGGAGAAGGGAGTGGTGGAGGGAAAGGGTAAGAGGTCAGCCGTTCCTCTCTACCTCCAAGGCCTGGACCAAGGCAGGGGACTGGAGGGAGGCTTGGCTCCTATGGATGGTTAATCTTCTTCCGGGAAAACATCTCTCCAGTGGATAAGCATATCAGTACGCTACAGGATGGTTTGATAACAGGCACCAAAAGAACTCAAATAGTAAGCGACAATTATGCAATGCCTGGGAAGGCTTCTCTGAATAGGATGGTCTTCAACTCCGTTTTGAAGCTGGTTAAAGAAGTGATGGCTCTTGCTTGTGGGGGAAGAAGGTTCCAGGGTGAGGGGCAGCAAGTGAAAGGGGCGAATCCGTGGGGCAGAGGAATCCTGGGCTGAGACAGCAGACCATGACTACCAGAACGGGGGCCCTGGTGGGAAGGTGAGGAGAAAGAGGTCTGATAAGTAAGGGGGGCCAGCCCATGGAGGCTTTAAATGTCGACAGAGGAGCTTATACTGAATGCGGAAGGGGAGGGGAGCCAGTGAAGGATGCCAAGACAGGAGAGATGTGGTCAGAGAGGTGGGCGGAAGTGATAATGCGTGCAGTGCAATGCTGGACGAGATTAAAGACGGAGGTGAGAAAGAGGAAGCCCAGCCAGGAGGACGTTACAGTATCAAGTTGTGAGATCTTGATGCATTGGATTTTGATCATCAATGTTGAGCATGTTTGACAATGAATGGTTCGACTCAGGTTGCATCCTTCTGAGGTTGCTAAATGAGTAAGTACCCAGCTAGTTGGGGCATTAGCTTACACCTTGTAAACCACTTAGGGAGTGCTTAAGTGCACTGATAACGGTATAGAAATGTACTTGCTATTGCTAATGGTGAATAGGAGAGGTCTGCAAAACTTGAGTTTTGCAGATGTAAGAAACAGCCACCAAGTCAGGAGCAGGAGAGAACTGTTGCCATTTTTTCTATCACATCATGTACCACCTCCTCTCCATTTTCAGAGTGTATATTTGTAAATTAAAAGATTTCACATACTTGCCTTCCCTCTCCTGCTGCTCACAAGAAACAGATGCTACAGTAGTCTTACTACTCAGAGCACTAGATCCCCAAATGTAGAAACAATGCAAAATGATTCTTAATATCCTACTAGGGCTATCAAATGTACGTGTCTTTTCTGGGCAGGTGGAATGGTTCTTCTGGAGTTTCTGCTGAACTTTTCTTTCTTGCACCAGGATTGCCTTCAAATGTGGGAAATGACAAGTTGTTGTCCAACTGCAGATCGTGTGTAGTTAAGTGCAGCATCTCTGGCTGCAGTTTTAGTGGGTTTTTCGGGCTATGTGGCCATGTTCTAGAAGAGTTTTCCTGACATTCAGAGAATGCTGAATGCAGAGAATGCATTCTTTGAGATGCCGGCACCAGATGCAGATGAAAGTCAGGAATAAACTCTTCTAGAACATGGCCACACAGTCTGAAAAACCCACAAAAAACTATAGATGCCAGCCATGAAAGCCTTCAACTTCACGTATCTGGTTGGTTTGTATGTTTTTCAATCCAAGCTTAGGTTCTGATTCTGATCCTGGATCTGCTCTGCTCTATGTATGTCCTCAAGAGCACCAACAGTAATAATGCTGTTGCTCTGGGTTTTTTTCCAGAAGACCTCATGACAGAAAGCGGCCTCAGAAAGGGCAGCTGGGTGGAAGGGTTGGAGTGCCAGAGGAGAGGCCTCTGCACTTGGAATAGTACAGTATCATCCAGAATCCACAAGGCAGTATACCTTTCTGGGGCCAACCAAAATGCACACTATACATGTTGCAAGCTTTCAAGCCCTACTGGCTCCTTTCATCAGGCAAACATGTTAAAAATGATACAAGAGAAAGTTTTTAAATGTGTTAATCATAGCCCTGCATTTGGCCAAGTGTTATAGTTTATGTCCTCAGTTCATTTCTTATAAAACGTATTCATGAAAGTGGGCCCCTCCTCCTCTGGCCATGTGGCTACTGCCAGATTCAGTCTAGGAAATACAACTTAAATTACATTTGCAAGACAAAAAGCTCTAGCTCTTTTGAGATCCAGTTTGTCTCAACTCCTTTGTGAGGCTACAAGCCCCTTAGTTAGGAAGAGAACACTGAATTTCTCAGGAAGCCTCCCATGCTTTTTCATCAGGGTGTTGTTAAAGAAATAACCTGCCAATGCAGTCCCTTTAAAAGGGAAAAATTTTGTTTTACCTTTGTTCAAGGTAGAAACCTCAAATAGTAAAGTCCCAGTCCATGGTTCTCTCTTCAGGATTCCCCTCTGGCAGCTAACATGTAGTATTTTCACATTCAGAAAACATATTCAGGTTACCATGTTGGCTGCGAGCAAAGTACAGTATGATCAAAAATCACAAACAGTGATACCTTTTGGGCCAAGCAAATGCACATTATACATGTTGAAGATTTGAAGATCCTCTGGCTTCTTCTCAGGCAAAGTGTTAAAAATGATGCATGTTGACATGTTAGTCATAGCTCAAGGGCTATACAGCAAAACTAGTATCATCCAACCCCCCCCCAAAAAAAAACCTTTATGGGACCAACCAAAATGCACAATATACATCCTGCAAGCTTTCGTATCTCCACTGGCTTTATACTGTAGTCACAGCCCCCTGTTCTAGCGCTGCATTGGCTCTCCAGATGGACTGGATATTTTTTTATTTTATTTACTCCCATTTCTGTGATAGATATATTTCCATATATAATCAGCCATAAACCAATGGCCCCACTTTCACTCAGTACTTCAATGTAGCACCCTCATTGTCACAGGCTGTCCCGGCATCCACTTCTTTGTCTCGTCTACCAAACAGGCTGTTCCTGCTACTATCTGCAAACAAGTTGGGCACCCCTGGGCCACGGGATCAGTTGACTTGGCATAGTATGCCACCACTGACTGTTGCCAGCTCCCTCAGATCTGCGTTAGCACCCCTGCAGCCATGGAGAAAATATAGGCCTAGGCGAGGCCTCTCTTCCGCCCCTCCTCCACCTGCCTGGTTGCCAGAGCGACGCAACTGAAGCGGAGGCCAAGGGGGACTCCATTGCCGCCTTCTTCACCTCGGCTCTCCAGCAACAGTGGTGGCGCAGAAGCAGTCAGGCCTGGGCGAGGCTCTCTTCCGCCCCTCCTTCCACCTGCCTGGTTGCCAGAGCGACGAATGAAGCGGAGGCCAAGGCGGGACTCCATTGCCGCCTTCTTCCACCATCGGCTCTCCACAACAGTGGTGGCGCAGAGAAGTCAGGCCTGGGCGAGACTCTTTTCTGCTCTTCCTTCCACTTGCCTAGTCTCAAGACCATTGAACTCAGTCCCCAGTTTTTGTCATTATAAAAAGTCACAATAGATCGATTGCAGACTATTTAGGGGACTCCGAGACACTGGTTAGATGGAGGGTCTTGAGGTCAATCAAGATATATCCTCAATGTATGTTTCAGGAGGGATTAGATCTTCAACGGAGCAGCAATTCAAGTTGTGCAGGCAATGGAAGATATGGCATTAGCAGGGCAAAAGGTCATTACAGAGAAGACGTGTAGATGTCTGATATCTATTCCGCCTTCCATTCGCCCTGCTACCCCAAAAGATCTGGAGAGCATGCCTAACCATTCGCCAACCTTTCCCTGCTCTTATGTAATGCCAGGTCAGTGAAGATAAAGTCCCGTATCATCTATGATACTGATAGATCACAATGCTGACCTGGCATGTATCACAGAGACCTGGCTAGGAGCAGATAGCTGTATCCTGGGCTCAGGCCCTTCGCCGGGGTACTCTGTCAATGAGCGATAGGGGAAGCGGGCGGGGGAGGCGTAGCCATAATCCATAAAAACAATCTCACTTTAACCAGGATACCTATCCATGCATTAACCACATTGAATGCATTTACCTTCGCTGAAGACCAGGGAGAGTTTGGGGATTCTGTTGGTCTATCGCCCACCCCGTAACGTAACAGACTCCCAACTGAGCGACACAACTAGTCTCAGAGCTGATGTTGGAATCGCCTAGGCTGTTAGTCCTGGGTGACCTCAACATCCCTCTCAAGGTGATTTGACTAATCTTACTGGTGCGGCTCGGGAATTCATGGGTTTCATGACAAACATGGGCCTCTCCCAGATAGTCTCTGAGCCCACGCATTCTGCAGGTCATACTCTTGATGTGGTCTTCTGTACCGAACAGGCATATCCATGGGCAGAAATAACTGTATCTCCGCATTATCATGGACGGATCATTTCCTGGTTAGGTTGGTCTGGAGACTATATTCCTCCTCTAGGGGTGGAGGACCAATTAAAATGGTCCGCCCTGAAGGCTGTGGAACCCATTAGGTTCCACGAAGAGCCTAGGGGGTTCTCTGGTTGGCAGTGACAGTGACTCTGTTGAGTTCTGGTTAATTTATGGAATAACAACATCACCAGAGCTATAGACATGATCGCTCCCAGCGTCCTTTCCACACCAGTAAAAACCGTAACCCTTGGTACACTGAAGAGCTTAAACAAATGAAGCGGGTTGGACAACGACTAGGAGCGTTGGCTGAAATCTCAACTCATATCTGATAAGATACTTCATAGGACTTTTCTAGGTCCTATCAAATGGCGATAGATGAAGCCAAAAAATCTTTCTCTCTGCATCTATCGCGTCGTGAAATCTCGTCCAGCTGAGCTGTTCAGGGTGGTAAGGAGTTTAACACAACTGCCTCCCACCCAGAACCCTCTATTAGAGTCAACCATAGCTTACTGTAATGCTTTTAATGATTATTTCACAGATAAAATCTCTCGGATAAGAGCTGATTTGGTGCCAACTTTAAGTCAGAAGCAATGAGAGAGGCATCCAACACCTCCGCCATTACTGTTAGACTGGATCATTTGAGTCGTAAGTACTGGGACATGGACAGCTCCTTAGTAGTCTGAAAAAAAGACTTGCCCTCTCGACCCTTGCCCATCCTGGCTGGCTGTCCAGGGGGGTGATATAGTCAAGCTGATGCTGAAAAATATAATCAATGCATCCTTCAGGGAGGGTACCCTGCCTTCTTGTCTTAGGAGGCAGTGGTCAGACCACTCTTAAAAAAGCCCTCCCTGGACCCTCTGGATAGAATAACTATAGGCCAGTCTCGTTGTTCCATTCTTGAGCAAGGTGATTGAGAGGGCAGTCGCCAATCAACTACAGGCAGTCTTGGATGAAGCTGATTATCTGGACCCCTTTCAAACCGGATTCAGGGCAGGATACGGAGTTGAGACGGCCTTGGTCGCCTTAGTTGATGTCTCCGTCTAGGCATCGACAGGGGAAGTGTGACCCTGCTGGTGCTCTTAGACCTCTCAGCGCCTTCGATACCATCGACCATGGTATCCTTCTGGAACGCCTGAGAGAGTTAGGTATCGGAGGCACTGTTCTCAGTGGTTCCGGTCCTACCTCTCAGGCAGATTCCAGATGTGTGCGCTAGGAGACAGTTGCTCTTCTAAAGAGAGATAAAATTTAGTGTTCTCCGGGCGCCATATTGTCCCCCATGCTGTTTAACATTTACATGAAGCCGCTGGAGAAATCATCCGGAGACATGGGGCAGGATGTTATCAGTACGCTGATGACACCCCAAATATATTTCTCTATGTCTCAGACTGATGCAGTGACTAGGATGGCATCTCTCCCTCTGAATGCCTGTCTTGGGGCGGGTATGGACTGGTGAGGGAAAACCGACTCAAACTGAATCCAGGTAAGACGGAGGTACTTGTTTAGGAAACCAAGCCCAGGTATGGAATTATGTCAGCCAGTTCTGGATGGGGTCACACTTCCCCTGAAAGACTCTGTCCGCCAGCTTAGGGGTGCTCCTTGACTCGTCGCTTCACCTGACAGCTCAGGTAGATGCGACAGTCAGGAGCACTTGTTATCAGCTTCGGCTGATACGCCAGCTGCGCCCCTTCCTGGAGCAGGGAGACCTTGAAACAGTTGTACATGCGCTGGTCACCTCTCGATTGGACTTCTGTAATGCGCTCTACATGGGGCTACCCTTGTCCCAAGTTCAGAACTTCAATTTTTACAAAATATGGCACAGGTTAATTACAGGTACTCGTCGTACCGATCACTAACACCGGTTTGAAATCCCTTCCACTGGCTGCCATTGTTTCCGGGCAGGTACAAGGTGTTGGTGATTACCTTCAAACCCTACATGGCTTGGGTCCAGAATACTTAAGAGATCGCCTACTTCCATACTGTCCGTCCCGCACCTAAGTCCTCGGGGAAGAATCTACTTAGCCCAATAAACTAGGCTAGTTCAGTCACCAGAGGGCCTTTTCCATCGCAGCTCCAAGCTATGGAATGACCTGCCGAAGGTCCGTGACATTTCTACTCTTACAGCCTTTAAGAAGGCTCTTAAAACGGATCTCTTCCGGCAGGCCTTCCTACCGTTCTACTCCCCATTTACTGTGACTTATGTCACTTGTCCACCAATTCTTCTCTTAAATTTAATGAGAAGAATTAAATTAAAATTAATTAAAATAAAATCCTTGCCTCAAGAAGAAGGCCCTCCCTCATGACATCATCATCAGACCTGGAGGGGTGGGAGTGAAAAAGAGAGGCCCAACTCCATCAGGCCTAACTGTGAATGTACTCACTTTGCTCTCTTTATTTTTATGTATTTTATTTATTTATTGTTTTTTTTATTTCTTTATTTTTACTGTTGTAACCCGCCTGGATTCCTGTGATGGGCGGGCTATAAATAAATAATTATTATATTATTATATTATTATTATTATCAAAAGTATGGCATTCAGCTGTCCACTCTAGGGGAGCTTTGTCACCCCCTTTAGTAGTTTTATGGGATGCAGTGCTTAGTGGTTAAGATGCCAATTCTGATGATTGGAAGGTCAGAAGTTGGCAATTCAAGTCCTGGGTGCCGCATGATGGTGAGCTCCTGTCAGTAGTCCCATCTTCTGCCAACCTAGTCTCGAAAGCATGGAAATGCAAGTAGATATGTACCACTTCTCAGTGGGAGATAACAGCGTTTGTAAAGTTATGCTGGCTATATGACTACCAGAGCAATCCTTGGACAACACTGGCCCTTTAGCTTAGAAACAAAGATGAGCACCACCCTGTACAGTCACTTACACTAGACATTCATATCAAGGGACTACAGCTTTAAAGAATGGTTTAGAAATCATCTTGTCAGCAAAGATGTTAAAAATGATACAGGGGAAAAGAGAAAGGAAGGAAGGAAGGAAGGAAGGAAGGAAGGAAGGAAGGAAGGAAGGAAGGACAATGTTGATCATAGCCCTGTATTTGGTCAAGATGTTGTAGTTGTAGTCCTCAGCTCAGACGTTATGGAAGGGTCTTTACACAGATGGGTCCCTCCTCCTTTCTGGTCATGTGGACACAACTACAACTTCTTAACCAAATGCAGGAGTATGACTATTCTCAATTTCCTTTTCTTTCTTTCTTTCTTTCTTTCTTTCTTTCTTTCTTTCTTTCTTCTGTATTATTCTTAACATGTTTCCCTGATGAAGAAGCCAGTGGAGCTTCAAAAGCTTGCAACATGTATATGTGCATTTTGGTTGGCCCAATAAAGGTATCCATTTTTTGTGGATTTGGGGACGATACTGTACTTTACTAAATGGCCAACATGGCTACCCCTTGATAAGTTTTCTGACTGTAGAACATCAGTGTGCAAAGGGATATCTGAGAGGAACTGTTAGTCAAAGGGGCTACAAGATCCCTTTGCATACCGATGTTCCAGAGTAACACAATATTCTACTGTAGAAATAAGGCAGTTTGACACCACTTTTAAGTGCTGTAGCTCCAGCCTATGGAAACCTGGGATATGTAGCTTGACAAGGCCTTTAGCCTTCTTACCCAAGAGGGCTGGTACCTCACCAAATGACAAATCCCAGGATTCTGTAGAATGGAGCCATGAAGCAGGACTAACTAAAGAAAACACCCTCAGTACCTTTTATATGAACATGAAGAGCAGCTGAAATGAAGCTAGATGCACCAGAATGTCCTCAACTCCCAGGTAACCCATGTAATATTGGGCTAGGAAAGCAATAAACATGCGTCCAATGACATGTGTCATATGGTTTAATGGCTATGTGCAGGATGGCAGGAATCCAAGATAATTCATGATGACCTGTGCTTAACAAAGTTGATGCTGATCTTCACACTCCTAAACTGTGGAAAAGAGATTTTGGGCTAGCTGCTAGTTATGACTAAAAGATTTCCAAGCTTACTCACAAGTAGTGAGTTATGGGAAGAGATGTTTGAAATGTTGGGGCAGAACAGTGCTCCACATTTTATATATAGAGAGAACTTAAAACCTCCACAAAATGGTTCACAAATGTTGCAATAGATTTTGGGGAGACTTTTTCCATTGCACTCATGGCATCATTAGAGGAAAGTTTTAAAATGTCTGTTATTATAGATCAGGGGTAGGCAACCCTTTTGAGCCAGGGGCCAGGTTGCTGTCCCTCAGACAACTGGGGGTCCGAAGCCAAAAATAAATACTTTTTAAAAAATTAAATAAATAAATAAACCGGGACAAATGTAGGACAAAATTTTCAAATGGAGGGCACTTTTAAAATAAAAAATGGAAGACACGCGAAAAAATTTGCTGATTTAAAAAAAATGTTAAGATAAATATGTGTTTCTGAGGCTTCTATAGACAATTGCCCCACCATGCTCCTCGCGTGAGACGCCAAAGGCCCCGGTGGCAATCGGCAGCAGGACTGGGCTGGGGCCGGTCCCAAGGCCTCGCCGGGCCGCAGGTTGCCTACCCTTGTTATAGATCCATCTGTTTCATGTTGGTTAATAAGATTAATTGTTTTACTCATTCTGGCTTCCTTGTCTAGCTGGGAAAATTAAATGATTCTTTTTTCTTTGAAAAGGGATGAGTTGGAGTATTGAATCCACAATAATCCAGAGGCTGAATCTCACTTTCTGAGATACTTTTTAGCTCTGGGACAGAGATAATCTTATTTCTTAATCATTCTTTCCATTTGTTGAGGGGCAGATTTTAGTTATGTGAGGAAGTGCATAAAATGTCATCGGCAAAAGCTCAAAAGCTGCCCAAAATATTGTTGGCGATTCTCTGTGTCCTGCAGGCATGCAGTGACCAAAAACAAACAAAACCTAGGCCCAAACAGAGGTGCCAATGTTCAGCACTGTCTGAGGTGCTTGACTCAGTCTCTGTCATCTCGCATATGGAAAACAAACAAACAAAACAAGCACACTAGTCTGATTGAGCTTGCATTGGCTCAGTGGAGACAGTGTTGAAGGAGGCACAGTAGTCACTGAAATGGCTGACAGCTATGTGGCTGCTGATGGGCTTGATGCCTGGCACAACACTATGGCAGCATACAGCTCCCAGTACCCAAGGATTAGGGAGTGCAATCCACTGCACATAGTTATTGGAGTGGTCTGGGGGTCACAGCATGGCGTAGCCTGGCCTACTGCAGTGGAGACCCTGCCATACCGTTGGGGACAGCCTGCTGTGATGGAGGAGAAAGGCCCAAAGTGGTGTGCTCAGCTTGAGTTTGGCCTAATGGGGCCAAATGAGGGTTCATTGAGCCCTCTAGTTGTGAGACGTCCAGCATTACAAGCATGGTGGGGGTATAGTTGAGGCCTAGACTTCTGGGGACTGACTCAGTATGGACATAACATTCTCTAGTGCTCTTGTGGACATGGGGATTTTTATGCCCTGTAATACACTGGATGCATTGGGGGGATAGACTCAATCAGAAAGGGCATGAACTTGAAAGATCTGAGCAAAGAGGCTGAGAGTAGGGGGTCATAGAGATGTCACAGGGTCCTCATGAGTCAAAGTCAACTCAAAAGCAGCTAACAACAATTCATTGGAAGTCTCACTATGGTCCTTTGACACCCCTTGAAGATCCTTGGTTTCTCAGTGCATAGTCCAGGGGTAGGCAACTTTTTTGAGTCGGGGGCCGGGTTGCTGTCCCTCAGACAACTGGGGGGCCGAAGCCAAAAAATAAATAATTAAATAATTTTTAAAAAAATTAAATAAATCAGGACAAATGTAGGACAAAAATTTCCAATGGAGGATACTTTTTTAAAAAAAATTGGAGGACACATGAAAAAATTTGCTGATTTTTAAAAAAATGTTAATATAAATGCATGTTTCTGAAGCTTCTATAGACAATTGCCCCGCTTGCCTGCCGCTTGCCCTCCCTTGCCCGCCTCCTCCTGATAGGCCAAAGGCCCAGCGCCCTCACGCGAGAGGCCAAAGGCTCCGGCGGCAATCGGCGGCAGGACCTGGCAGGGGCCGGTCCCAAGGCCTTGCCGGGCCGCATCCGGCCCGCGGGCTGCAGGTTGCCTACCCCTGGCATAGTCCCTCCACAAATCAAGACAGACTTTGATTCTGGCCAGAATTCCTATGGGTCAATTTTGCCCACGTTGAGTGTATCCCCCACTACCCAAACATCAAACTCTGTCCAACAGGCAGGGAATTATCATTCCATGAGGTACTTAGAATTCTCTAGCAACTCATGAATGACTGCACTAGAGCTCTCTACCTAGCAGCCAATTCTAAACACCCCATTAATCAAGCTACAATTCCCAGGATTCTGTTGGATGGAGGCATGGCAGTTCACATGGCATCAAACTGCCACAATTGGGTAGCATGCATACACCTTTGGCCATCAGTTTCTCTAATAGGGTTGTGAAGTCAGGTTTGCCCTTGGCCGTGAGGTTTATGGGCCAAAAACCTAGGACCTGGGGAATGGGTCCCTGGAGATGTCATTAAATGTTATACATTAAGTGCCAAGCACAGTCGGTCACAATTTCTCATTCAAATACACCCAACGTATTTTCCGGTATGGAAATTAAGACAGACATATTATCTAAATGGACTGTTCCTAGATCAAAGGGGAATGAGGGGTTATTCTTTTGTGCTTACTTGAGGAGACAGTATAAGGAGACTTTAATTTAGCCTCCTTGTTTCTATCCATAAGGTGGATGCAGAGCAGAGTGGTGAGCCCTTGCACCACAGCAACTGAGAGAAAGCAGGAAACTAAGCAAATCCATAAACATCTCCCCCCACCCCCAGCCCCCCAGCAGTCTTGGCCAGTTGCAGCAACAAATACAAACTTGCAAAGCCATGCAAATTTTACCAAGCTGCTGCTCTACAAGGTGAGCTGGAGATTTGCACACCCTTTTGCCTGGACTTGTGCCCCCCAGAACCGGGGCTCAGGGCCAGACCCTGATGTACAGCAACTCTAATGCTCCATGTACAAAGAGTAAGAAAAAACACATGTTGCATGAGAAGAACCCCCCTCAAAAAGACATGATACTTTCTAGCCTGGGTTTGGACCCTGAGGGCAGGAAAAAAATCAGGGTTTGACCCAGGAATCAGTGAATATTGTGTGCCAATGCAAGGCTGAAAAGGAGATAAAAAAGCTGTCAAGACGGATCTCTTCCGACATGCCTTCCTTGATTGATCGATTCAACCCCAGTGATATAGATTGTCCCAACAACTGCCTATGTTGTCCCACCTCTGTTATGACTGTTTTTAAGGTTTTATTGATTTTAACTGTAATGCTGTGATTTGTTAGGATAATGGGATTTATTATGTTTATTATGTTATATGTTTATTTATGTAAGCCGCTTTGATCATATTGAAGAGGCGGGATAGAAATAACAACAACAACAACAACAAACACATTTTCAACATCCATCTTCATAGTCACAACCAGCTGAATTCTGGAAACATTTTATTGAAATAAAGACTGATGCTCCATAATTGATGGCATGTTTCACATACTCTGGTTGGGTAAGCAAGAATACAGAATGCTCCAAATAATTCAAATTTTTATTGAATGATTCTGTAAAAGCTTTGGAGCAGAAATAGCCAATTGAAGCTGCGGCAGTTATGGCTGCCTCCCTCACCACTAGATCCTGGACCCAGGCTGGCAGCCCCGTGGGGTCAAGGTTCTCCCTACAAGGGTTCCCTTCAGTACTCTCTGAGAAACCCTTCAGTGTGCCTTCCTGGCTTGTGTCCGCACCCCCTGGAACCCTTATGGGTTGGGGCAGTGGCACTACACCAAGATTGTGGTGCAGGGGACCCTTTTCTTGGCAACAGCCACTGATTCCTTTCCAATGAGCTGCCACTGCTGCCTTTTGTGGCTGCCAGTCTCGTCCCTGCCATGGGGGGGGGGGGGGTGCAGGTAAGGCATGGAGAGGAACTTTGCTGTCACAGAACCTTCCTGCTCCTTCCTGGGCATCCTAGTTAGAGGGCCAGGGAGTGCTGGGTGTCCGCATCTCCGCACAGTGGCAGAGGAACTAGAAGGTGAGGAGATGAGGAAAGTAAAAGGAGAGGAAGGGAGGGGAGAGAGATTTTTTCTTTAAAAAAAGTATTAAGGATGGAAGTACAGAAGGAAAATAGCCTAGGTTACAAAATTCTTGTCCTTTGGGAACAGTAGACAGGAAAAGACTGAAGACAAAGACTTTTGTCCCTCACGTGACCAAGGGGACATATCTCTTTAAGTCCTGCCTACTGGGAGCGACTGGGGAGGGACAACCCATGATTCAGAATGTTACATCCATATCTATTGGGCAACATTTCCAACACTGTTGGCATTTGAATGGTCATTCTCCAGTGTGGACTCTCTCATGCCCCAAAAAGGTCTGACATTTCAGTAAAACATTGGCATCTGAATAGCTTCTCTCCAGTGTACAATCTCTGACCGCTCAAAAGGTATGAATTTAAATAAAAACGTTTACTCACGCTGCTGACATTTATATGGCTTCTTTCCTATGTGGGTTTAATATTTTTTTTAATTCATTTCTTTTATTTTTTCAAGCTCAAACACATTTCCAACTATTTAAACAAAAATATAAAAGATCCACATATATGTACTACTTTCTACAATAGGTAAGTCTTATTTCTTAAGCCAATTTCTTATCCTATAATTTCCCATTTTTCATCGGTATTTCATATAATCTACAGTATATCTCCATTATTCCTAAACATTCATTACATATAAAGTATCACTCATACAAGGAAGCCAATGCTGTGGTTCTATTTCAACATCTTTATGTTCTTTAGTCTTTATGTCCTCAATAGATGTAGTATTTACACTACTATATTTTAAAATTTATTGCTCAATATATTCCTAACTATATTACTATGCTCAATCTTCTATATTTCCCTCATTTATCTTTGGGGAATAGTATCAATTCTTTCCACTGATCAGAGAATTTTGGTTATGGTATGTGTTGTTCAATTGTCCATGTTCATCATATTGTAGAATCACAGAATCATAGAGTTGGAAGAGACCTCAATAGCTTTCCAGTCCAGTGCCATGCAGGAATACACAATCAAAGCACCTCCAACAGATGGCCACCTGGCCTCGGTTTTAAAAACCTCCAAAGAAGGAAAATCCACCACATTTGGAGGGAGTGTGTTCTGTATACTATTGACATTTGAATAGTTTCTCTTCAGTGCTGATATTCTGATGCCTCAAAAGGTGTGGATCCTTTCCCACGCTCCTGACATTCATAGGGTTTCTCTCCTGCGTGAAGTCTCTGATGAGTTAGAAAATTTGAAAGAAAAGCAAAATCCTTCCCACACTGCAGGCATTTGTATGGTTTCTCTCCTGTGTGGACTTGCTGATGTTTTGAAAGGTCGGATTTTTTAACAAAACACTTCCCACATTGTTGGCATTTGTATGGTTTTTCTCCTGTGTGGACTCGCTGATGCTTTGAAAGGTCTGACTTGTCAACAAAACATTTCTCGCACTGTTGGCATTTGTATGGTTTCTCTCCTGTGTGGACTCTCTGGTGTCTCTCAAGATGTGAGTTCTTAGCAAAACATTGTCCACACTCCTGACACTTGTATGGTTTCTCTCCAGTGTGGACTCTTTGATGACTCAGAAGGTTTGATGTCTGAGCAAAACATTTTCCACACTGCAGGCATTTGTATGGTTTTTCTCCTGTGTGGACTCTCTGATGGGTCAGAAGGACTGACTTGTCAGCAAAACATTTCCCACATTCCTGACATTTGTATGGTTTTTCCCCTGTGTGGACTCTATGGTGAACCACAAGGACTGACTTGTTTGCAAAACTTTTCCCACACTGTTGGCATTTGTGTGGTTTCTCTCCTCTGTGGACTCTCTGATGAGTTACAAGCTTTGAAAAAGAAGCAAAATCTTTCTCACACTGCTGGCATTTGTATGGGTTCTCTCTTGTGTGGACTCTCTGATGACTCAGAAGGTTTGATGTCTGAGTAAAACATTTTCCACAGTGCTGGCATTTGTATGGTTTTTCTCCTGTGTGGACTCTCTGATGGGTCAAAAGGGAAGACTTGTCAGCAAAACATTTCCCACACACTGGACATTTGTATGGTTTTTCTCCTGTGTGGACTCTATGGTGAATCACAAGGACCGACTTGTTCGAAAAACATCTCCCACACTGCTGGCATTTGTATGGTTTCTCTCCTGTATGGACTCTCTGATGAGTTACAAGATTTGAAAGAGAAACAAAATCTTTCTCACACTGCTGGCATTTGTACGGTTTCTCTCCTGTGTGGACTCTAGGATGTTTTGAAAGGTCTGACTTTCCAGCAAAACATTTCCCACACTGCTGGCACTTGTATGGTTTCTCTCCTGTGTGGACTCTCTGGTGAGTTACAAGGTTTGGAAGAGAAGCAAAACATTTCCCACACTGCTGGCATTTGTATGGTTTCTCTCCTGTATGGTCTTTCTGATGCCTATAAAGGTTTGAATGGAAAGTAAAATCTTTTCCACATTGCTGGCATTTGTATGGTTTCTCTCCTGTGTGGACTTTCTGATGCTTGAAAAGGTATGACTTATCACCAAAACATTTCCCACACTGCTGGCATTTGTATGGTTTTTCTCCTGTGTGTACTCTATGGTGATTCACAAGGTGTGACTTCTTAATAAAACATTTTCCACACTGATGGCATCTGTATGGTTTCTCTCCTCTGTAGACTCTATGATGCCTCAAAAGAGTTGAATCATGAGTAAAAGACTTCATACATACTTTTGTTTTCCACCACTTCTCTCCTATAAAGAAGGTTAAGGACACACAAGACAAAGCCTCAGAGTTTGGAGAGGAAGGTTTTCTTGGGGCAACAATAGAGCTAAGCAGACTCCAGAAGAAAGAAAAACATAACAAAAAAAGTGCTTGGGCGTCCCCTTTCCCCCTTCATAGATATTAGTCCGAATTGCTAAATGGATCCCCTTGATATGTCTGAAAAGAAGGATCTGAGTCAGTTTGCAGTAGTTCATCCAAACCAGTTGTTAAAATTTGTCAGATTTACAGCTGCCTGTCAATATGTGAAGACCCCGGTGTGCGTGTGTGTGTGTGTGTGAGAGAGAGAGAGAGAGAGAGAGTCTGTAAAACAGGTTGGCAGAGAAGATGAGAATGAGATTTGCAGATGACACCAAACTAGGAGGAATAGACTAGAACGCTGGGCCAAATCTAACAAAATGAACTTGAACAGGGAGAAATGTAATTTAGGCTGCATCAATACAAGTATATCAAGGGAAGTAATAATGCCACTCTATTCTGTTCTGGTTAGGCCCCACCTGGAATATTGTATCCAGTTCTGGGCACCACAATTGAAAAAGGATGTGGAGAAATTGCAGCATGTCCAAAGGAGGGCGGTTAAAATGGTGAAGGGTCTGGAAACCCTGCCCTATAAGGAACACCTTAGGGAGCTGTTTAGCCTGGGGAAGAGAAGGTTAAGAGGTGATATGATAGCCCTGTTTAAATATTTGAAAGGATGTCATATTGAAGAGGGAGCAAGCTTGTTTTCTGCTGCTCCAGAGACTAGGATCCAGAAGAATGGATGCAAGCTACAGGAAAAGAGATTCCACCTCAACATTAGGAGGAACTTCCTGACAGTAAGAGCTGTTCACCAGTGGAACAAACTCCCTCGGAGTTCCTTAGAGGTCTTTAAACAGGCTGGATGGCCATCTGTTGGGTATGCTTTGATTGAGAGTTCCTGCATGACAGGGGGTTGGGCTGGATGGCCCTTGTGGTCTCTTCCAACTCTATTAGTCTATGATTCTATGAGATGGTAATGGTGAAACACTTAAGCAGTGCAGATGGGGAGAAAATTGCAACCTGAGATGTGTACAGAGTCCTTGCAGAGGTGAGAGTCACTATGTGCATCCTGAACTCATGCCCATCTTGGTTGTTGAAAGCAGCCGGAGAGAGACTGGACAATCAGGTAAGGAGAGTAGTGAATGCCTCACTACAGTAAAGCAGGCTTCCAGTTTGTTTAAAAGAGGCTGTGGTGAAGCCACTACTGAAAAATCCTTTGCTACATCCCTCCAGACTGGAGAACTATCAACCACTTGGTCCTGCTGAACCTCTCAGGAGTTTTGATACCATCGACCATGGTATCCTCTTGGGTCACCTCTCTGAGATGAGGTACTGACTTACAGTGGTTCCAGTCTTTCTGGAGGGGTGGAGTGCTCAGGGATGCCTCTTTGACACCCTGGCCACTTGCCTGTTGTGTCCCTTAGGGTTCAGTTCTGTCCCCCATGTTCTTCCCTATGAAACCACTAGGAGAGATTACCTGAAGTTCTGGGTTTCAGTGTCACCTGTATGCGGGTGACACCCAACTCTCCTTTCTGGCTACAGTAATACATGCCTTGATTACATTATATTTGAACTACTGTAAAGTACTCTACATGGGGTTGCTCTTGCAAACTGTTAAGAAAATTCAATGGGCCACAATGAACCTCAGTGGATCTCAGTGGGCATTCCCCATAGTAACACCTGAAAAAAAATGGGAAAATGTTTTATAGTTTTTTGTGGCTTTTTCGGGCTATGTGGCCATGTTATAGAAGAGCTTCCAGACGTTTCGCCAGCATCTGTGGTGAACATTCTCTGAAAATGCCAGCCACAGATGCTGGCGAAATGTCAGGAAGAAATTCTTCTAGAACATGGCCACATAGCCCGAAAAAGCCACAAAAAACTATGGATGCTGGCCATGGAAGCCTTCGACTTTACATTGAAAAATGTTTTGTTCCTCAGTATCCCCCAATATCCCTTAAAGGAGCGGGAGCAGTTTTGCCACTGTTGGCAAAAGCCATTTTGGGACCAGGGGAGCCTGTCCAGGGCCTAGAAGGGCTTAATGGGTACAAAAACTTGGAACATTGCTCTGGAATGTGTCAAGGGGTATTTGGGGGCAAATACGTTAACTGCCACGGTTCCTCCACTGCATCACTAAACTACAAATTCCAAGATTCTACAGGATGTTATCATGACAATTAAAGTAGAATCACAGTGCTATGACAATGTGATATGAAATGACCCTCAGTCTCCATAGAAAGGGCAATGGGTTCAAGTTCCTTACCCAGGGAGGACACATTCTCATAGTTTTCAATCATGACCTCCTCATACAAAGACCTTTGGTTCTGATTCAACAGGTTCCATTCCTCCTTTGTGAAAAACACGGCCACATCCCGAAAAGTCATCTGCAAGAGAAAATAGCCCTCATCCACACAGTGTCTTATCAAAAGCAGAGGAAAACAGATGGTGTACCACCAATATTATTAGATCGCTTCAGAATACAGATGGAGTAGGACATGTTTGACTATTCCTTCATCTTTTTTCTTTAACTCCCTGGATCTTTTAATTTTTTTTATTATGGTATTTATACCCCGCCCTTCAGCCCTAAAGGCTATCAGAGCAGCTTGCAATTATTATTTTTAATAAGACGGTTTCCTGCCTTCAGGCTTACAATCTAAAGACATGACACAAAAGGAGAAGGGAATGGTGGTGGGGAAGGGGATCACATCCATCAGTTCTTCTCTCCTTCTGAGGAATGGACCAAGGCAGATGGTCTGGAGGGAGGGATCTTCTCTTAAGAAAGAATAGTGCATGTGGGGAAAGGCAAGATCACAATCTTGGTCTCTGATAAACTAGATTTCTCATGTGAAGGGAGATATTATTTAGCACTTGGAAGAGCCATCCAGTCCAACCCCCCTGCTATGCAGGAGCACACAAGTGAAGGGTTGTTCACTTCAGGGATATCCTAGGATATACTTCTGCCCTGGGCATCAATCATTTGGAACCCTTTGTTCCCTTCCAATGGTTCCATTGCAAAGAAGAGAGATTGGCTGGGGAGGGGATGGCAGGCAACACTGATCAACTAAACCATTGCAAGATGGAGGATGGTATCTGACCACTTACTGCATCCCAGATTGGCACACCAAGGATTCAGTTCATTGGAGGAGAATTGAACAATACTCTGGGAGGGGGAAATCCCTCTGCCCTTGGTTATCAACCACTTGGGATACTCTGTTGTAGAACCCTCCCAATGGCTCCATCACAAAAGAGTTCACGGTTAACCTGTTCCAAGGGCTTCTTTCCTGCAGCGTCTTCCATGGAAGAAAAATTCAGTGGAGACTCTCCTCTCTCTGTTTGAAGACCAGCCAGGCCAATTCTGGACCTCTGACCACCTGCAGAAGGTACAAAGGAAGCGGTTTCACATGTGCACATGTTCATGCCATCTTCCATGGACCACTAGAAAGACAACCTAATGGTTGAGAGCAAATCAAACCTAAACCTTTTCCTAGAGGACAAAATAACTAAATTGAGGTTGGGGCTGGGAGGGGGAAGCCAGGAAATCCCTCCTTCTCTTCCCTCTCTACAAAAACCGCTCTTCAAGAACCTTCTGTAAAGGAATCTTCTGTAGGGAAGCCTATTATTCTTATTATGAATGTTGGGTTGAGGGTATGGGGGGAAAGCAAGGAAATCCCCTCTTCTCTCCCCCCCCCAAGCCACCCCCTTGAGGCCCTTCTGTAAAGGGGTTGAGGTAGGAGAGGGGAAGCAAGGAAACACCCCCCCCCATG
This sequence comes from Sceloporus undulatus, assembly GCF_019175285.1. Classification (NCBI taxonomy): domain Eukaryota; kingdom Metazoa; phylum Chordata; class Lepidosauria; order Squamata; family Phrynosomatidae; genus Sceloporus; species Sceloporus undulatus. The sequence goes on from NC_056523.1 coordinate 2,540,898, forward strand.
TCTTCTCTCCTCTGCAAAACCTCCCTTCAAGGCTCTTCTGTAAAGGGGTCTTCTGAAGGGAAGGAGACTATGATGATGAATGTTTATAGTGGGAGAGGGGAAGCCAGGAGATTTTCTTTCTCTCACCTCCAGAAGGCCCCCTTTGAGGCTCCTCCAGCTGCCAGGCACTCTCATTCTGTGGGGCATAAATATTTGGAAAAGGGGGCTCACAGAGAATATCTTTGCTGGTTGGTTGGATCGGGCTGGGAGGGGTCTTTCCTGGGGGAACTATTATGGAAAGCCATGGGGGCTAGCATGGCCATGAAGGGCAGAGAATGAAGCTTAAAGGACAAGGAATAGTAAAAGAGGGGGCAGAGGGAGCTCTGGAGGGAGAAAATAGGAGGTCCCTGGAGAGAAGACAGGCTGGAGGAGGAGGGAGCCAGACTCCAAGCCTTGAGAGGGATCTGTGGGGGAAGAGTGTGAGAGACAAAGCAAGGATATGGGGAGCAAGAATGGATGAAGGGAACAAAGAGAAAACTAAAAATACACAGAGCCCAAGGAGGCAAAGCCAAGAAGGGAGCCACCAGGAGAGCGGGGACCCAAATCACCTTTTGGGGTGATAATCCCATCAGGCAAAGAAAACAAAAAACAAAACCCTCTTGCTTGTGAATCTAGGCAGGGGTCTAGGAGGCCCACTGGATCGTCATTCCTCCCCTCAGAACAACCCACTGAGGGTTGGGGGTTTAACTGAGGGAGGGCCTGGCCCCACAGGTTTGTTGCAATTAATTCTTTGAACAATCAAAAAAGCATAAAAGTCTGCCTTTACTTACAGCCTTTGCCTGGGATTCTGTCAGCCTTTTTGGGTGGTCATAGAATTAAGTGGTAGCAATCCTCTGGGGCCAGTTTCTCCCTCAGGTGAGCCTCCCTCACTGGGCTGTTGTGAAGGAGAAAAAAAAAGGGGGGGGGTCAAGATCCGGGGCCTGCCTGAATCCCTGCCTACAATCCCAAGGGAGGGTTTGTTTGCCCAATGGGTTTATCAGCCCAAAAGGAGCCTTGGGTTCCCTCCTCTTCCTCTCTCCTAGTGGCTCCCTTCTTGGCTTTGCCTTCCTGGGCTCCTTCGATTCTCACTTTGCTCTTTCTTCCCTCCACAAGGTCCCAGATCCATCCATCCTCTCTCCTTCCCAGGACTCAAGGCAAAAGACTTTCCTCCCTCCCTCTCCCTACAAGATTGCTTTACATTGTATTTGTTGTTGTTGTTTGCTGCCCTCAAATCAGTTCCGTCTTAATTGGACCCTGTGGATGAGACATCTCCAGGAATCCCTATCCTCCACTACTCAGATCCTGCAAGCCCTTGCCCATAGCCCCCTCTAATCGAGTCTATCCACTTGGTTTGTGTTCTTCCTCTCTTTCTTCTACCCTCTATCTTTCCTAGCATTATTTTTTTTCCTAGTCATCCCTGCCTTCTCTGGCTGTGGCCAAAGTACAATACAGTGAACCCTTGTTATAAGCTGGGATTTGGCTCCAAGATCTCCTGTGGATAACAAAATATGTGGATGCTCAGGTCCCATTAAATATAATGACATAACAAAACGGTGCCCCTTATAAAAAATTGAAAATCAAAGTTTGATATTTAAAATGTATGCTTTTTTGGAACATTTTCAAACTGTGGATGCTTGAATCCATGTATAAAAAAATCAGTGTATAAGAAGGGCCGACTGTAGTCTCAACTGGATCATCTTTGTTTCCAAGGAGAGCCCTGGTCTGATCTGTTCAAGGACCCATGTGTTTGTCTCCTTGGCTGTCCATAGGACCCTAAGCATGCTTCATTAAACAATGGCCCCAAGGTCACTCAGTACTTCAATGAGCACCCTCATTGTCACAGGCTGTCCCGGCATCCACTTACTTTGTCTCGTCTACCAAACAGGCTGTTTCCTGCTACTATCTGCAAACAAGTTGGGCACCCCTGGGCCACGGGATCTTGACTTGACATAGTATGCACCACTGACTGTTGCCAGCTCCTCCAGTCTGCGTTGCACCCCGCAGCCCATGGACAAACCTATCAAAGTATGGCATTCAGCTGTCCACTCTAGGGGAGCTTTGTCACCCCTTTAGTCTTTTATGGGATGCGTGCTTTAGTGTTGTTAAGATGCCAATTCTGATGATTGGAGGTCAGAAAGTTTGGCAATTCGAGTCCTGGTGCCGCATGATGGGGATGAGCTCCTGTCAGTAGTCCCATCTTCTGCCAACCTAGGTCATTCGAAAGCATGGAATGCAAGTAGATATGTACACTTCTCGTGGGAAGATAACCGTTCAGTAAAGTTATGCTGGCTATATGACCACCAGAGCATCCTTGGACAACACTGGCCCTTTAGCTTAGAAACAAAGATGAGCAACCACCCTGTACAGTCACTTACAACTAGACATTCATATCAAGGGACTACAGCTTTAAATAATGGTTTAGAATCATCTTCGTCAGGCAAGGTGTTAAAAATGATCAGGGAAGAGAAAGGAAGGAAGGAGAAGGAAGAAGGAAGGAAGGAGGAAGGAAGGGAGGAAGGACAATGTTGATCATAGCCTGTATTTGGTCAAGATGTTGTATTTGTAAGCCTCAGCTCAGACTTATGGAAGGGCTTTACACAGATGGGTCCCTCCTCTTTGGTCATGTGGACACACTACCAATCTTAACCAAATGCGAGTATGACTATTCTCAATTTCCTTTTTTTCTTTCTTTCTTTCTTTCTTTCTTTTTTCTTTTTCTTCTGTATATTCTTAACATGTTTCCCGATGAGAAAAGTGGAGCTTCAAAAGCTTGCAACATGAATTATGCATTTTGGTTGGCCCAATAAAGGTATCCATTTTTGTGGATTTGGGGATGATACTGTACTTTACTAAATGGCCAACATGGCTACCCCTTGATAAGTTTTCTGATGTAGAAATCAGTGTGCAAAGGATATCTGAGAGGAACTGTAGTCAAGGGGCACAAGATCCTTGAATACCGATGTTCCAGAGTAACACAATATTCTACTGTAGAAATAAGGCAGTTTGACACACATTTTAAGTGCTTAGCTCCAGCCTATGGAAAACCTGGGAATGTAGCTTGACAAGGCCTTTAGCCTTCTTACCAAGAGGGCTGGTACCTCACCAAATGACAATCCAGGATTCTGTAGAGGAGCCATGAAGCAGACTAACAAAGAAAACACCCTAGTACCTTTTATATGAAATGAAGAACAGCTGAAATGAAGCTAGATGCACAGAATGTCCTCAACTCCCGGTAACCATGTAATATTGGGCTAGGAAAGCAATAAACATGCGTCCATGACTGTGTCATATGGTTTAATGGCTATGTGCAGGATGGCAGAATCCAAGTAATTCATGATGACCTGGCTTAACAAAGTTGATGCTGATCTTCACACTCCTAAACTGTGGAAAGAGATTTTGGGCTAGCTGCTAGTATGACTAAAGATTCCAGTTACTCACAAGTAGTGTTATGGGAAGAGATGTTTGAAATGTTGGGGAGAACAGTGCTCCCTTTATATATAGAGAGAACCAAACTCCACAAAATGGTTCACAAATGTTGTCCTTTCTTTCCATTGCACTCATGGCATCATTAGAGGAAGTTTAAATGTCTGTTATATAGATCGGGGTAGGCAACCCTTTTGAGCCAGGGGCCAGGTTGCTGTCCTCAGACACTGGGGGTCGAAGCCAAAAATAAATTTTTTAAAATTAATAATAATAAACCGGGACAATGTAGGACAAAAATTTTCTAATGGAGGGCACTTTTTAAAATAAAAAAAGAGAACACGCGAAAAAAAATTGCTGATTTTAAAAAAAATGTTAAGATAAATGGGTGTTTCTGAGGCTTCTATAGACAATTGCCCCACCATGCCCCTCGCGCGAGACGCAAAGGCCCGGCGGCAATCGGCAGCAGACCGGGCTGGGCGCGGTCCCCAAGGCCTTGCCGGCCGCAGGTTGCCCCCCTGTTATAGATCCATCTTTTTCATGTTGGTTAATAAGATTAATTGTTTTACTCATTCTGGCTTCCTTGTCTTAGCTGGGAAAAATTAAATGATTCTTTTTCTTTGAAAAGGGATGAGTTGGAGTATTGAATCCACAATAATCAGAGGCTGAATCTCACTTTCTGGATACTTTTTAGCTCTGGGACAGAGATAATCTTATTCTTAATCATTCTTTCCATTTGTTTGAGGGGGCAGATTTTAGTTATGTGAGGAAGTGAATAAATGTCATCGGCAAAAGCTCAAAGCTGCCAAAATATTGTTGGCGATTCTCTTGTCCTGCAGGCATGCAGTGACCAAAAACACAAACTCGGCCCAAACCAGAGGTGCCAATGTCAGCACTGTCTGAGGTGCTTGACTCAGTCTCTGTCATCTCGCATATGGAAAACAAACAAACAAAAACAAGCACACTAGTTGATTGAGTGCATGGCTCCGTGGAGACAGTGTTGAAGGAGGCACATAGTCACTGAAAGGCTGACAGCTATGTGGCTGCTGATGGGTTGATGCTGGCCACAACACTATCGCAGCATACAGCTCCCAGTACCCAAGGATTAGGGAGTGCAATCCACGCACATAGTTATTGGAGTGTGTCTGGGGTCACAGCATGGCGTAGCCTGGCTTACTGCAGTGGAGACCCTGCCCGACTTGGGGACAGCCTGCTGTGATGGAGGGAGAAAGGCCCAAAGTGGTGTGCTCAGCTTGAGTTTTGCCTAATGGGCCAAATGAGGGTTCATTGACCTCTAGTTGGTAGACTCCAGCATTACAAGCATGGTGGGGGTTAAGTTGAGGCATAGACTTCTGGGGACTGACTCAGTATGGACATAACATTCTCTAGTGCTCTTGTGGACATGGGGATTTTTATGCCTGTATACACTGGTCTAGAGGGAGACTCAATCAGAAAGGGCCATGAATTGAAAAGATTGAGCAAAGGGCTGGAGTAGGGGGTCATAGAGATGTCACAGGTTCCTCATGAGTCAAAGTCAACTCAAAGGCAGCTAACAACAATTCATTGGAATCAGTCTCCACTATGTCCTTTTGACACCCCTGAAGTCCTTGGTTTCAGTGCATAGTCCCTCCACAAATCAAGACAGAGACTTGATTCTGGCCAGAATTCCTATGGGTCAATTTTGCCCACGTTGAGTGTATCCCCACTACCCAAACATCAAACTCTGTCCAACAGGCAGGGATTATCATTCCATGAGGTACTTAGATTCTCTAGCAATCATAATGACTGCACTAGAGCTCTCTACCTAGCAGCCAATTCTAAAACCCCATAATTCAAGCTACAATTCCCAGGATTTGTTGGAGGAGGCATGGCAGTTACATGGCATCAAACTGCCACAATGGGTAGCATGCATACACCTTTGGCCATCAGTTTCTCTAATAGGGTTGTGAAGTCAGGTTTGCCCTTGGCCGTGAGGTTTATGGACAAAAACCTAGGACCTGGGGAATGGGTCCCTGGGATGTCATTAAATGTTATACATTAAGTGCCAACACAGCTGGTCACAATTCTCATTCAAATAAACCACCGTATTTTCGGTATGGAAATTAAGAAGACATATATCTAAATGGACTGTTCCTAGATCAAAGGGGAATGAGGGTTATTCTTTGTGCTTACTTGAGGAGACAGTTATAGGAGACTTTAATTTAGCCTCTCTTGTTCTATCCATAAGGTGGATGCAGAGCAGGTGGTGAGCCCTTGCACACAGCAACTGAGAGAAAGCAGGAAACTAAGCAATCCATAAACATCTCCCCCCACCCCAGCCCCCCAGCAGTCTTGGCCAGTTGCAGCAACAATACAAACTTGCAAAGCCATGCAAAATTTCCAAGCTGCGCTCTATAAGTGAGCTGGAGATTGCACACCCTTTGCCTGGACTTGTGCCCCCCAGAACCGGGGCTCAGGGCAGACCCTGATGTACGGCAACTCTAATGCTCCCTGTACAAAGAAAGAAAAAACACATGTTGCCTGAGAAGAAACCCCCCTCAAAAAGACATGATACTTTCTAGCCGGGTTTGGACCCTGAGGGCAGGGAAAAAAATCAGGGGTTGACCCAGGAATCAGTGAATATTGTGTGTCCAATGCAAGGCTGAAAAAGAGATAAAAAAGCTGTCAAGACGGATCTCTTCCGACAGCCTTCCTTGATGATCGATTCACCCCAGTGATATAGATTGTCCCACGACTGCCTATGTTGTCCCACTCTGTTATGACTGTTTTTAAGGGTTTATTTGATTTTAACTGTATGCTGTGATTTGTTAGGATAATGGGATTTATTATGTTTATTTGTTATTGTTTATTTATGTAAGCCGCTTTGATCATATTGAAGAGGCGGGATAGAAAACTAACAAAACAACAACAACAACAAAACATTTTAAAATCCATCTTCATAGTCACAACCAGCTGAATTCTGGAAACATTTTATTGAATAAAGACTGATGCTCCATAATTGTGGTATGTTTCACATACTCTGGTTGGGTAAGCAAGAATACAGATGCTCCAAATAATTCAATTTTTATTGAATGATTTGTAAAAGCTTTGGAGCAGAAATAGCCAATTGAAGCTGCGACAGTTATGGCTGCCTCCCACCCACTAGATCCTGACCCAGGCTGGCAGCCCGTGGGGTCAGGTTCTCCCTACAGGGTTCCTTCAGTACTCTCTCGAGAAACCCTTCAGTGTGCCTTCCTGGCTTGTGTCCGCACCCCTGGAACCCTTATGGGTTGGGGCAGTGGCACTACACCAAGATTGTGGGGCAGGGGACCCTTTTCTTGGCAACAGCCACTGATTCCTTTCCAATGAGCTGCCACTGCTGCCTTTGTGGCTGCCAGTCTCGTCCTGCCATGGGGGGGGGGGATGCAGGTAAGGCAGGAGAGGAACTTTGCTGTCACAGAACTTCCTGCTCCTTCCTGGGCCTCCTAGTTAGAGGGCCAGGGATGCTGGGTGTCCACATCTCCGCACGTGGCAGAGGAAATAGAAGGTGAGGAAGAGATGAGGAAAGTAAAAGGAGAGGAAGGAGGGGAGAGAGATTTTTCTTTAAAAAAAGTATTAAGGATGGAAGTACAGAAGGAAAATAGCCTAGGCTACAAAATTCTTGTCCTTTGGGAACAGTAGACAGGAAAAGACTGAAGACAAAGACTTTGTGCCTCACGTGACCAAGGGGACCTATCTCTTAAGTCCTGCCTACTGGGAGCGACTGGGAGGGACAACCCATGATTCCGAATGTTACATCCATATCTATTGGGCCACATTTCCCACACTGTTGGCTTTGAATGGTCCTTCTCCAGTGTGGACTCTCTCATGCCCCAAAAGGTCTGACATTTCAGTAAAACATTGGCATCTGAATAGCTTCTTCCAGTGTACAATCTCTGACGTCAAAAGGTATGAATTTAAAAAAAACGTTACTCACACTGCTGACATTTATATGGCTTCTTCTATGGGGGTTTAATATTTTTTTAATTCATTTCTTTATTTTTTCAAGCTCAAACACATTTCCAACTATTTAAACAAAAATATAAAAGATCCACAATTTTGTACTACTTTCTACAATAGGTAAGTCTTATTTCTTAAGCCAATTTCTTATCTATAATTTCCCATTTTTCATCGGTTTCATATAATCTACAGTATATCTCCATTTTCCTAACATCTTACCTATAAGATCACTCATACAAGGAAGCCAATGCTGTTGTCTATTTCAAACATCTTTATGTTCTTTGTCTTTATGTCCATCGATGTAGTATTTACACTCTATATTTAAAATTTATTGCTCAATATATTCCTACTATATTACTATGCTCATCTTCTATATTTCCCTCATTTATCTTTGGGGAATTATCAATTCTTTCCACTGATCAGAGAATTTTGGTTATGGTATGTGTTGTTCAATGTCCATGTTATCATATGTGAATACAGACATATAGGTGGAAGAGACCTCCTAGCTTCCCGTCCAGTGCCATGCCGGAATACACAATCAAAGCACCTCCAACGATGGCCACCTGGCCTCGGTTTTAAAAACCTCCAAAGAAGGAAAATCCACCACTTGGAGGGAGTGTGTTCTGATACTATTGACATTTGAATGTTTCTCTCACGTGCTGATATTCTGATGCCTCAAAAGGTGTGGATCCTTTCCCACGCTCCTGACATTCATAGTTTTCTCTCCGCGTGAAGTCTCTGATGAGTTAGAAAATTTGAAAGAAAAGCAAAATCCTTCCCCACTGCAGGCATTTGTATGGTTTCTCTCCTGTGTGGACTAGCTGGTGTTTTGAAAGGCATGAACTGTAAGCAAAACATTTTCCACATGCTGGCATTTGTATGGTTTCTCTCCTGTGTGGACTTGCTGATGTTTTGAAAGGTCGGACTTTTTAACAAACAACTTCCCACATTGTTGGCATTTGTATGGTTTTTCTCCTGTGTGGACTCGCTGATGCTTTGAAGGTCGGACTTTTTAAAAAAACACTTCCCACATTGTTGGCATTTGTATGGTTTTTCTCCTGTGTGGACTTGCTGATGTTTTGAAGGTCGGACTTTTAACAAAACACTTCCCACATTGTGGCATTTGTATGGTTTTTCTCCTGTGTGGACTCGCTGATGCTTGAAAGGTCTGACTTGTCAACAAAAACATTTCTCGCACTGTTGGCATTTGTATGGTTTCTCTCCTGTGTGGACTCTCTGGTGTCTCTCAAGATGTGAGTTCTTAGCAAAACATTGTCCAACTCCTGACACTTGTATGGTTTCTCTCCGTGTGTGACTCTTTGATGACTCAGAAGGTTTGATGTCTGAGCAAACATTTTCCACACTGCAGGCATTGTATGGTTTTTCTCCTGTGTGGACTCTGATGGGTCAGAAGGACTGACTTGTCAGCAAAACCTTTCCCACATTCCTGACATTTGTAGGGTTTTCCCCTGTGTGGACTCTATGGTGAACCACAAGGACTGACTTGTTGCAAAACTTTTCCACACTGTTGGCATTGTATGGTTTCTCTCCTCTGTGGACTCTCTGATGAGTTACAAGCTTTGAAAAAGAAGCAAAATCTTTCTCACACTGCTGGCATTTGTATGGGTTCTTCTCGTGTGGACTCTATGGACTCAGAAGGTTTGATGTCTGAGTAAACATTTCCACGTGCTGGCATTTGTATGGTTTTTCTCCTGTGTGGACTCTCTGATGGGTCAAAAGGGAAGAATTGTCAGCAAACATTTCCACACACTGGACATTTGTATGGTTTTTCCTGTGTTGGACTCTATGGTGAATCACAAGGACCGCTTGTTCGAAAAACATCTCCCACACTGCTGGCATTTGTATGGTTTCTCTCCTGTATGGACTCTCTGATGGTTACAAGATTGAAAGAGAGAAAAAATCTTTCTCACACTGCTGGCATTTGTACGGTTTCTCTCCTGTGTGGACTCTCTGATGTTTTGAAGGTCTGACTTTCCAGCAAACATTTCCCACACTGCTGGCACTTGTATGGTTTCTCTCCTGTGTGGATCTCTGGTGAGTTACCAGGTTTGGAAGAGGACATTTCCCACTGCTGGACTTTGTTGGTTTCTCTCCTGTATGGTCTTTCTTGCTCTATGTTTGTGTGAGAAGTAAAATCTTTTCCACATTGCTGGCATTTGTATGGTTCTCTCCTGTGTGGACTTTCTGATGCTTGAAAAGGTATGACTTATCACCAAAACATTTCCCACACTGCTGGCATTTGTATGGTTTTTCTCTGTGTTGTACTCTATGGTGATTCACAAGGTTGGACTTCTTAATAAAACATTTTCACACTGATGACATCTGTATGGTTTCTTCTCTGTAGACTCTATGATGCCTCAAAGGTTGAATCATGGTAAAAGACTTCATAATACTTTTGTTTTCCACCCACTTCTTCTATAAAGAAGGTTAAGGACACACAGACAAAGCCTCCGAGTTTGGAGAGGAAGGTTTTCTTGGGGCAACAATAGAGCTAAGCAAACTCCAGAAGAAAGAAAAAACATAACAAAAAAGTGCTTGGGCTCCCCTTTCCCCCTTCATAGATATTAGTCCGAATTGCTAAATGGATCCCCTTGATATGTCTGAAAAGAGGATCTGAGTCAGTTTGCAGTAGTTCATCCAAACCAGTTGTTAAAATTTGTCAGATTTACAGCTGCCTGTCAATATGTGAAGACCCGTGTGCGTGTGTGGTGGTGGTGAGAGAGAGAGAGAGTCTGTAAAACAGGTTGGCAGAGAAGATGAGAATGAGATTTGCCGATGACACCAAACTAGGAGAATAGCTAACACTCCCAAAGCACAGGATCAAAATCCAAAATGACCTGAATAGACTAGAACGCTGGGCCAAATCTAACAAAATGAACTTGAACAGGAGAAAGTTAATTTAGGGCTGCATCAATACAAGTATATCAAGGGAAGTAATAATGCCACTCTATTCTGTTCTGGTCAGGCCCCACCTGGATATTGTATCCAGTTCTGGGCACCACAATTGAAAAAGGATGTGGAGAAATGCAGCATGTCCAAAGGAGGGCGGTTAAAATGGTGAAGGGTCTGGAAACCCTGCCCTATAAGGAACACCTTAGGGAGCTGTTTAGCCTGGGGAAGAGAAGGTTAAGAGGTGATTGATAGCCCTGTTTAAATATTTGAAAGGGTGTCATATTGAAGAGGGAGCAAGCTTGTTTTCTGCTGCTCCAGAGACTAGGATCCAACAATGGATGCAAGCTACAGGAAAAGGATTCCACCTCAACATTAGGAGGAACTTCCTGACAGTAAGAGCTGTTCACCAGTGGAACAAACTCCCTCGGAGTTCCTTAGAGGTCTTTAAACAGGCTGGATGGCCATCTGTTGGGTATGCTTTGATTGAGTTCCTGATGACAGGGGGTTGGGCTGGGAGCCCTTGTGGTCTCTTCCAACTCTTAGTCTATGATTCTATGAGATGGTAATGGTGAAAACACTTAAGCCGTGCAGATGGGGAGAAAAATGCAACCTGAGATGTGTACAGAGTCCTTGCAGAGGTGAGAGTCACTATGTGCATCCTGAACTCATGCCCATCTTAGTTGTTGAAAGCAGCGGAGAGAGACTGGCCAATCGTAAGGAGAGTAGTGAATGCCTCACTACAGTAAAGCAGGCTTCCAGTTTGTTTAAAAGAGGCTGTGGTGAAGCCACTACTGAAAAAATCCTTTGCTACATCCCTCCCGACTGGAGAACTATCAACCACTTGGTCCTGCTGAACCTCTCAGGAGTTTTGATACCATCGACCATGGTATCCTCTTGGGTCACCTCTCTGAGATGAGGTACTGACTTACAGTGGTTCCAGTCTTTCTGGAGGGGTGGAGTGCTCAGGGATGCCTCTTTGACACCCTGGCCATTGCCTGTTGTGTCCCTTAGGGTTCAGTTCTGTCCCCCATGTTCTTCCCTATGAAACCACTAGGAGAGATTACCTGAAGTTCTGGGTTTCAGTGTCACCTGATTGCGGGTGACACCCACACTCTATTTCTGGCTACAGTAATACATGCCTTGATCACTTATATTTGAATACTGTAAAGTACTCTACATGGGGTTGCTTTGCAAACTGTTAAGAAAAATTCAATGGGCCACAATGAACCTCAGTGGATCTCAGTGGGCATTCCCCATAGTAACACCTGAAAAAAAATGGGAAAATGTTTTATAGTTTTTTGTGGCTTTTCGGGCTATGTGGCATGTTATAGAAGAGCTTCCAGACGTTTCGCCAGCATCTGTGGTGAACATTCTCTGAAAATGCCAGCCACAGATGCTGGCGAAATGTCAGGAAGAAATTCTTCTAGAACATGGCCACATAGCCCGAAAAGCACAAAAAAACTATGGATGCTGGCCATGGAAGCCTTCGACTTTACATTGAAAAATGTTTTGTTCCTCAGTATCCCCAATATCCCTTAAGGGAGCGGGGCAGTTTTGCCACTGTTGGCAAAAGCCATTTTGGACCAGGGAGCCTGTCCAGGGCCTAGAAGGGCTTAATGGGTACAAAACTTGGAACATTGCTCTGGAATGTGTCAAGGGGTATTTGGGGGCAAATACGTTAATGCCACGGTTCCTCCACTGCATCACTAAACTACAAATTCCAAGATTCTACAGGATGTTATCATGACAATTAAAGTAGAATCACAGTGCTATGACAATGTAATATGAAATGACCCTCAGTCTCCATAGAAGGGCAATGGGTTCAGTTCCTTACCCAGGGAGGACACATTTCCTAGTTTTCAATCATGACCTCCTCATACAAAGACCTTTGGTTCTGATTCAACAGGTTCCATTCCCCTTTGTGAAAAACACGGCCACATCCCGAAAAGTCATCTGCAAGAGAAAATAGCCCTCATCCACACAGTGTTCTATCAAAAGCAGAGGAAAACAGATGGTGTACCACCCATATTATTAGATCGCTTCAGAATACAGATGGAGTAGGACATGTTTGACTATTCCTTCTCTTTTTTCTTTACTCCCTGAATCTTTTATTTTTTTTATTATGGTTTTATACCCCGCCCTTCAGCCCTAAAGGCTATCAGAGCAGCTTGCAATATTATTTTTATAAGACGGTTTCCTGCCTTCAGGCTTACAATCTAAAGACATGACACAAAAGGAGAAGGGAATGGTGGTGGGGAGGGGATCACATCCATGTTCTTCTCTCCTTCTGAGGACGGACCAAGGCAGATGGTCTGGAGGGAGGATCTTCTCTTAAGAAAGAATAGTGGTGGGAAAGGCAAGATCACAATCTTGGTCTCTGATAAACTAGATTTCTCATGTGAAGGGAGATATTATTTAGCACTTGGAAGAGCCATCCAGTCCAACCCCCCTGCTATGCAGGAGCACACAAGTGAAGGGTTGTTCACTTCAGGGATCCTAGGATATACTTCTGCCCTGGGCATCAATCATTTGGAACCCTTTGTTCCTTCCAATGGTTCCATTGCAAAGAAGAGAGATTGGCTGGGAGGGGATGGCAGGCAACACTGATCAACTAACATTGCAAGATGGGGGGAAGAAGGTTCCAGGAGTGAGGGGCAGCAAGTGAAAAGGGGCGAATCCTAGTTGGGGCAGAGGAAATCCTGGGCTGAGACAGCAGACCATGACTACCAGAACGGAGGGCCCTGGTGGGAAGGTGAGGAGAAAGAAGGTCTGATAAGTAAGGGGGGGCCAGCCCATGGAGGGCTTTAAATGTCGACAGCAGGAGCTTATACTGAATGCGGAAGGGGAGGGGGAGCCAGTGAAGGGATGCCAAGACAGGAGAGATGTGGTCAGAGAGGTGGGCGGAAGTGATAATGCGTGCAGCTGAATGCTGGACAGAGATTAAAGGACGGAGGTGAGAAAGAGGAAGCCCAGCCAGGAGGACGTTACAGTAATCAAGTTGTGAGATCTTGATGCATTGGAGTTTTGATCATCAATGTTGAGCATGTTTGACAATGAATGGTTCGACTCAGGCTTGCATCCTTCTGAGGTTGCTAAAATGAGTAAGTACCCAGCTAGTTGGGGCAATTAGCTTACACCTTGTAAACCACTTAGGGAGTGCTTAAGTGCACTGATAAACGGTATAGAAATGTACTTGCTATTGCTAATGGTGAATAGGAGAGGTCTGCAAAACTTGAGTTTTGCAGATGTAAGAAACAGCCACCAAGTCAGGAGCAGGAGAGAACTGTTGCCATTTATTTCTATCACATCATGTACCACCTCCTCTCCATTTTCAGAGTGTATATTTGTAAATTAAAAGATTTCACATACTTGCCTTCCCTCTCCTGCTGCTCACAAGAAACAGATGCTACAGTAGTCTTACTACTCAGAGCACTAGATCCCCAAATGTATGAAACAATGCAAAATGATTCTTAATATCCTACTAGGGCTATCAAATGTACGTGTCTTTTTCTGGGCAGGTGGAACTGGTTCTTCTGGAGTTTCTGCTGAACTTTTCTTTTCTTGCACCAGGATTGCCTTCAAATGTGGGAAATGACAAGTTGTTGTCCAACTGCAGATCGGTGTAGTTAAGTGCAGCATCTCTGGCTGCAGTTTTAGTGGGTTTTTCGGGCTATGTGGCCATGTTCTAGAAGAGTTTATTCCTGACATTCAGAGAATGCTGAATGCAGAGAATGCATTCTTTGAAGATGCCAGGCACAGATGCAGATGAAACGTCAGGAATAAACTCTTCTAGAACATGGCCACACAGTCTGAAAAACCCACAAAAAACTATAGATGCCGGCCATGAAAGCCTTCAACTTCACGTATCTGGTTGGTTTGTATGTTTTTCAATCCAAGCTTAGGTTCTGATTCTGATCCTGGATCTGCTCTGCTCTATGTATGTCCTCAAGAGCACCAACAGTAATAATGCTGTTGCTCTGGGTTTTTTTTCCAGAAGACCTCATGACAGAAAGCGGCCTAAGAAAGGGCAGCTGGGTGGAAGGGTTGGAGTGCCAGAGGAGAGGCCTCTGCACTCTGGAAATAAGTACAGTATCATCCAGAATCCACAAGGCAGTCATACCTTTCTGGGGCCAACCAAAATGCACACTATACATGTTGCAAGCTTTCAAAGCCCTACTGGCTCCTTTCATCAGGCAAACATGTTAAAAATGATACAAGAGAAAGGTTTTTTAAAAAAATGTGTTAATCATAGCCCTGCATTTGGCCAAGATGTTATAGTTTATGTCCTCAGTTCATTTCTTATGAAAACGTATTCATGAAAGTGGGCCCCTCCTCCTTCTGGCCATGTGGCTACTGCCAGATTCAGTCTAGGAAATACAACTTAAATTACATTTGCAAGACAAAAAGCTCTACTGCTTTTGAGATCCAGTTTGTCTCAACTCCTTTGTGAGGCTACAAGCCCCTTAGTTAGGAAGAGAACACTGAATTTCTCAGGAAGCCTCCATGCTTTTTCATCAGGGTGTTGTTAAAGAAATAACCTGCCAATGCAGTCCCAATTTAAAAGGGAAAAATTTTGTTTTACCTTTGTTCAAGGTAGAAACCTCAAATAGTAAAGTCCCAGTCCATTGGCTCTCTCTTCAGGATTCCCCTCTGGCAGCTAACATGTAGTATTTTCACATTCAGAAAACATATTCAGGTGTAGCCATGTTGGCTGCAGAGCAAAGTACAGTATGATCAAAAATCCACAAAACAGTGATACCTTTTGGGCCAAGCAAAATGCACATTATACATGTTTGAAGATTTTGAAGATCCTCTGGCTTCTTCATCAGGCAAAGGTGTTAAAAATGATGCATGTTGACAATGTTAGTCATAGCTCAAGGGCTATACAGCAAAACATAGTATCATCCAACCCCCCCCCAAAAAAAACCTTTATGGGACCAACCAAAATGCACAATATACATCCTGCAAGCTTTCGTATCTCCACTGGCTTTAATACTGTAGTCACAGCCAACTTGATTCTAGCGCTGCATAGTGGCTCTCCAGATGGGACTGGATTATTTTTTATTTTATTTACTCCATTTCTGTGATAGATATATTTCCATATATAATCAGCCATAAACCAATGGCCCCACTTTCACTCAGTACTTCAATGTAGCACCCTCATTGTCACAGGCTGTCCCGGCATCCACTTCTTTGTCTCGTCTACCAAACAGGCTGTTCCTGCTACTATCTGCAAACAAGTTGGGCACCCCTGGGCCACGGGATCAGTTGACTTGACATAGTATGCCACCACTGACTGTTGCCAGCTCCCTCAGATCTGCGTTAGCACCCCTGCAGCCATGGACAAACCTATCAAAAGTATGGCATTCAGCTGTCCACTCTAGGGGAGCTTTGTCA
>NC_056523.1:2556723-2575941 GCF_019175285.1 Sceloporus undulatus
TTTTTAATTGCTGTAAAGCCGCTCTTTTCCCAGGACTGGGACTCAGAGCGGCTTTACAGCAATTAAAAAACAAACAAACAAACAAAAAGTACAATTAAAACATTTTAAAAATAAATAGATAAATGACATGCATTAAACAGAATGATTAAATTAGTCCAAAATTCCTGCCTGTTCTTATAGTGATTCCTTAAATGCCTGTTTGAAAGGTAGGTCTTCACCTGCCGTCGGAAAGCCATCAAGGAGGGAGCCATTCTTATCTCCCTGGGCAGGGAGTTCCAGAGTCTAGGGGCAGCCACTGAGAAGGCCCTCCATCGCGTCCCCACCAAATGTGTTTGTGAAAGTGTTGGGATGGAGAGAAGGGCTTGTCTAGAGGATCTCAGAGTCTGGGCAGGTTCATACCAGGAGAAACAGTCTGCCAAATAATGTGGACCTGAGCCATAGAGACATAAGCCTCTCTCTAACTCATATGCATGCACACACACATTCTCAGCTGTTTGCATTTTCTTGCTTGCTTTCTCCCTCACACCTTCTTAGACAGCTAATTCTTACACACATAGTCCCACGTCAGGGTCTCAGACTGAGGCCTGTTACAGACAGGCCAAAATAAAGCTGCTTCGAGTCACTTTGGAGGTATGGTACTGTATTTCAATGATGCATGCGTCCTAAGAGTCCAAAAGCCACACCAAAGCTACGCTCCTGTCCTAAGGACTGGAGTGCAGCTTTGGTATGGCTTTTGGACCCTTAGGACTCATGCATTATTGAAATACCATACCTCCAAAGTGACTCGAAGCAGCCTTATTTTGGCCTGTCTGTAACAGGCCACTGATTCACAGACTGTACTCACATTCGTGCACATGCCAATTCTCACATATGCACACATCAACACTCTTTCACTCACACACACATTCAAATTCAGTAATGCTCTCTTTCTGACTCTTTCCATCAGATATATTAATACTCACAGTTCCACACATAAATTGTCTTTGACATGCACACAGACACATACACACTTAGTCACATGCTTCATCTCTTTTTAAAAAAATATTTGCATTATACACTTTCTGCCTTTATAGCACTATTATTTCATTTAAACTAGGGTAGCTGCCTCCTGCGGAATCCTGGGGTTTGTAACTTACTGAGGTCTATGAGGTCTCTGACGGAGAAGTCTAAATGTCCCTCTTTGAACTGCAAATCCCAGGATTACACAGGTGGCAGCTATAGCAGTTAAAGTGGAATAGCAGCACTATAACAGTGCAGTGTGATATTGTTATGAGACAGTATGTATAAAAAGTTACATGCATTAAGCACCGGATTTATTTAAATAAAACTGTTCTAATTTGAACAAAGTTATTTCCTTATAAAATACCAAAATATGAATACACATGAATGTGTGAATGAAAATATGCACACTAATCAAACAAAATGTCTTTGCTATCAGTTGAGGGGGTGGGGATGTACAAAATCCACTTGTACATGTAAAGGGGGCCACAAGGATAAAAAGTTTGAGAACCACTGGCATAAGGGGCTAATTAAAGTGTAGTGTCTAGATCAAGGTAAATAGTAGTTCCATTCTATTTTATTTTGGTCAGTTCCTCACCTGGAAAACTGTGTCCAGTTCTGGGCACTACAATTCAAAATGGATGTTGACAAGCTGGAACGTGTCCAGAGGAGTGTGACCAAAATGGTGAAAGATCTGGAAACTACCAAGCCCTATGAAGACTGGTTTAGGGAACTGGGTATGTTTAGCCTGGAGAAGAGAAGATTAAGAGATGCCATGATATCTATGTTTAAATATTTGAAGGGAAGTTTGAAGCTTGTTTTCTGCTGCTCCAGAGACTAGGACACAGAGCAATGGCTTCAAATTACAGGGAAAAAAGACTCCACTTAAACATGATGAAGAACTTCCTGATAGTAAGAGCTGTTTGACAATGGAATACACTGCCTCAGAGTGCTATTGAGTTTCCTTCTTTAGAGGTGGGAATAGGGATTCAGCCTGTGGCGGATGGAGTTACACTCTTACTGAAATCTCAGGTTCACAGCCTGGGTGTGCTCTTGGACTTGAATCAGAGCCTGGATGCCCAGATTTCTATTGTCTCTGAGATCAGATATAGTGATTCCTCTCAAGCCCAGTTTCTGGGGAGAAAAAATGGGGATGGGGTGCAGTTCCCTTCATAGTTCTTGTGGGTCACCCATTCAGGGGATCTAGACAATCCCCTCATGGCAACAGAGTGCAGCCTGGGGGGATGGGATGGGGACATTCGAGTGGGATTTCTTTAACATCTTATGAATCACGTCACATCCAGATGAGTCTTGTGAATCCCCTCAGTCCCCCTCCCACTTCTTGGGCAAATTTTGTTAATGTCCCAAACTAGAGATCTCTCCTCTCCAGTTTCCCAGGCCTTGCCTCCTGAATCTTGCAGGAGACAGAAGGAACTTCTCCGCTGATTCACCAAAGCATTTCTGCATTTTTGGAAAGTGACAACATTAATTTGAGGTGCTCTTGGGCCAGCCACTTTCTACCTCACTGGGCTGTTGTGCAGATATACCTCCTTCTGACATCTACACTGAGCTTTCCATTTTACCAAGTGGTCTCTCCCCACCACACCAAAAAAAATCACATTTACAAAATTAATGTATGACTCACAACAATCATCAATTGTGATTGCAGATGGGTATTTTCAATCCTAGATTTAATTTTCTTTTCTCAATCTGCCATCTACAAAACACAAATCCTCTATTTTTCTTAAATCTGGTGAAGCCTTAGGTTGGGAAGGAACCAAGAGATGTGTTAGCAACCAACACCCAAGGGGCAGGGTGTTATCAGTACTCTGATGACACTCAGATATATTTCTCTATGTCTCAGTCTATAGCTTTGGCTTCAGATGGTGTCTCTCTTCTCAGTGATTGTCTTAAAGCAGTAATGGACTGTATGAGGGAAAACAAATTGAAGCTGAATCCAGACAAAACGGAGGTACTCACGGTAATGGTGCCAAACCCAGGCATCAGGATACAACCTCCAGTCCTAGAAGGGGTCACACTCTCCTCCAAGGACTGTGTTCGCAGTCTGGGGGTGCTCCAGGACTAGTTGCTCCTAATGACGAATCAGGTAAATGCGACAGTTAGGAAGGCCTGCTGTCAGCTTCGGCTGATATGCCAGCTGCACCCTTCCCTGGAAGTTAGGGACCTTGAGACCGTAATACATGCTCTGGTAACCTCCTGTCTGGATTCCTATAATGCATTCTACGTGGAGCTTACCCTTGCACTTGTCCCAGAAACTTCAACTAGTACAGAGTATGGCAGCCAGACTGGTCTCAGGCACATCACCCATCTTAAGATCACTTCACTGGCTGCCCATTAGATTCTGGGCCCAGTACAAGGTGTTGGTTCTTACCAATAAAACCCTAAATGGCTTTGGTCCAACCTATCTTTGGGACCACCTCCTCCCATATAATCCACCCAGCGCACTCAGGTCCTCTGGGAGGAATCTGTTACAGCCTTTAAGAATGAGATTGTCTATGACCACCCAGAGGACCTTTTCGGCTATCGCTCCCAGACTATGGAAGGGCTGCCAGATGAGATCTGTCACATCACCACCTTTAACAGTTTCAAGAAAGCCGCTAAGATGGATCTCTTCCGGCAGGCCTTTCTTGAATAAATTCCTGGCCACCAAAAGAAAGGAAATCCAGCTTCTGACCCGACTTCACTATAGCTACTATTTATCATTGTGAGTTTTAATTGCGTTTTAATTTTAATTTGTTTAATTCTATTTTAAGGGTGGGTGGGAATTATGGTCAGGGAATGTTTATTTTTAATGTTGTAAGCTGCCCCAATTGCGTTTCGTAGAGGGGCAGGATAGGAATAAATTGTATTATTATTATTATGATGAAGATGATGATGATGATGATTAGGACAGTCAGTGAGGAAGAATAGGGGAACATGGAGAAGCTACAAAGTTTGCTTTGCCTGAGCCTTGGGAGAAAGGAAGAGACCCTGCTCCTTCCTCTCCTGAGCCTGATCTGCTTTGGACTCATTCTGGACTCAGTTTGGAGCAACAAAAGCAAGCAGCAGAGCCCAAAGGGGCAAATGGGAGGAGGAGGAGGGAGACTGGGCCATCTTGAAAGCAGGTGGAAATGTGGGGCAACAGAGGATTAAAAGCAGGACTCTCCCTCCCAACTGGGGCTGTTGTAGAGAACAGTGGGGGGGGGGTTACTGCCTTTTTATCTTCCTTGTGGGGCTTTCTATGGGGGGAGGGTAATAAAAACTAGGGGGCAGATTCAGTTTGGCTCCTCCTTCTGGTGGCTCCCTTCTTGGCTTTGCCTCCTTGGGCTCTTTGCTCCCCCCACCACCCCCCCCCCCGATCCACCCCTTCTCCCTCCTTTCCGAGACTCCAGGCAAAAGGCCGCCTGCCTTCCTTCCTCCCCTGAAGGAGGCTGCTTTTCCCTTAGAGTTCATTCATTTGAAAACTGTGGGCTCCCCTTTCTCTAAATCCGGGCGTGTCTCTCTGGAAATGATTAGGGAGAGCCTCTGCCTTCCTGGGGGGCAACTTGGGAGGGAGATCAGGGTCAGAAGAGACCCAAGGGCCCGTCCAGCCCAGCCCCATTCTGCCATGCAGGAACTCTCCATCAAAGCATCCTTCGCCTCTTTTAATGTTGGCTTGCCTTGTTCTCTCTGAACCCCCCCAGACACCCCCAGAGGAGGAGGGGGAGGAGGAGGGGGGCTGGCTCGAAGGGGGCTTCTCCTCCTTCCCAGAGTCTTCTGGGGAATTTGGGGTCCCTCCATTAACTTACCTTCCTCCTCTCCGACAAAGAGGCCGAGAAAGACCCCCTTCTCCCCCCCCACCGGAAATGAGGTCAGAGGGGGTCCCTCCCTCATGTTCTTCTCCCCCTCCTTAACAGCATTTCTGGCCTCTCTAGGAATCTGCTCTCGCTGCTCCTTGGAAGAGGAGGAGGGAGAGGGGCTTCTTCCTTCCTGCAAAGGAACCTGGGAGGAGGAGGGTCCCAGGGGAAGGGATTGGGGGGAGTTGGGGCTGCTGTTGCCTTCAGTCCTTTCTGACTCATGGAGGCCCTCAGGGGAACCTCTCCTGGGTTTTCTTGGCGAGGTTTGTCTTAGAGGCAGCTTGCCCTTGCCTTGCCCTGAGGCTGAGAGAGTGTGACTTCTTGCCCAAGGACCCCACCAAGTGGATCTCAATGGCCAAGCCAGGACCCGAACCCAGGACCCCGGAGTTGGAACCCAACCCTCGGGCCAGAGTGTCTCCCAAATATTTGTTTGGGGGGGGAGGAGCTAATACTCCAGAGGACAGGATCAAGACTCAAAATGACCTGAACAGACTAGAAAACTGGGCCATAGCTAACAAAATGAATTTCAACACAGAGAAATGTAAGGTACTGCACTTAGGGCGGAAAAACGAAAAGCACAGATATAGGATGGAGGACACCTGGCTGAATGAAAGTACATGTGAAAGGGATCTGGGAGTCCAAGTAGACCATAAGTTGAACATGAGTCAACAATGTGATGCGGCAGCTAACAAGGCCAATGCGATTTTAGGTTGTATCAATAGAAGTATAGTGTCTAGATCAAGGGAAGTCATAGTGCCACTGTATTCTGCTCTGGTCAGGCCCCACCTGGAACAAACTCCCCCGGAGTGTAGTGGAGTCTCCTTCTTTGGGGGTCTTCAAGCAGAGGCTGGATGGCCATCTGTCAGGGTTGCTTTGATTGTGATTTCCTGCATGGCAGAATGGGGTTGGACTGGATGGCCCTTGTGGTCTCTTCCAACTCTATCATTCTATGACAGAAGCTCCCCTGGAAATAAAGGAATAAAGAGGCAGAATAAATTCCCCTTGAAAGAAAGGAAGGGAAGAAGGAGGGATAGAAGTAGATAAAGAAAGGGGAGGAGGGAGGAGTCCCTGGGCTTCCTGGACTCCTTCCCTGAAACCCTTTTTCTTTAGCTTCTTCTATGAAAAAGGGGGAGGGAAAGGGGGCCAGTATGAGTTTTATTTCACCCCTTCCAAGCCTCTGGGGGGGGGGGGAAGCCTCACTAGTGACTTTCAAACTTCTTTGTCCCCAGTTAGAATCATAGAGTTAAAAGAGACCGCAAGAAGGGCCATGCAGTCTAACCCCATTCTGCCATGCAATCAATCAATCACAATCAAAGCATCCCCAACAGATGGCCATCCAGCCTCTGCTTAAAGGCCTCTAAGGAAGGAGACTCCATCACTTTGAGGACAGCCCTTACTGTCCGGAGGTTCCTCCTAATGTTGAGGTGGGATCTCTTTTCCTGGAGCTTTGCTCCTGGTCCTAGTCTCTGGAGCAGCAGAAAACAAGCTCGCTCCCTCCTCTAGAAGAAATAAAAGTACCTTTTGTGAAATGGGAACATTCTGAGGGTCTTGTCTTCAAGGTTCCTTATAGCCAGCAAGGGAGTGAGCGAGCCAGCCATCGGGTGGGAGGGGAGCAAAAAGGGGAAAGCAGCCAGTGAGCACAGAGGGAAGGAGGAAGAGAGAATGCAGCCCTGGTGAGTGAAAGGAGTCCAGCTGAGCACATGAGGGGAAAGAGCCATCCAGGCTTTCATTTCTTCTGTGGCAACTGCCCAGAAGCAACCTGCCAACACAGAATGGCTGAATAGGTGAGAAGGGAGACTTAGAAAGTAGCCACAAGACACCTGACACACACACATACTTCACTCAACCTAAGGACCCATAGTTATGTACCTGACGAAGCGGCGGAGTGATTTAGGTCTGGCAGATAAGAAGCTCTTGGACTTTTTGGTGACATGTGGTAGTTGTGCTGGAGATCTGGAGAAGAAGAAGGTTAAGAGATGATATGATAGCCCTTTTAGATACTTAAAGGGATGCATATTGAGGAGGGAGCAAGCTTGTTTTCTGCTGGATGGCCATCTGTCAGGGATGCTTTGATTAGATTTCCTGCATGGCAGAATGGGGTGGACTGGATGGCCTTCTGGTCTCTTCCAACTGTATGATTCTGTGTGTTTACTGCTGCTGTTGTGGCAGCAAGTGTGTGTGCATTTTGATATTCCATTAAAAAAACCCTGCATTTAATTAATCCAACAGTCTCCTCTTAATCCAAATGAAATACTTCATTCTTTGGAACGTAGATGTAGGTTCTTTTTTCCCTGTGTAGTACATATGTTTCACTGAATAAATGTTTGAAATTGGGAGGCTTAATCACATTAATTTAAACCACATTACTTTTGATTGTTTAATCCTAGGCACATTTGAATTCTGCACTGGCAGAGACAGCTGCCTGCCTCATGCCTCAGGTAATGCAGAACATTCCATTCCATTAGAGAAATAGAAATTGATTGAATACTACACAACAAAGCAAAACTCTCCCTTGTAGCTTTAAGAAAATAAAAGTATAGTTTAAAAACAACTTAGATAGTCTGTTGGTCATCTTATTTATGTGGCTGTTCATTAAGAAAAGTCCTCAATGTTTTAGAAAAACAATAACAATAATGATGCGACAGCCAGGAGTGACTGTTATCAGCTTCGGCTGATACGCCAGTTGAGCTCCTACCTGGTAGCAGGTCATACATGCTCTAGTAACCTCTTGCCTTGATTTTTTGCAATACACTCTACATGGGGCAGCCTTTGTGCCATGTCCAGAAGCTCCAATTGATACAAAACATGGCAGTCAGACTGGTCGCCAGAAAATCCAAGTTCAACCATATTACAACACACTATTTTAAAATCACAATTGGCTGCCTGTAGCTCCAGTGTGTGTGTGGGTGTGGTGTGTAGAACACACACACACACCACAACCACCCTCCATTTATCTGGTATCTGTTCGGCAATTAGAGTTTGCAAAAAAAAAGAAAATTGGGGCACTTCCGAAGTTAAACAGGAAGAAGGATGAGAGTGATGCACCCAGGGCTCATTTCCAGAAGGGTGGATTTTCTTCCTGGGGAAGGGAGGGCGTTTGGAAAGAAGCAATTGGAGAGGTGGTTCTCTTTTCAAGGAGTCATGCCTTCTCAAGATGTGGCCAAAGTATGACAGCCTCATTTTAATCATCTTGGCTTCCAAGGAGAGTTCAAACTTAATCTGTTCTAGGACCCAATTATTTTATTTTTGGGTCTAAATAGTATCCTCAGCACTCTTATCAAGCACTACATCTCAATGAATTGGTATAACTTTTCCCTTAACTCGATATTTACTACATATTTCATTCTCATTTCAGTTTTCATTTTTCCCCCCCCCCCATTGCTCTAATTTAATACTTTATTTATACTATTGCCCATTGCACACAAAATGCCTTGATACTTTCATCTTCTAATTCCCATTTTAGAATTTAGATATCCGTTTTTATTCATTATCATTACTATTTTCTCCAAATCTTGATCGCCCACCCCTATTACCGTGTGTCTTATTGTCAATTTTAAATCGTTCTAGCAACGTCTGTAGGCAAATCAATTGCTATAACAGTGCACCCTTTTTTACGCAGAAAGTAATGGGGCTTGTGCATGGTGCGGCAGCGTGCGCGCTTCATTAATCTTAATGGGACGCGCCACCCCTTGTGTCCCGTGTGCAGCTTTCAGCGTATGCCAAAAGCCGCGTATAGTGCGCCCGCATATGATGCAGGTGCACTGTATATCCATTTTCCACAATTTCTCCTATGTTTTTTAGATTAACCTTACCTTGATATTGTTAATGATATCAGCATATCAATCCATTTGCCTTTTCTATATTGTTCACTTCGATCAGCACTTCTCCAGGAGAGGTCCAAAGAGATAGTTTGGGGCAACCATTTTGCTTTATATTTACCACACACACACAATGATTTATGTAAAAATGATTATTAAAGTTTTTGTCTGCATTAAGTTTATCATAAAAGAGATAACGGTGAAAACCAAATTTTAAATCCACCCCTTCCAAATTCAGACTTCTGATGTTCTCTAATTCGACCTAGTCCATCATCCAGTCTAGCGCACATGCATAAAAATACCATTCAAAATTGGGGGAGAGCACAATCCACCTATTTCAGTCATGTCTTGAAAGTATTTTAATTTTAACTCTAGGTTTTTCTGCTTTGCCAAATAAAAGTCCTAATATCCTTATTCCATTTACGAAGGGGGCATCATTGTAATAATTGGTACATTTTGGAAGAGAAAAATCATTTTGGGAGCACCGACATTTTATAACTGTCTCTGCAAACAAAAAATATTTTATTTCACCCACTTTCTCACTAGTGTGAACATTACAATGCCTCAAAAGGACGTTGGGTAACTTACCGGTGCACTTCATTCCTGCAGAGAAGTCATGGCCCTGGAATCTGGGTTAGCTCCTCCTATGTTGCTCCTGTAGGCAGGGACAAAAACAAAAGACCGGCCCTTTAGGGAGGGCTATGCCCCCCTGAGCCTCAGTCAATAACAAAGCCAAGCGACTAGTAAGGTAATCAAGGAACGAACTTCTGTAACCGCAGCTAAGGGTTAACTAGAACACCTTAGAAAAACTAGTCCAAGAACAAACAAGAATCTCAGAATACCAATCCAGCAACAAAAAGAAGAACAAGGCAGGTCCACCAGAGCCAGGCAGGGTCAGAGGCCGCAGGCAGCACCCGGGTGGGCAGGATGCCAGGAGCCCTTCTCTGCAGGAAATGACGTGTCCACGGTAAGTACCCAACGTTCCTTTTTCCCAGCAGAGAGGGGCCCTGTCCGCCTGTAATCTGGGATTTACAAAGCCCTCTCGAACGGGAGGGAGGTGCTGCTAGGAGACTGTGGCCCCTGACAACAATCTGTTGGAGGAACCTCCTTTCAATGACGCCCCAGCGGACTGAGACAACACGTCCAGTGTTGTAAATGTCTTATGAAGGTCGAAGGCGACTTCCATGTGGCCACCCTGCAAATACTGACAGGGAGGCGCTGTGGTCAAGGCCGCAGGGGTAGATGCACTCCGGTTGAGTGCACCATCAACCCCATTGGGTGGAGTGAGGTCAAGAGTTCAGTAGTCTTTTGAATTCAAGACCTGATTCACATTACTCTCAGAGTCGAGACTGGTACCCTGGCACCCCAAAGAGCCCAGGCGAAAGGGAAGAAACAACTCAGATGACTAGGGGTTGAAGTCCTTTTGATGTAGATTTAGAGGGCTCTGCACACATCCAATGTGTGCCAGGTCTTTTCCAAGTCCTCTTAGTACTGGGGCAGAATGAAGGCAGGGAAGATGTCCCTGTGCAAAACAACCTGAAAGGCTGAGTTGACCCCAGGCACGAAGGTAGGGTCTGGACGAAGGCACACTGGAGACAGGCCTAAAAATACACAAGTCTTACGTACCGACAGGGGCCCAGCTCTGACAACCCATCTGGGCGGAGGGAATGGCCGTGAGAAAGATGACCTTGAGGGGAGAGGTGTTTTGAGGAGGCCTCCCAAAGGGACTTGATCGGCCCAACCGTCAGAGCTTCTAAGACCGTGTTCACATCCCAAGATGGAAAACGATGTCTGTGGGCAGGCCCTGTTGGAAAACTCATCCCCTCAACAGGCCTCTTAATGTGAGGATGGCTGCCATTCTATGCGCTCTCGTATGGAGCAGAAACGACGTGATGGCAGACACCTGCCTTAAAACCATGATAGGTCAAGTCCCTTCTTAATGTCAGCTTGGATGGACTATAGCAGGTCAGCCACTGAAAAACCTGAGCAGTTGATGAGAACTTGCCCAACAGTGGATTATGTGATCAATCAGAATAGAACTGATCTAATTGGACCTATGGCAGCTTACAGCCTATCTCGATCACCTTGTCAACTGGTTATAGCAATGAAGGTGATATAAGGTGATTTCATTCATAGTAAGTAATAAGACTTACATTCTGAAAGAGAATGTTAATGTCTGACTTCCAATTAAAATTTCAAAACAA
This sequence comes from Sceloporus undulatus, assembly GCF_019175285.1. Taxonomy (NCBI): domain Eukaryota; kingdom Metazoa; phylum Chordata; class Lepidosauria; order Squamata; family Phrynosomatidae; genus Sceloporus; species Sceloporus undulatus. The sequence goes on from NC_056523.1 coordinate 2,567,581, forward strand.
TGTGCTTCTTTACTGGGACAATCTGTGAACCTGTGGTAAAATAAGACTAATCCCATGGTTAGGGCACAGAGACATTGGATTAACCTTTATCTCGCAGACATTGGAGAGTCCATGTAGAAGCATAGATGCACTCTGTGTGTTAACAGGGCATGTGGTCAGAATTAGTCTGAGTTCATCTGAGGATGAACTAGTCTAGAGGGGCTTCAAAATCCACCACCCCAAACTCCATGTAGCCGGCTATCCTCAACCTGTATGAAGGCTGAGGGGTCTCCTCTCGGCTAAATGAACTGCTGATAAAGGAGACATGAAATGGGACCAGGGGCTTGGCAAGGATAAGCCCTCTGGTATCTAATTTTGAGGAGAGAGTTTTCTTTCTCTCCACAAAAGAGGATCGGTCAAAGGAAACACAAACCTAAATTTAAAATAGTATAAGTGGGCCCTCAATATGTACTGGAGTTGGATTTAGGACTTTTGCATGGATACTAAATCCTGGAAGCTCAAGGCACTAAAATATAATCACATAGTAAAATGGAGTCTCTTATATAAATAGTAAAATCATAGTTGCTGTGTCGTATTTTGTTTGTTTTTTTGGAATATATATATTATATATTATATATAGATATACCACACACACACAACATACATATTTACAAGCTGTGGTCATATAGGTGGCTGGGTATAAGTCCTCTATTTGGAGCTGTATGGTATATTAAATCTGAGCATTTTTAACTAGCAGAAAACAAGCATAAGCACTAGGAAATCCGTTTTTCCAGCCCCAAGGTAGTAACAATGGTGTTGTTTTGGACCAGACCATGCCATGAAAACCCAATCAGGGATAAGACACTCACCCACACAGCAGCTAACCTTATGACCATAAAACCAAGAATCAGGGAGTTGGAATGAGACCACAAGGACCATCAAGTCCACCCCCTGCCATGCAGAAAATCACAATCAAAGCATGCCCAACATATGCAAAGGAATTTGTAGCTTCCTGAGACAACTAAAAGAAAGAGATTGGCAGCCTGAACTTCATGGCCTTGAGCCCAAATTCATCATATGCGAGATAGACCCTTGTTACAATAGGCCTATCCAGGGCAGGGAGCAGTAGAATGGCAAGCCCTCATCAGGCATCGTCATTTAAAATGTAACTATCTAGAAAGGTAAGAGGCAATTGTGGTCTTTTGTGGCAGAGTCCTCAGGGCTCTGCAGGATGTCCTGAATAGGATTTGAAGCCAACCTCTTAGCAGAAAAAACTGACTAGATAGTTTTTAAAACACTCGGAAGAACCATCTCATGGAAGAAACTGTGTATTTTTTGTTTCTTCCTTTAAAAACAGACATCCTCTCCAAGAAAGAAGGGAAGGCAAGGAGAGCCACACTTTTGAGGCTAGCTGCTGAGGTGTACTGTTTTATAACAGGAACATATCCTTTTGCCCCACTCAAATGGAGTTTGGTTGGTCACCTTAATCCAATATATCTGTCCACCTCATATGAGATGTTCTTAGGCAAAGATCCTCAATGCATGTAAGCATAGAGGTTGCTGAGTGACCAGAGACCTGCTCCTTGCGTGAGTCACCCTGTTTATAGGCATTTTAAAGGAATCTGTATTGTTAAAGCTTTATGCTTATAGAGAAGTGCTATGGCTGACAACAGTTTTGTACAAGGAGGTAGAACATGTGCTCATCCTATGTCTTTCTTGGCTGTTCGACCTAAGGCAAAAAAGGCTCTGGACCTAATGGAGACAGTGAGGGAAGGCCCATGAGGAGCAAGAAGGGTCATCAAGTGGCTTTATAGGCTAGCCCCTTCCCTTGAAGAATTAGTGGTTCCTCCAGGCATCTTCCTCTGGCCTGGAAAAAGGAGAGGGGGGTGAGCAGAAACAGCACAACTCAAACCTCATGTGCTAACAGTAATAAAATGAACACCAGAAAGGTTAACCAGTATCTCTTGTGTAAATCTGAGTCCCCAGCCCTGTTGCTGTGGGGGCTCTCCCTTTCCAAGCTTTGCCCCATCAAGGGAGGCTGCCTGGGCAGTAGCTTCTTCGGCACTGAGGAAACTGCTCCTGGGTAGCAGTGACTAAGATCATTGCTAATCATGGGTAGATAGCTGCATATGGCCTGTAGTGTAGCCCTGATACTCACAGGGCACGGGTTTGATTTATGTTTAAAACAGCCCCAACCTCAAGCTGGGGTTTACAGCTTAGCCCTTTTAATTTCAGGCAGGCTTTATAGTAACCTGGCTGCATTATGAAGCGCAGCTTGGTCCTCAACTCCCTCCCACTTACATAGGTAGCTGGGAAGGGCAGAGGGACTGCTGTGGGACATGGCTCTACATTTACCCGAGGTAAGTCTGTGCCCTGAGAAAGGATAATCTCTGAGGGAAAGGAGAGGCCAAGCACTCAAGTCTCGCCTCAAGAGTGCCACGCTTTGGGGCAGCCAAACAATGGGGGGTGAAGGGAACTCTCCACCCATGATATACACAAATGGTGTAACACCTTTTTGTTGTTGTAATTTTTGGGGAGGGAACACAGGAGGATGTGTATCCATGTGTCCTCGTCCAGAATCCTTGGTGGGAAGAGAGACCCAAGGGCCATCCAGTCCAACCCCATTCTCCCATGCAGGAACCTCATCAAAGCAATACCCGAGAGATGGCCCTCCAGCCTCTGTTTAAAGTGCGTGGCAAGGCCATGCTCTCTCTTGGGGAGGACATGAGCCCCTTCGTGCTTGGTTGTGGGATGCTCTGGTGGCAGCCAAAAAAAACCATTTAGAGTTGGAAGCTTCAGCTCCTGCTGGGCCAATTCTAGCTTCCTTTACCGGCCATGTGTCTGGTGCAACACAGAGGAGGAATTCCTCTGCCTCCTTACACACCATCTCATCTATAGAATTCAAGGAATGTGCAGGAGCCCTGGCAACACCACCATGTTTTTCCCAGACTAGCAAAAGGACCCCCCACCTGTTAGGGTCCAGGGTGCCATTGGGGCCAGAGATGGGAAGGAGGGGGAGACCAAGGGTTAATGCCCCCCATCTGCCCTCCTGGCAGAGTCCCCCAAACCTTATGCTAGGCAATGGCCTGCAATGGCCATGGCAGAGGCCATGGCAATGCCTGCCCTGAGCGAGGGCATTAGGATCTGGCAAAGGTTCTTTGGTGGCTGAGAGAGAGGGGCCCCTGGTACTCACCGTTCTCCTGTGACTTCTGGCTGGCTTGCCTCTCTGACCTTGGGCATCTCAGGCTGTGCAGGGTGATGCAGAGAAATCCTTGCCATGGCTTTTGGCTGGCCTGTCCTCTGAACTCTGGCTGGGCAGAGATGCTGAGGAGGAATTTCCATGACTTCTGGCCAGTTTCCTCACAGATCCCTGGCCTTAAACAGGCGGGGCAGGTGATGCAGAGAAATCCTTTGCCATGGCTTTTGGCTGGCCTGTCTCTGAACTCTGGCTGGGCAGAGATGCTGAGGAAGGAAGTTTCCATGACTTCTGGCCAGTTTCCTCACTGATCCCTGGCCTTAACGGCTGGGCAGAGGTGAGGTGGGAGAACAGAGACATGGAGGGGAAAACCCTCACCATCTGTTCCCACGGCTCCCAATGTGCTGCAATGCTGTTTGCAGAAATCTCCTGTGCTCCCACCAGAAAGGGGGCAGCTTTGGAGGAAAGGGAGATCATTGGCAAAGCCAAGACCTTCTCCAATCCTGGAGCCCTTGCCATTTTAAGTCTTCTTCATGCTTCCAAGGCTGTAGTAAAAAGCCAGAGCCAACAGCAACACATCCCAAGGGTCCTCCCTCTGAAGCCATCTCCCTGTTGACTGGCAGACCCTGACTAGGGAAGCCTGGGTTAAGAGGCCCTTCACCCATGCTCTCAGGTCCTCTGCCATAGCCACCACCAAGGAAAGGGGGAAAGGCAGGAGAGGAAAGAAGGAAGCCAAGAAAACTCTCAACCCGCTTTCGCAGAAAGGAAAACTTCGCTGCTCTCGAAGAGAACATCCTGCTAGGAGCATAGGCAGGAACAAGACTGAGGCTCAGGGGGGCTAGCTCCTCCCTATATAGGGCCGGTCTTTTGGTTTATTGTCCCTGCCTACAGGAGCAAATAGGAGACAGAACCCGATTACAGAGGACAGGACCCTCTCTGCTGGGAAATGGTTGACTTCCAAGCAAAACATTTATGAGACACATATGTGACCACTGAGTAAAACATTTTCCACACTTTCTGCGCTGCATTTGTATGGTTTTGTCTCCTGTGTAGACTCTGTGATGAGTCACAATCGTTGACTTGGTGAGCAAAACACTACTTGCATTCATAATGTTTCTCTATGTGGACTCTCTGGTGTCCTTATGTCACACGGATTGAGCGTGAATGTGATTTTCAGTAATCCTGCCAGATCTTGAGATACCCTTTGCAAATCAAGAAGCGTACCAGACAGTATTAATGATGAAGACATTTATGTTCAGGTGATAAGCAGATGCTATTTACAGAAGCAGGAAGAGAACAGAGTTCCAGGATCGAAGGATACACTCTCTTACTCCTAAGTAGCTCACAGCCACACAGAGTTAAACTAGAACTCTCACAGTACTCACAGACCAACTGCAACTGCACTCTCCCACGACTCCCTAACTACAATTCACTCTTCACAATAATGTTGACATTACCTCAGCCTTATGTACATTGGCTGCTGCAACTCCCCAGTACATGGCATAATGCCTTACATTATTCATGCCATGTTTCATCTACAGGTGCAGTGTTCAATACACAAGCCATCTCAAGGACATTTATCACCAGATATCCTGGCCTGTACACACAACCATGCATACATCATGACTGCAGTTCTGCAGATCTATTTCATATCAGAAAAGGTGACATCTTAAACATGACTTGTCAGCAGAACATTTTCCACATACTGGCATTTGTAGTTTCTCTCCTGTGTGGACTCTCTGATGAATGACAAAGTGTGACTGTGTCAGCAAAACATTTAACACACTCCTGGCATTGTTATGATTTCTCTCCTGTGTGGACTCTCAAGTGCAGCCCCAGGTGTGACTTTTGAGAAAACACATTCCACACTGCTGACCATCCATAAACGTTTTCTCTCCTGTGTGGATTCTCTGGTGTCTCTTAAGCTGTGACTAGTCTACAAAACATTTTCTACACATGCTGGCATTGTATGCTTTATCTCCTGTGTGGATTCTCTGATGCGTTGACAAAGTTTGACCTGCCAGCAAAACATTTTCCACACTCTTGCATTTGTTGGTTTCTCTCCCGGTGGACTCTCTGAGAATGACAAGGTCTGACTGTCGGAGCAAAACATTTCCCAGACTGCTAGCATTTAGATTATTATTATTATTATTAACCTTTATTTATAAAGCGCTGTAAATTTACATAGCGCTGTATATACAAGCTTTTTAATTGGACGGTTCCCTGCCTGCAGGCTTACATCTAAAAAGACAGGACACAAAGGAGAAGGGAGTGGTGGAGGGGAAGGGGATCACCTGTATGGCATCCCTGATGAACCCACAAGGGCTGACATGTCAGCAAAACATTTTCCACACATGATGGAATTTGTAATGCGTTCTCTCCTGTGTGGACTCTGTGATGAGTCACAAGAACTGACTTGTCAGTAAAACCTTTCCCACACTGCCGGCATTTGTGCAGTTTCTCTCCTGTGTGGACTCTCTGATGTTTAACAAGGTTTGACTTGTGAGCAAAACATTTTCCACACTGCTGGCATTTGTATGCTTTCTCTCCTGTGTGGACTCTTAAATGCTGCTCCAGGTGTGGCCTTTGAGAAAAACACTTTCCACACTGAAGGCATTAATAAGGTTTTTCTCCTGTGTGGACTCTCAAGTGCTTCACCAGGTCTGACCTTGCAATAAAACACTTTCCACATTGCTGGCATTCATAAGGCTTCTCTCCTGTGTGGAATCTCTGGTGTCTCTCAAGCAGTGACTTGCCAGCAAAATATTTTCGACACTGCTGGCATTTGTATGGTTTCTCTCCTGTGTGGACTCTCATGTGCTTCCTGAGGTATGACCTTTCACCAAAATACTTTCCACACTGTTGGCATTTGTGTGGTTTCTCTGCTGTGTGATTCACAAGGTCTTCTGCAGAGGACAAGGACAGACAAGATTGATTCTCAAGGTCTCCTGTAAAGGACAAGGACAGACACGACAGAAAAGACTGAAGTCCATGCTGGAATCAGAAGCTGTGCTGCGGGGGTGACAGCAGCATTGTCCTGGGCTTTCTCCCTTCTTCTCTGCCCTGGGCCTTCTCCCTGGATAGAAACCCCTGGATGCACCCCTCCTGCCCCATTGACACAACTGGGAAGGGGATGAAGGCTGCCTTCTGATGACAGCATGGATTCGGAAAACATGGGGGAGAGGGAGGCTGCCTTCCAAATCATGCATGGACACAAAAAGCATGGGGGGGGGGGGGTCCAGCATAGACCTAGAAGGCATGGGAGAGAGGCTGTCATTTTGACCCCAGCCCCCACACCGGGTGACACCTTGGCTGGGGATGCTACTGTCCAAATATATTTCTCCATGCCTTCAGATATAGCCTCAGGTAAGGATAGTGTGTCCTCTCTGAATAAATACCTGAAGGAGGTAATGGGCTGGATACACTGAGGAAAAACAAATTGCTGAATCCAGTCAAGACAGAAGTGTTTACTGTAAGGTTGTAACCTGGGTTTGGAGGTGTGTCAACAAGTCCTGGATGGGGTTATACTCCTGAAAAACTATGTTCACAGCTTGGGCTGCTGCTATATCTGTTGCTCCAAATAACAGCTCATAGATGTGATAGATAAGAGTGCTATCAGCTTCATCTATTACGCTAGCTGCACCCACTCCTAGAGCTGGAGGACCTAAAGATGGTAGTGCATAGGCTGGAAACATCAAGGTTGGACTTTTATTTACATTTATTCATTTGGATTATTTATATCCTGCTCTTCAGCCAAAAAGGCTCTCAGAGCTGTACCAAGTTCAGAAACTTCAATTAGTTCAGAACACAGCAGCCAGATTGATTACTGGGACATCTATAAGTATTCATATAACCCCAATATAGTAGAGTCTCGATTATCTGACATAAATGGGCAGGCTGATAGTCGGATAGCCAAAAATGTCGGATAATCTGGAGGGTCTAAGAAAAGCCTTGAAATCACTATGAATTGCAAACGTATTGAAGTTTTATTGCAGTAACTGTAAAAGTAACATTGCAGTAACGTTACAGTAACAACATTTTTTGTTTGAGGGCATGTTGGGGGCACACAGAAATGCCTACAGCCACACCTACAAGCAGCTGCGACGTTGGATAATCCAGAATGTCGGATGACTGAAGGACGGCTAATCGAGACTCTACTATATTTAAATCACTGCACTGGCTGCCAATCAGTTTCCAATCAAAGTACAAAGAGTTAGTTATTATCTTTAAAACCCTACATGGTTTGGATCCAGGTTACTTACAGGATCGCCTCCTCCCATATAATCTGCCCCATACACTCAGATCCTCTGACAGACATTTACCCCAGTCAGCCTGGACAGTCACAGTACTTTTTCTTCAGCTGCCCCTTCAGCTGTGGGATGACCTGCCAGAAGAGACTGAACAGATGGATATGCTGTCTGAACTAAAAACAACATTGAAAACTAATTTCTTCCAGCCGGCCTATTGAACTGATTTTTAAATTTTAAACTATGAAATTTAAGTATAGTCTGTTTTAATATGTGTCTTGTTTATTCTTTTAACTGATGTATGCTTTAACTGACATTGTGTTCTTAACTGATGCACAGTTGTTGATCTGTTGTTGTTCCCTGTCTCAATCCATGAGGAGAAGCAGGAAACATATATCATTACTATTACTACTACTACTACTACTACTATTATTATTATTATTGACGATCAGTGGCAGAAGCAGGAAGGAGAAGCTTTATTGTGAGTCACTTTAAGTCTCATTTGGGTAGAATCATAGAGTTAGAAGAGACCACAAGGGCATCCAGTGCAACCCCCATGCCATGCAGGAAATTTCAATCAAAGCATCCCCGACAGATGGCCATAAAACCTCTACTTAAAGACCTCCGAGGAAGGAGACTCCACTACACTCCGAGGAAGGAGTGTGTTCCACTGTCGAAGAGCCCTTACTGTCAGGAAGTTCTTCCTAATGTTGAGGTGGAATCTCTTTTCCTGGAGCTTGCAACCATTGTTCTGGATTCTAGTCTCTGGAGCAGCAGAAAACAAACTTGCTCCCTCCTCAATATGAAATCCTTTCAAATATTTAAACAGGGCTATCATATCACCTCTTAACCTTCTTTTCTCCAGGCTAAACAGCTCCCTAAGGTGTTCCTCATAGGGCATGGTTTCCAGACCCTTCACCATTTTAGTTGCCCTCCTTT
>NC_056523.1:2576041-2583272 GCF_019175285.1 Sceloporus undulatus
TGTTGAGGTGGAATCTCTTTTCCTGGAGCTTGCATCCATTGTTCTGGATTCTAGTCTCTGGAGCAGCAGGAAACAAGCTTGCTCCCTCCTCAATATGAAATCCTTTCAAATATTTAAACAGGGCTATCATATCACCTCTTAACCTTCTTTTCTCCAGGCTAAACAGCTCCCTAAGGTGTTCCTCATAGGGCATGGTTTCCAGACCCTTCACCATTTTAGTTGCCCTCCTTTAAACATGCTCAAGTTTCTCAATGTCCTTTTTGAATTGTGGTGCCTAGAAGTGGACACAATATTCCAGGTGGGGCCTGACCAGAGCAGAATGGAGTGGCACTATTACTTCCCTTGATCTAGACCAGTGGTGGAGAACCTATGGCACGAGTGCCAGAGGTGGCACTCAGAGCCCTTTCTGTGGGCACAGATGCCATCACCCCAGCACAGAGTTTGCCAGAGTTTGTTACTAGAAAGCCAGAGGGACATGGCACTTTGAGATAAATAGTGGCTTTTGGGTTGCAGTTTAGGCACTCGGTCTCTAAAACATTCGCCATCACTGATCTAGACACTATACTTTTTTTGATGCATCCTAAAATTGCATTGGCCTTTTTTAGGCTGCATCAATAAAAGTATTGTCTAGATCAAGGGAAGTAATAGTGCCACTCTATTCTGCTCTGGTCAGGCCCCACCTGGAATATTGAGAAAGGCAGGATAATAAATATACAGTATAAATAAGAAAGGCTGAGCAAGGGGACTGGCTTGATTGAGGAAGTCATGCAAGAGCTTTGTGGCTGAGCTTGAACAACCATTTTAGTGAAGGCAATGCTTCAGAAAAAAACTGAGACAGGGTTGAGCAACTTTTTAGGTTTTGGGAAGGGGACACACTGGACCTCCAAGAGATCCCACTGGGACCTCCACCTATTGTACCGCTGGAGAAAAAGGAAAATGTTTTGCTTCTAAATATCCAACCTCCCTTAGGGAAAGTAGGGGCAATTTTACTACTGTTAGACCCTCTCTGAGCCATTCTAGGGCCAGGAGAGGCCTTCTTTCCAAGAGTGTTGGAAGCCTGTCCAGGGTCTAGAAGGACTAAAAGAGGAGCCAAAAACTTAGAAAAAATGTTTAGAAATGTGTTGAAGGGGATTTGGGGGTAAAAAGCATTAACTGCCATGATTCCTTCCTATGAAATCCTAGGATTGGCAGTTTTAGGAATGAGTATTGACAATTCTCAAGTGGAGAGATCTAGTGCCTCACTAAACTACAAATCCCAAAATTCCACAGGATGCTGCCATGATGTTAAAGTAGAATGAAAGGAACCTCCATAAAAAGGGCAATGGCTTTAGATTCCTTACCCAGGGAGAACACATTCTCATAGTTTTCTACCATCACAACCCAGTACAAAGATTGTTGGTTCTCATCCAGCAAGTTCCATTCCTCCTTTGTGAAATACACAGCTACATCCTCAAAGGTTACCTGCAAGATAAAATAGTCCTCATCCAAAGAGAAACTGATCAGATGTGGGGGGAAACACATGGTGCCTCCCCAACAGGGTTTGATCGCTTTAGAATAAAGAGATGCTTTTAAATATTCCCCCATGTCTTTTCTTTAACTCGTTCCATATTGAAGAATAGCATATCAGGAAGATAAAAAAGTTACACCTGGTTCCTTTCTCTTGTGAAGGGAGATTTTGTTTTAATATGTGGTAGATTTCCCACATAGATCCTCCCAATCTGTATTAATAGCTGGAATATTTCCAGGGCAGCCTTGACCAATCTAGTGTTTTGCTGATGTTTTGAATTTTTATTCCTGATATTTCCAGCTTTCTGGACACTTTAGATAAATTATCTTGACACCTAAAGTAGAGAATATCACAAGGTTCACGTACCACCCCTGGCAGTTAAAATAAAAGAATAATTACTGCCTTTCATGATAGTTCAAGACCGCTTACCAGACTCATCTGCCTCCCTCCACTAAAGCGGTGGCACAGATCTTGCCTAAAAGTAATGACTTCAATGCTAACACAGGGACAGAACATCTATTAATTACCTGCATCTTGAAGAATAGTGCATTAGGAAGAACACAAAATAATAAACCAACTCTCTGATGAACTAGCTTTCTTACAGGAAAGGAGATTTTATATAGCACATGGGAGTTTTCCCATATATGTCTTCCCAACATTCACTACTAACTTGCATGCATCTAGGGCAAACTTGCTCAATCTTGTGTCCTACAGATGCTTTTAATTTACGCTATCTTTAATTCCCGTTGGTTCATAAGTAGAAATATTTGTCAAATAAGCAGAGAACAACACAAGGATCTCTTCCCATTCCTCACAATAAAAACCCCCAAGAACAGCTAATTCAAAATTGCTATTTCTCATCAGCCTCAAAATCAGTGACCAGAGTCTGCTGCCACCCACCACCACAGTGAGGGCACCAATCCCGGCTAAGAGTTGGAAGATTTTTGCATTCTCTTTCCCCTTCTTAGGAATTTCTTGCATGAAAACTCCCCCCTTCATTCAAACTAACCATGTGTCTTAGATCACTCTCTCTTTGGGAACTAACAGACATTCTCTCAAAGATATTTATTTATTTATTTATTTATTTATTTATTTATTTATTTATTTATTTAATATGTCGCCTTTCTCCCTAAGGCGGCTCACAGATAAAACATTTAAAATCTCAATAAAATTAAAAACATCTACATCCAGTATAAATTCACATAAAGTATACAAAAGTTAAAAACAAACTAAAACTTTACCAGTTCCATAAAAACTGCCATGCTATGCATTATATACCAAATGCCAGACTGCATAAAAACATTTTTACGTGCTGGTGAAAGGCCAGCAGGGAGAGTGCCAGCCTTGCTTCTTGTGGAAGGGCATTCCAGAGGGTGGGAGCAGCCACCAAGAAGACTCTCTCTCGTGTGCTCACCAGGCGACTCTGTGATCTTGGCAAGACAGAGACAAAGCCTTTTCTTGCAGATCTTAGAACCCTCCAGATTCATATGGCGAAATGTGGACTCTCAAATAGTCTGGACGTAAGCTGTGAAGGACTTTATAGGTCATGAAATAAATCATGCCCAGAAATGAACTGGTAGCCAGTTAAGCTGTTTCAATATGGGAATTATATGCTCCCTTTAACTGGCCCTGGTCAGCATTCTGAACCTACTGAAGTTTCCGGACAGTTTCCAAAGGCAGCCTCATGTAGAGTGTGTTGCAGTAGTCCAAATGGTATGTAATCAAGGCATGTGTCACCATAGCCAAATCTGACATCTCAAGGAATGAGGACAGCTGGCGCACAAGTTTAACCTGTGCAAAATGCACTCCTAGTCACTGCTGAAACATGGGCATCCCGGCTCAGAGTGGAGTCCAGGAACATACCCAAGCTGCAAGCCTGAGATTGCAGGGGGAGTGAAACCCCATCCAGCACAGGCAAAGTCCCAATTCCCTGATTTGCCTTTCGGCTGACCAGAAGCATCTCTGTCTTGTCTGAATTAAGTTTCAATTTATTTGCCATCATCCAGTCCATTACTGACAGCAGATACTGGTTCAGTATGGAGACAGTTTTCTTGGAATCAGATGGGAAGGAGAGATAGAGTTGGGTGTCATCTGCATAATGGTAACAGGGCACCCAAAAACTCTGGATGACATCTTCCAGCAGTTTCATGTAGATGTTGAATAATACTGGGGACAGAACAGAACCCTGAGGGACCCCCATAGTCCAATGGCCAAGGAGTCGAGCAGGAGTCCTGCAACACCGCATTGTGAGTTCGGCCCTCCAAGAAAGACCGGAGCCACTGCTTAACAGTGTCCCAACTCCCATCCTAGAAAGGCAACCCAGAAGGATACCATGGTCAATGGTTTCGAATGTCACTGAGAAATCCAGCAGGACCAACAGGGACATACTCCCTCTGTCCAGTTCTGTCCAGTGTGACCAAAGCTGTCTCCGTCCCATAGCCAGGTCTGAAGCCAGATTGAAATGGATCTAGATAATCCATTTCATCCAGAAACCCCTAAAGCTGGCACGCCATCAGATTTTCAACTGAACTTTTGTGTTTGGATCTTCCTGCTCTCTCAACTTTCTTTGGAAAGATGATGAGATAAATATTTCTTTTACCTGAACTTGCTAGATTAGGATGTAGCTTCTGTGTAAATATAGATTAAAGTCATTAGTAAACTTTTGTTTTAAACTACAAACTGTTTGTCGTTTTTTGGAATCAGTCTTAGGAAAGCATAGATAGACAAGAGCACATGTCTACTATTCTGCTAATTTTAAAGTTAGACCCTAACAAGTTTGGCTTTGACAATTTTGATATTTAAATATTTTTGTTTTCTTACTAAAGGCTTAAGTCTTAAGAAACTTAAACTACCCCACAAAAAGCCATGGATTTAATGTTAACACAGGAATACAGTAAGTCCTGTGTACAAACCAGAAGAGTCTCTGAAGCCTAGTCCCATCACTCCAGCTCTGATTTGCTGGGTGGGAAGAAAGGAACGATAAGATGGCAGAAAACCCCAATCAACTGAGACACTGCAGGACATAGGATGGCATCTGGCCACCATTATATCCCAGACTAAAAACCAAGGATCCAATTCATTGGAGGGAGAATTGAACAACACTCTATGAGGAGCAAATTCCTATGCCCTCAGTATCATCCGCTTGGGACCCTCTGTTGGAGATCCCTCCCAATGGCTCCATAGCAAAGGAGGAGGTGGTGAAGACTAACCTGTTCCAAAGGCATCTTTCTTGTAGTTTCTTCCATGGAGGAAGAATCCAATGGAGACTCTCCTCTCCCTGTTTCGAGACCAGGCAGGCCTATCCTGGAACTCTGACCACCTGCAGAAGAAACAAAAGAAACTGTTTCACATGTGCACACATTTATGCTGTCTTCCATGAACCACAAAAAGACAATTAATGGGTCTGAAAGCAAATCAAGCCTGAATTTTCCCTAAAAGACATATGATAAATTGCAGGGCTGTTAGACGCGATCATCAGGTGACATGATTAACTGGAAAAAGGCAAGTGAATTCAGTAAAATGAAAGGAAGGGAAAGAACAAATTACAGGTGGACTGACTCAAGTAAGCCAAAATACTGAGCCTGCAAGAACTGTTTGAACCTGTTAACAAGAGGGTCTCTCAGAGGTCATTCACTCTGCCTAAGGCAGAAAACAACCTGTCATTAATGAACAAAAACAGAAAGCTCTTCTGTTGGATTCCTTCTTTTTCAGGGGGAAAAAAACTAATCCTCTCTCCATGCTAGCAGGATTATGCATAAAATTTAGCCCTCAGGCTGGTGTGGGAATCATGTAACCCTCTATGTGTTGGCAGACTACAACTCCCAGCGCCCATCACTTATTGGTTATGCTGCCCAAGAGGCTGATGAGAGTTGCAGTTCATCAACATCTGGAGGGCCACAGGACATTCACCCAAAGTTTAAAAAAAACCAAAACTATGAAATGAAGAAAACAGAGGCAGAGCTCCCCTCCCTACAGGTTTCAGAGGTTGCCTGGGGCAAAGATAGTGAAAAGAGCTTCAACACCAGAGTTGGTCTTCTTTTAGCTCAAAGGATCCATAGGTATTTATACACACCCTTCCAGAATCATAGACAGAGAAGTCGTGTCTGTGTCAGAGAGAGAGAGAGAGAGAGGATTAAAATTATTCAATTAAAACAAATAAGGATTGGATGTAGACTGGCTTCTCTGCACTGGCCAGGGTACTCTGTATCCTGGCCTTGGCTCTGGCCCGACCTCCCTGCATTACCTGACCCTCCTTTTCCATGGACTGGTGCCTGTCTGCATGGAGATCCCATTGAGCTGCTCAGGGTATCCAGTGAGACCATGTGTTACTTACTTATAGGTGAAATCGAGGGGGCCACAAACAATTCCAGGGCTGGGTGCCATGCTCTGACCTCAGAATGAGCAACATGGATCAATAAAATATAGAGGATGTGCTTATCAAAATTTCATTCATCACCAAATTAGAGGGAGTAAGTAATACCCCAGAGGACAGGATCAAAATTCAAAATGACCTTGATAGACTAAAAAGCTGAGCCAAATCTAGCAAAATGAATTTAAGCAGGGAGAAATGTAAAATGCTTCACTTAGGGAGAAAAATGTAATGCCCCAATATAGTATGGGGGACACCTGGCTTGACAACAGTGTACATGAAAGGGGTCTAATCCTAATAGGCCACATTTCTTTGGGAATTGCTGTGAAGGGTCTCCTTTTGAGGGTAGAGCGTGGGCTGGCATATTTTGGACTACAGCTCCCAGACTCTCTCAGCCAGTATGGCCACTTAGGATTCTTGGAGATGTAGTGGAAAAAAAGGAACTTTTCCAACCTCTGGCATAGGTTGCATCTTAAATTTTTATGAAAGTGCCAATGTTTTATTCATCCAGGGTCCATTTTAGTTTTAGTAACTTTTTTTGGACTACAACTTGAGTCAACAGTGTGATGAGGCAGCTAAAAAAAGCCAATGGGATTCTAGGCTAAACAATAGAAATAAAGTGTCTAGATCAGTGGTTCCCAACCTTCCTAATGCCGCGACCCTTTAATACACTTCCTCATGTTGTGGTGACTCAAACCCATGAAATTATTTTTGTTGCTACTTCATAACTGTAATTAAATAGATGTTTTCCAATTGTCTTAGGTGACCCCCATGAAAGGGTCATTCAATCCCCAAAGGGTTCTCGACCCACAGGTTGGGAACCACTGGTTTAGATCAAGGGAAGTAATAGTGCTATTCTATTCTGCTTTGGTCAGGCCTCACCTGGAACACTGTGTTCAGTTTTGGGCACCACAATTCAAAAAGGATCATAGGCCCAGGGCAGACGGGGAGGAAGCACCGTCCTTGGGCCAATTCTAGGGTTCCAGAGCATGCACCAAACACATGCTCTGGATCCCTAGGACGTACGGGATCCTCCATCATAAGTGTGCAGTGTTCAGACGTCGCTGCATGTTGCTTACGTCACTGATGCACCAACTGTGAGGTGCACCAGGTACCTTAAAAAGAACCCAGTTTTTCCTGATTCTTTTTACTGCGGAGGGATGCTGCACAGTTTGGCTGCTGTGGCATCCCTCCGTAAGAAAAATGGACTCCTCCAGCCTGCTCTTTCAGAGTGGTATGTACCATGCCACAGAATCATAGAGTTGGAAGATATCCCCAAAGGCCATCCAGTCCAATCACCTGCCATGCAGGAACTCACAATCAAAGCATCCCCGATAGATGGCCATCCAGCCTCT
>NC_056523.1:2583372-2587434 GCF_019175285.1 Sceloporus undulatus
CCAGGAGGCCAGGTGCCAGCACTGGAGGCCTTAGAGACCTCCGGTGTGGCGGCTCTGCCTCCTCGCCACCGCCATGGGAAAGGCCCGGTGATGGTGCTGTTGGGGCCAAGAGGCCTCCAACACTGCCATCGGGCCCTTCCACAGCGGCAGCAAGGAGGCCAAGGTTTGACCTTCGCCGCTGCTGCCACCAGCTGGCTTTTCCCGCAGCGGCTGCGGCGGCTAGGAAGCCAAGCAGCTGCGCCAGAGGCCTCCCAGGCCTCCAGCACCAGCACTCGGCCCGAAAGGTAAGTAAGAGATAGGGAATGGGAGGGAGGGTTGCAGGGAGGAGGGAAGCGAGGGAGGAAAGGGAGGAGAGGAGGGGAGGCCAGTGACTTTTGTTCCCAATGGCGGTGCGCGTGCATGTGCACTGCCATTGGGAACAAATGGGACTTGAGCATACGTGGATTTTGGTATCTGTCTGGAACGGATTCTCCGCGTATACCAAGGGCCCACTGTATACTAATGTACAAGTTGACCTCGTGTATAAGTTGGGCAAAGGTTCAGGGTCAAAATCCTGGATGTTGATATAACTTGTGAATAAGTCGAGGGTAAAACTTAGAGGGCTATAAGGGGGAAATACCACTTCCATCCCTCCTTCTCCTTCTGGACCTCTCCCAACCAATTCCCAGGTGCTGGAGTTTTACATCGGATTGGGAAAGGAAGCAAGTGGATTGAAATGGAGCGTTTTTTCCCCATAGGAAGCAAGGTCTTGCAAAACGGACCAGAGAGAGAAGCAAGTGTTTTTAGATGGGGAGCTTTTGTTAGAGAAAAAAGATCTTTGGGATTGTTGATGTTTCGTTCTGCCGGTGGTTCTGAACTGATACTAACTGGAACAGATGCAGTCTTCTCAGCTACTCAATATCAAAGTAACTTCCACACAGATTTTCACTCAAATGAGGGTTTATTGACTTTGTTGCTATTTACACTTTACAGCAGGCTACTATACATCTATACTCTTTCAGAGTCCATGCTAGAAGCTCGAATGTGACATCAGTCTTTGTTCTCTCACAAGATCATCTTTCCCACCAAGTGGACACACCTCTTTCCCATGAAGTCACCATGCTACACAGAAGCATAACAATAATACATTTGTTTATATTATGTCTCAGCACACGTCCTTGAAGACTTGCTCTTCCAGGCCTAGACTTTCTGGCCTGCAACAGGAACCATTTTAAACCTTAGTTAACCATTGACACATCTGAACATTTTCAATACAATTTAGAAATATATTTTAACAGCTTTTCCCATATAAAGCAAGGTTTTGCAAAACACATTGGAGGGGGAAGGAATTGGTGTTAAATGGAGATTGGGGGCATCAGGCTTGCTTGCTGTAGGACCTTTCCAAGCACTACTGGTGTACCCCGAATTTTAGGGTCAATTTTTGGGGCATACATTTCTCAATTTATCGTTGAGTATATATGGTAAGTGCATACAAAACTCCCAAGTCCTTCCCCTGCTGCCCCCTTGTTGCCAGGAGATGCCATTGTTCTGGGCTCCTTGCCATTGGAGCATCAGTGCTAGGAAGGTCCTCCAAGTGAGGAAAGGGTTCCTGTATGACCCTGGAAGTAGTCTCAAGGCTGTCTGCAATTGGGGGCCCACGCTGACTGATGTCTAGAGGGAGGGGTTGCCAGATGTCAGGGCCTGGCCTTGTGTTTCCCAGATCCATGGGTCACCTCCAGGCAGGAGACAAGGATGCCTGTTCTCCAGTTTTGGGGTGGCTCATTTCCAGGCAAGAGGAAAGGGGTTCAAGTTCCCAGCTCAGCAGGGAGAGCAGCAGATTGCTACAATTTGCAAGACATAATCTGTTTGTTGCTACTCTGTTGTTGTTGTTGTTGTTGTGTGCCTTCAAGTCATTCCCAATTTAGGGCAGCCCTATCATGGGGTGTTCTTGGCAAGATTTGTTCAGAGGTGGTTTGCCATTGCCTTCCTCTGAGGCTGAGAGCATGTGACTTGTCCAAGGTCATCCAGTGAGTTTCGTAGCTTACCTGGGAATTGAACTCTGATTTCCAGAGTTGTAGTACTACATTCAAACCACTACGCCACACTGGGTCTCTGCAGGGTCTATGAGTTTACTTAGCTTCCTCCTCCCCCCCAGTAGCTGTGATACTAGGGTTCACCCTCCATTCTGCTCTGCTTCTGCCACCCAGCTAAAACCAAGTAGGCTAAACTGAAGGATCCTTATCCTGACCCTGTCATAAGTCATCTGCTGGATGAATCTGATGAAGAGCAGGTAGCTGTCATAACTCACTCCCTCACCCACCCGCCCAGAAGACCCAGTTGAGGAGGAAGAAAGGGCAGTGTACCAGAAATCTAAGGCTAGTGTTTTTTGGATCCTCAAGGGGGAGAATGAGGAGGCTGGTGCATAGAGGAGACAGGAGAAAGAGATGAAAGGGTAGCATTTGGACAGTGAGAGATGGGAAGGTGGTCTGGTGCATGCAGGTATGGGGGACTATACCAGCATAGTCGCCTCTCCACCAAAATGCTTTTATTTTATTTT
This sequence comes from Sceloporus undulatus, assembly GCF_019175285.1. Lineage (NCBI taxonomy): Eukaryota > Metazoa > Chordata > Lepidosauria > Squamata > Phrynosomatidae > Sceloporus > Sceloporus undulatus. Next base: position 2,585,909 of record NC_056523.1, read on the forward strand.
AATTTTTTTTAAAAGATCTCTTATTCTTTTGGAAAGTGCAGAGAAGAAACCCTTACAGGCTAAGGAGCAGGCAGAGGCTACTCAGGGAAGAGCAAGCATTGCTTTATGTTAGTCTGGGCTGCCAAAGAGAGAAGAAATCCATCTTTTGGGGGGGGGGGGGGGGGAATGGAGGTTGATCTGTAAAGAGCCCCACTGAAGTCTCTTTTGCTTACCCAGAGGCTGGAAAAAGCTGATGTTCAAATGGCCAGGCTCTGACTGTGCCTCCAGTCCTCCAAGTGGCCTGAACTGCTCTGAAGCCCAGCCAGGCAAGCAAGTCCTCTAAGGCCTTTGCACTGTGATGTCATAAAGGACCCAGGAGAGAGAAGGGAAAGATGCCAAGGAAACAGGATCTTCAGGGATCAGCTGGGCTCTGGTGATGTCAACAATGCAACAGGATTGGGACTTAAGCTTCATCCTTTGACCTAAAGTTTGCTTGTTTGTGTAAATATCCAGTAGCAAATGCAGTGGAGGGAACCAATGATATAAAGGGTCACAAAGACCCCAAAACAAGCTACTGAGGCAACACAAACTTCAAGAATTGGCTGACTTCCAGTAATCTCAGCAATCTCTCAAAATCAGGGGCTCTGTCCTCTCTACTCAGTCTTAGCACTCTGTTATAAAGCAGGAACGCAGTAATAAATAAATAGTTAAATAAATAGGCACAACCATAGCCACACTGTGTGGTGTACCTTTTCAATCTATCCGTAAAGTGATCTTTCTCTTTACCTACTGCCTTGGTGGCTTTTCCCAGCAGATCCAAGAGGCATCAAGAGTGATGAAGAAGAAAATGTGGGTCCAACAGCAAGATACCTCAGGCCAGCTTATCTTGAAGCTCCTAATCCAAGATGCTTGTTCCACTACTTGCATCAGGACATCAAATGTTATTCTTAGGGGGCATTCTCACTTATGATTTACAACAATTTTAAATACAGCAGTTCATTATAAAGCGACTTAAAATACAGCGAGTTTTATCCCGCTTTTCAAATCGCTTTATCTTCATCGTTCCCATTTACGTAACATTTTATTTTGATTCGCTGTAATTGTCCTGGTTTTGTTCCCATTCATGGATGAATCGGTGTATATTTAAACCAGTTCTGTTACTTTTTCGTTCACATTCACTTGTTTTGGCTGTCAATCAAAGTGACATCATCATGACGTCACAATAATTCGGAGTAACATGCACCGATGTATCCTGTACCTGCATTCTCGCTACCTGATTCCTTCTTGTCTGCGGAGACGCAACAGAAGAGCCTCGGATGCAGACGATTTTCATTGGCTGCTGCCCCTCCAAAAAATCTCTCCCCAAATCTCCAAGCCAACTTCCCCCAGCCTCTCTGGGGTCTTTCTTCCAAGGCAGCCAAGCAGAAGTGCTTTGGGGAGGCAGGCAATTTTCTCTCTCCCTCAACCATCCTTCCCCACGAAGAATAACAAAAGTAAGAGAGGGAGAGAGAAAACTGCCTCCCCAAAGCACTTCTGCTTGGCTGCAT
>NC_056523.1:2587534-2591718 GCF_019175285.1 Sceloporus undulatus
CTGGGAAGTAGCACAAGTGTCATACTATATTCTACCTTTTTGAACTCTTATTTCGTATGTCACCTTTTCAAGTAGGGCTTATGAGCTGCTAAGGTTTTCCTGAGATGTTTGTGGGTAGATGTCTTATAGCCCCCAAGTCCAAACTCCTTCCTCAAAGACCTGTGCCATGTTCTCTTCCTCCTCCAAATTCTGTGTCTTGAAACCTTACTGCTGTTTCAGGTCAAGAATCTCTTGGTAGAAGTTCATTCTGAATTCCCTGTGTCTGAGAAGTATCCATTGGAACCCAAGCAAAGTCCCCAATGGAGGGTGATCCAGAAGAAATGGAGCAAGGTAAGGATGAACACTCACTGTCTAGAATCCTGTCTTTGCTGGTGTGTGCTTTCAGGTCATTTCCAACATAAGGCAGCCCTATCACAGGGTTTTCTTGGCAAGATTTGTTCAGATGAGGTTTGCCCTTGCCTTTCTCTGAGGCTGAGAGCATGCCACTAGCCCAAGGTCACCCATGGCCAAGTTGAAATTTGAATCCTGCGTTTTATAGTCCAACACTGAAACAGAACACTGGAACGAAATTCCCCAATGGATGCTGTTGGACTTTTTGGTCTAATGTGGAACATCCATGTTCAGAGGGAGGGAGGAAGCCTGGAAATCTAAAAATTGGTCTCAGCCACAAAGTTAAACATTAAAGATCAGCTCCAAGATGGAGGCTTAGCGTGCCGGGATGGGTGGGCAGAGATAATCTGATTCCTCTCAACTGTTGTGATGAAGGGGATATGGTGGCTCTCCAGGATGCAAACCCGCCCACCACCATCATAAGATATGGATGATTTAAAGTAGGCTCCTGGAAGGGGGTCACATTACTCTTCCCAATGCCTGCAGGTTGTTCTCCCCCCCCCCCCCCCCTCTTTTGCCACCACCTCCCCCCGCAGCAGTGGGGGGGGAGGAGGCCCTCGGTTCACAAAACAGGTTTAAAATTAAAAAGAAGGAATATCAATATCTAATAATATGTTGTTATTATTATATATTTATAATATCATTAGTGTATAAAAATGTATTATACCTTTTATTTCTCCCTGTTGAACCTCATTGTGTTAGTTTTCGCTTAGCTTTCCAATTTATTAAGGTCTTTTTGAATTTTGATCCTTTCTGGGATATTAGCTATTACTCCCAACCTGGTGTCATTGCAGATTTGATAAGCATAGTCTCTGAGCCTCAATTTGATCATCTTGGCTTCCAGAGAGAGTTCCGTTTTAATCTGTTCAAGGACCCATTTGTTTGTCTTTTTGGCTGTCCACTTTAATTGTCATAGCAATATCTGTGGAATCTTGGCATTTTCCAACTTCCCCTCTGGAAAAGGGCTTTCCCTTGCCCTAAAATGGCCCAGAGTAACAAAAATTCCTCACTTAATCAATCAGTCAATCAATAATAATAAATAAAACTCTTATTTATATCCCACTGTTCTGCTAAAAAAGCAATCAAAGCAGCTTACATATTTAAAAACACATTTGAGATACAATGGATAATGCATATATCTTCCCCCCCCCCCCCCCCACCCTTAAAAAAGAATTAAACACATTACTATTAAAATTTAGTCAGTTAATATAACTATCTATAACAGATGATCTAATGGGCAGAGTGGTAGCATGATACATAATGTGCGGGGAGTTCATTTATAGCCAAGTAGTTCTATTCAAGAAAGACCTGCCAGAAGACATCTGTCTTAACAGCCTTTTTAAAGTTGTCTAAGTTAGTAATTTGACAGATCTCCTCTGGCAAGCCATTCCACAGTCTGGGAGCAGTTGCACAAAAGGTCCTCTGGGAAGTTGCAGTTAGGCTGCAATAAGTTCCTCCCAGAGGACCTGAATGCGCGGGGTGAATTATACAGAAGGAGGTGATCTCTTCGATAGGTTGGACCCAGGCCATGTAGGGCTATAAACGTGATAGCCAACACTTTGTACTCTGCCTGGAAACCAGTAGGCAACCAGTGGAGTGATTTCAGGATAAGTGTTATATAGTCACTCCTAGAGTTTCCAGTGACCAACCTGGCTGCCATATTTTGTACTAATTGAAGTTTTCAGACTAGGCACAAGGGTAGCCCCATGTAGAGCACATTACTGAAATAGAGTCGTGAGAATGGACTGTATACCCTCTGAGTATCTGTTTGTTGGAGAGGGGCTGAGAAAATAGGCGAGGAAGGGAGAAAAAAATTCTGAATTATGGATCACATAATTTGTACTATGTCAATAATACTTTTCTAAGCTTATAATAAAAGGGGCTCAACAGTGACAAAACTGCCTCTAAAAGGGAATTTGAGGAGAAAAACATTCTTATTAATTTTTTTTCAATTGATATAATGGGAGATGCTCTCTGAGATCCATGGGGTTCCAGTGTGATCCCCTAATCCCCAAGAGTTTCCCATCACTGTCTGAGAAATGTCTTAGGACTGTTTAAGGCTCCTCTCTGGAGCCTGACCCTCACCAAAATTGGGATCCAACTTCCAGCCCCCTTCCTCAGCCTTTCCTATTGATTTATTTGTATATTAATTATTTTATCTTTCTCACCAAATGGGCCTCAAAGGGTCTCCTTCCTGCATCACACTTTCTGTGTGTTGTGAGAGTTAGTGAGTGTGTGAGAGAGAATGTGTAAAATAGAGTGGCAGGGAAGAAATGCTGAAGGTGAAATGCTAAAACAGTGCAGATGGGCTTGAGAGCAGGTTGGAAAGTGGGGGGAGAAACGGCATATGGGAGTGAGGAGGAGAGAGCAGGAGCAAAATTTGCCTAGCTTCATTGTTGGTTGCAGAGGCCCTTCCTCTCTTAATGCTGAAATTAAGTCTTGTGTATCCTTGTTCTTCTTTATAGAGGAATTTGTGATTCATCAGGGAATCCTCACAGGAGAGAAGCCATACCATTGTGAACTGTGTGGGACATGTTTTTCTCGCAAGTCACACGTTAAAACACACCAGAGAGTTCACACCGGAGAGAAACCATACCAATGCCAGGAATGTTGGAAACGTTTTGGTGACACATCACAGCTAGTGAGGCATCAGAGAGTTCACACAGGAGAAAAACCATACAAATGCCAGCAGTGTGGAAGATGTTTTGCTTGGAAGTCAGACCTTGTGATTCATCAGAAAGTTCACACAGAAGAAAAACCATACAAATGCCTACAATGTGGGAAATGCTTTGCTCATAAGTCAGCCCTTGTGAGTCATCATAGAGTTCACACAGGAGAGAAGCCATACAAATGCCAGCAGTGTGGAAAATGTTTTACTCAGAAGTCTCACCTTGTGAAGCATGAGAGAATCCACACTGGAGAGAAACCATACAAATGCCAGCAATGTGGGAAATGCTTTGCTGACACGCCACAGCTAGTGACTCATGAGAGAGTCCACACTGGAGAGAAACCATACAAATGCCAGCAGTGTGGAAAATGTTTTACTCAGAGGTCTCACCTTGTGAGTCATGAGAGAGTCCATACTGGAGAGAAACCATACAAATGCCAGCCGTGTGGAAAACGTTTTGCTCATACATCACTGCTTCATATACATGAGAGAGTCCACGCAGGAGAGAAACTGTACAAATGCCAGCAACGTGGGAAATGTTTTGCTCAGAAATATTTTGGTATGAGGGAATCCACACAGGAGAGAAATCATTCAAATGCCAGCAGTATGGCAAGTGGTTCTTCAGGTAACAACCTTACACACCACAATAGCATCCATACTGGAGAGAAGCCATATGAATGCTAGTACTGCTGGGAATATTTTGATTAAAATTCATACCTTTTGAGACATCCTAAAGTATACTGAATTCAAAGTGTAGAAATGAGAGCACTGGAAAATGTTTTTCTTTTGGAGAGGCAGCCTTCATATATCTAGATTGTGTATTGTAAAGCTTTGTTGTAATCTTTTAAACATGCTATTTCTGCCAAAATGATTATGGTTTTAAAGTATCTTGCCCTTACTGGATCATTTAATAAACCTTTGACTTATTTGCAGCATTATGTATTCTTCATTGCATTAACATTCATAAATTCATTGAAGGCTTTTAATTTCTCAGAGTGGGTTTGTTGTTGAGTGGAATCATATTATTAGGGTTTACAGAAAAGAGTCTTCTTAAAGAAATACTGGAGGTGATCCCATGGTCAGGAATACTAAAAGAGAAGGGAATTCAGGATAGATGGGAGTTTCT
>NC_056523.1:2591743-2606659 GCF_019175285.1 Sceloporus undulatus
ACCTTGGCTTCCTATGGGGAAAAAACGCTCCATTTCAATCCACTTGCTTCCTTTCCCAATCCATGTAAAACCTCCAGCACCTGGGAATTGGTTGGGAGGAGATCCCAGAAGGAGAAGGAGTAATGGAAGTGGTATTTCCCCCTATAGCCCTCTAAGTTTTAACCCTCGACTTTTATTCACAAGTTATTCAACATCCAGGATTTTTGACCCTGAACCTTTGCCCAACTTATACACGCAGGTCAAATTGTACATTAGTATACAGTGGGCCCTTGTGTATAACGCGGAGAATCCATTCCAGACACGATACCAAAATCCACGTATGCTCAAGTCCCATTTGTTCCCAATGCAGTGCACATGCACGCGCACCGCCATTGGGAACAAAAGTCACTGGCCCTCCCCTCCTCTCCTCCCTTTCCTTCCTCGCTTCCCTCCTCCCTGCCAACCCTCCCTCCCATTCCCTCATCTCTACTTACCTTTTCGGGCCGAGTGCTGGTGCTGGAGGCCTGGGAGGCCTCTGGCACAGCTGCTTGGCTTCCTAGGCCGCCGCAGCCGCTGCGGGAAAAGCCAGCTTGTGGCGGCAGCAGCGGCGGAGGTCACAACCTTGGCCTCCTTGCTGCCGCTGTGGAAGGCCCGATGGCAGTGTTGGAGGCCCTCTTGGCCCCAACAGCACCATCACCGGGCCTTTCCCATGGCGGTGGCGAGGAGGCAGAGCCGCACAACACAAACCGGAGGTCTCTAAGGCCTCCAGTGCTGGCACCTGGCCTCCTGGTGCCTCTGCTGCCAAAGAAGGGCTGGATACCAGTGTTGGGACCAAGGCCCCCCCAGCACCGACACCCGGCCTTTCCCTGGCAGCGGGCGAGGAAGCCCGAGTGGCAGTGCGGGAGGCCTTGAAGGCCTCTGGCGCTGCTGCGCTGTGCCTCCTCGACACCGCCGCGGAAGAAAGACCTGGCGTGACGGCAGCAGTCCAGAGCGCAGCAGCGCCAGAGGCCTTCAAGGCCTCACCGCAAATCCCCAGGTGTCCTCGCCACCAGCAACTGCAGAAGGCCCGGGTGTTGGTGCTGGGGGCCTCTTGCGCTGCCAACACCATATCTGCCCTTCCGCAGAGGCATTGAGGAGGCCGGGTTCCGGCGCTGGAGGCCTTAAAGGCCTCCTGCACTACCACTCGGCCTCCTCACCGTGTCCATGGAAGGGCTGTGGGTCGGTGCTGCGGGGCCTCTTTGCCTCCAATAACCGCCACCTGGCTTTTCTAGCGTTGGCGGCAAGGAGGGTCAAGCGGCCACGCCAGAGGCCTCCAGGCCCAAAAGGTAAATAAGAGGGGGAAGGGAGGGAGGGAGGGAAGCGAGGAGGAGGAGGGAGGAGAAGGAAGTTGTTTCCCAATGGCGCATTGGGACAACTTCCCGGTTTGGCCATCTGCGGATGCTCAAATCCGCGTATAGAAGGGCCAAACAAAGAGGCCTGTGTGTAGGCATTGCCATATCTTCCCGCCATGGGGTGGGACTTTCCCGGTTTTGGGGCGGGTCCACACAGTCCCGCCCCGGTTTTGGCCCCGCCCCCGGGACCAACCCCCCTTCCAGAAAGGGCCTGGAAGGCTGGGGCTTGGGAGAAGCTCTCCCAGGCCCCTCCGGAGGCCCTGGAAGCGGCTCCGCGGTCGCGGAGCAGTCCTCCCGAGGCCTCTGGGGCTTGGAGAAGCTCTCCCAGGCCCCTCCGGAGGCCCTGGAAGCGGCTCCGCGATCACGGAGCACTCTTCCAGGGCCTCTGGGCTTGGGAAGAAGCTGGGGGCCCCGCCCGCGATCGTGGCGATCGCGCCGATTGCGGGCGCTCTCCACCCTCCTTCCCGGCCTCTATGGAGGCCCAAGCCTCCACAGAGCCAGGGAAGGGAGTGGGGGCCGCCCGCGATCGCGCCGATCGCGGGCGGCGCTCTCCACCCCCTCCTTCCCAGCTTCTGTGGAGGCCCAAGCCTCCACAGAGGCCAGGAAGGAGAGTGGGGGCCGCCCGCGATCGCGCGCGATCAAGGGGGCTCTCCACCCTCCTTCCCGGCCTCTGTGGAGGCCCAAGCCTCCACAGAGGCCAGGAAGGAGTGGGGGCCACTCGCGAGATCGCGTCGATCGCGCCGATCGCGGCGCTCTCCTCCTCTCCTTCCCGGCCTCTATGAGGCCCACAGCCTCTACCAAGGCTGGGGAAGGGAGTGTGGGCCGGGAGGAGCTGCTTCCCACCGCGTGTATCACCGCGATGAGGAGCAGCCCTTGCATCCTTCCTGGCCTGCAGAGTGAGGCCGAAGCCTTCCTCCCAAGCCGGGAAGGAGCAGGAGGACACAGGTTTTTAAAATGTAGGACCTTTAAAAAAAAAAAGGTCCTACATTTTAAAGCCTTGTCCTACATTGTTCCCGTTTCTGATCTCCTCAGTTATGGCAACCCTACCTGTGTGATTAGTGTTATTTATAAAACACATGGCTGAACTGTGGGTCTTTTCATTCCAGCATGCCACATGAAGAATTCCTAAAATCACATAGCATCTGCTGAGATAGAAAAAAGGATTGGCCATGCTCTGCTTCTCATGTCCTTAGACAGGATAGACACCACTATCATCACTTATTATGTTGTGCCATCAGTAGTAACATAATACCTTACAAGTAAAAGAACAACAAAAACTAGCCAGAACTGCTAAAGGCATATAGTCCACATATATTGTATACAGACAGAGAGAGAGGAAGGAAGAAGCACCAACAAATATAAACTATGCAGTACAATAGTTAAAAATAATTACTGTATATAGATAGAACTACAAAAAGGCTCAGAATCCCTATCAGAGTCTGCAAGGGAGGAGAGAGCAGATGCTCAGATTCCTAGAGAGTGTTCCTCTAAGAGAGGATAGAGCAGAGGGCTCAGATTCCTCAGATAGTCCTACTCCCAAGGGGAGAGAGAGCAGAGGCTCAGATTCCTAGAGAGTGTTCCTCTAAAGATAGAGCAAAAGCTGATTCCTAGAGAGTCCTCATCAAGGGGTAGAGCAAGGCTCAGATTCCTAAGAGTCCTCATCAGGGGAGGATAGAAGCAGCGAGGCTCAGATTCCTAGAGAGTCTTCCTCAAAGGGAGGATAGGCAGAAGGCTCAGATTCCTAGAGAGTCTTCCTCAAGGGAGGATAGAACAGAGTTCAGATTCCTAGAGAGTCCTCATCAAAGGGAGGATAGAACAGAGAGCTCAGTTCCAGAGAGTCCTCATCAAAGGGAGGATAGAACAGAGAGAGCTCCAGATTCTCGAGACGTCCTCATCAAAGGGAGGATAGAACAGAGAGCTCGATTCCTAGAGAGTTCATAAAGGGAGGATAGAACAAGAGACTCAGATTCTAGAGAGTCCTCATCAAAGCGGGAGAGAGAGCAGTGCTCAGATCCTAAGAGTGTTCCTCTAAGGAGGATAGGCAGAGGGATCAGATTCCTAGAGAGTCCTCCTTCAAGGGGAGAGAGAGCGGAGGGATCAGATTCCTAGAGAGAGGCAAGGAATGTTTGGAAAGATCAGGAGCTGGGAAAGGGAGCAGAGGGAAGAGTCCAGTGGGAGAAGGAGTAGTAAGGGGCGGGGGCACATGGGGGTGCCCTAAATATGACTTGTGGGGGCGGGGAAGACCTTTCTGGTCTCCCAGCTGGGGAGAAAGGGATCCCAGTTCCTATCTTCCCCTTAGGAAGGGAGACCCTACTTCCCTCCTTTCTCTTTGTTTAAAGCCCTCTTCCCTACCCTGAAAAACAGGTCTTCCCATGATGGAAGGAGAAGGAAGTTGGCTAGAGGGAGAAGTTGAAAGAGAAGGAGACCCTTGTGTGTGGGGGGGGGGGGGAGGGCAGTGGGTGGTTTCTTGGGAGGAGTCATCTTCAAGGAATGGAAGGAGCTGGAAAAGGTTCTCTGGGGAGGGAGGGAGGAAACAAGCCCCCCCCCCTTCAAGGGTCTAAAAACAAAAGCTCTGCTCCCCAGAGAGGCTGGAAGGGGGGGGGCTGCATTTCAGGGTAAGGCGGCCCCCTCTGCTTTTTCTTCCTGGGACTGCATGATGGGTTTTTCTTCTTTCCTATTCACAAGGAGATCCAGAGAAGCTCTTTGGGTTTCCCTACATGAGTGATGGGAGCCGCACACCTGAGCTCTGGGGAGAAGAGAAAGAAATTACCTCCTTCTTTCCTCCCTCTTGACCCCTTTTTCCCCCAGGATGGCAGGTGCCATGCAATGAAAGGCACCCCCCTTAATCTTCTTGCCAAGCTCTCTCTCTTTTTCCTCTTTTTCCTTAAGTGGCCCCAAATATTGGCTCTGTTCCTTCAAGGAGGCTCTTAGCTCTGGGAGTCAGAAACTGAGGTGCGTTACAGACTGCTGAGAAGCAGCGGTCTGCTGCTGCCGCCGGTTGCAGCGTCTGGGAACCGCAGCAGCCAAACGGCGAGGTTCCCGGATGCTGCCAAGAAGGAGCGTGAAAATTGTGCTCCTTCTTGCGGCCCGGAAGAGACGCCGCGAGGCGCTAGTCGCGCACTCACGGCGTCACTTCCGCCACGCAACGTCAAAATGGCGGCGGCCATGTGGAACGGCTGCCACCATTTGTTACAGACTCCGTCCGTAATAGGAGTAGGGGCGTCTAGAAGAGACGCCCCTTTTTCAAACTGGGATGTCCTGAGACGTCCGAAATGGCAGTCCGTAACCCGCCTGAGCCCCCTTCTATTGAGGCAGGGCACCTGATGAAATGAGTGGGAGCTACAATGAGATTTCAGTGAATATAGAATGTAGGATAATAGGATAAATATGATGGAATTATATATTATATACTTTTGTCTGCCTTCAAGTCCTATCTGACTTATGATGACACTGACTTATGATGATCACCCAGTGGGTTTCCATGGCTGAGCAAGAAATCAAAGCCCAATTTCCAGAGTTGTAGTCCAACACTCAAACCACTACTCCATACTGGTTCTAGATATTCTGCGCGGTATAAAATATAATATTGAATGTTAAGCGTGATAATAGCATACTGTACTGTTTTTGTTTTCATTAGATATGATTTTAAATGGCTATTCACAGTATTGATGCTTTTCATGCTATTGATGCTGGCTCTCCAGTGAAAAAACTCAACCTGCCTTTCCTTCAGGGAAGAGACCTGTTTGCTATTGGAAGCCTCACAAATTTCTTCTTCCCTATGTGTATGTGTGTGCCTTCAAGTCACTTGTCAACTTGTGGTGACCCCATGAACTTCATAGGGTTTTATTAGCCAAAGTACTCTCAGAGATTGTTTTGCCAATTCCTTCCTCTGAAATAGAGCCTATAGCACTTGGTATTTGTTGGTGATCTCCCATCCAAGTACTAACCAGGGCTGACCCTGCTTAACCTCCAAGATCAGAGGGGACTAGGGTACTTGGACTGGGGTAATAATTCTTAACACAACAAGATACATTGATGGTGTTCTGTACATTGTACATTGATGGTGCTACTTGATCTTATCTATACTAACAACAATGTTTTGGCTTTACAGGTGTTTCAGCAGAGCATCTTAGGGACATCTTTGCCCTGAGATAGACTGAGGAGGAATAATTTTGATCCTGTTTGTAGTTTTATTGGTGTAATACAACATAAATGGATAAATCAGATGCAGCTGGTCCTAAAGGAGAAAGAGGCTCTGATGACCTCAGTGCTGAGAGCAGCGAGGAATTCTGGGAGAGGACAGTCCAAAGGTCCCTGGGAGAGAAGCTTGCCAGCTCTGAGATGCAGTGCCAACACTTCAGACACTTCTCCTATGAGGAGGGCGAGGGCCCCCGAGAAGTTTGCAGCCAACTCCACCATCTCTGCCGTCAGTGGCTAAAGCCAGAGCGATGCACAAAAAATGAGATCCTGGACCTGGTGATCTTGGAGCAGTTCCTGACCATCCTGCCCCCAGAGATGAAGAACTGGGTCAGGGAATGTGGGGCAGAGACCTGTTCCCAGGCAGTGGCCTTGGCAGAAGGTTTCCTCCTGAGTCAGGCAGAGGCAAGGTGATACTGAAGGTGCGACTTCTGAAAAGCATTTCCCACACTGAATCACATTTGTCCGGTTTCTCTCGTGTGGACTCTTAGGTGATAGTCAGATATGACTTCTGAGCAAAACATTTCCACACTGCATGCAGTTGTATGTTTTCTCTCCTGTGTGGATTCTCTGATGAGTCACAAGGATGACTTGTGAGCAAACATTTTCCAACAAACTGGCATGTGTTGGTTTCTCTCCTGTGTGGACTCTCGATGTCCCAAAAGATATGACTTGCAAGCAAAATCTTTCCCACATTGCTGCTTTATATGGTTTCTCTCTTGTGTGGACTTTCTGATGTCTCTCAAGACATGACTTGTTGAGCAAAAACCTTTCCACACTGCTGGCATTTGTATGGTTGTTCCTGTGTGGACTTTTTGGTGTCTTCCAGTTGGACTTGTAAGCAAAAACCTCTCCACACTCCCCACATTTATAGTTTTCTTGCTTGTGTGGTGTTGCTTTCAAAGGCCTGCTTTTTGACCAAAGCCTTTCCCATTCCCTGACTCTGTAAGGTTTCTTGCCTGTATGCACCCTCCGATGTCCATAAGCCACGCCTTTGAGTAAAACGTTTGCCACACTCCTGACATTTATAGGGTTTTTCTCCTGTGTGGTTTATCTGGTGGCTCACTAGGTCTCTGTGCACTTTCCAATGTGCCATAAGTGTAAACGGTATGTAAAGCATTCCCACACTTCGGCTTTGTGGGTTTCCTTATTGTGTGGGTTCATGGTGTTCACACTGTACAATTTATAATCAAAAATCTTTCACAGAACTTTCACAACTAAAGTGCTTTTTTACCGCATGGAGCCTCTTGCAAGGCACAAGTGCCGTATTTTGAGGAAAACATTTCCCAGATATATTTTGGTTGTAGGCTTCTTTCTGATATTATTTTCTTCTTCTGAATGTTGAGCTTGCTTATAACTTCAGGTTTTTGCTTAGAAGCTTCCTAACTTAGAACATACATATCTTTTCCTCCAGTTTTCTGACTGTGAAAAAGAACCAAAAAAATAATAATTTGCACATTTGTATGAAAAGAATTTCAGAGTAGTATGGGAATGGATTAAAGCCAAACAATCTTAAAGACAAATTATTATCAGACAAAAGGAGAGATGCTATGCTTCTTCTTATGCCTTAGGTCCCATATCTTATGCCTGTATCTCTCATAAGGCGCCGTGAGTCTTACAATCTTCAAGGGAAGGCTTTCTCCCAATCCCACCACCTCCGGAAATGGTGATCATGATTTGTGCTGGAGAACTTCTAGATGCCTAGAGGTTCACCTTCTTGAGTCTTCCACCATTAGTCTATGGTCCAACTTCCAACCGAAATATCAGAGATCACACTTTATAAATCAAACAAACATTATATTTCCCCTCACTTGCTCTTTTATGCTCTGAGTGAATGCCTTTCCATTTTTTCATATTATGATGCTGCTTAGGCTTTTACAATCTGACACCACTTATCATGCTATTGATTTTAGTTTTGTTTCACCTGCTATGCCCATTTATTGAGCTACAACAAAAAATTAATGGTATCTGTCATGACGGCCAAGGGATCTGCTCAATATGTGAAGATCATGACCTGGGGGCAAACATCTGGGCTGCCTGGATTGTTGCTTTCCTCTCTTGTTTGAGGCCTTCCAAGGGGCATCTGCTCTCAGACACACACAGCATGGGTGCTGAGAATGTATGGATTGTGAGTGAGAAAGTCTGAAGGAGGGGCGCTTCCTGTCTGAGCTGGGATTGAGCCCAAGTCCAGTTGAGCTTCATGCTCAGTAAAGATGGATCCTGTGGATACGCAGGGAATCTCAGGGAGGAGGGGAAAACAGGTGTTCTGTAAGCCACACATGGTGCCTGGCTGGTTTTGGTGCTAGAATTGCAAAATGCAGGAAGGGACAGAGAGTAAATTCATGATATCCAGGATTAAGTGCTCTACCTAAATACCAAATTAAATTATTGATTTCAGTTAACTTAGGTAGTCATTTCTCGTACAATTAAAAGCATTGTCTACACAGGGGTAGGCAACCTTTTTGAGCCGGGGGCCGGGTTGCTGTCCCTCAGGCGACTGGGGGGGGGGCCCACGAGCTGGGGGTGGAGCTTCGACCCTCCGGGGCGGGGCCAAATTGCCGGGGTGGAGCTTCCACCCTCCGGGCGGGCTGTGTGCTGGGGGTGGAGCTTCCACCCTCAGGGGGGGGCACACTTACCACGAGGCACACATTTCTGTCTTTATCAAGGGCCCACACAATAAATCAGCAATTGGGTTTCTTATTCTGTCTAAATAAAGGAAAACATTTCAGGCTGCCACCAAGCGGGAACACTCCTTATAATAAGAGTCACCTGTCAGCCCTATAAGGGACAAGCTTTCTAAGCTTTAAAACACGGGAACTTCTCTACATACTGATGATACCCTGGTAGCGTTCGTGTGTGTGTGTGTGTGTGTGTGTGTGAATATCCAAATATTGCTTTTTTTTGGACACGGAACTGATTTAATTTTTTAAAAAACCATGCTAGAAACCTTTTTCTCCCCAATTTCTGGCTTCCTTCTCTCCCCACCTGGTTCTTTTACTCAGTGTATTAAAAAATGCATATCTACAAAGCAAGATGAGTTACAGTGGGAGCCAGACCTATATTCATCTTTCCAGGAGATCTCAGAGAGGTGAAGCACCACACCACTATTAAAAAAATTGTCCCCAATGCTCTATAAGGCAGTATGGGAAGCATTTACACTACAGTATACTTTCAGCCCCCTGGGGCATTTGATGTCAAGGAGGAACTGAGGAAGAGTTTCTTTTTTTTTTTTTTATGTCCTGTTTAAATTCTTTCTTTTTTAAAAAAAGAAATGGAAATGACCCAAGGATCCCCCCCCAAAAGGGGCTAAATGTCCCCTACATCCTCAGAGGACTCTAGATATAGGATGGGTCTCACAAGACTGCCTCAAGAGAGAGCCCTCCTTCGTGCCAACTGTCACAGCACCTGGGAGGAGTGAAAAAAGACAGGCCCAATTCCATCAGGTAGCTGTGAATTCTGTGACTTACAGTTGCTCTCTTTTATCTTATCTTATCTTTTCTATTTTATTGTATTGTATGCTCTGTATTTTTATTTGCTGTAACCTGCCTGGATTCCTTCTGATTGGTGGGCTATAAATAAATAAATAAATAAATATTATTATTATTATCATTGAAAAGGATCTAGAAGTCCTAGTAAACCACAAGCTGACATGAATCACAAAATGTGATGTTACAGCTAAAAAGGCCAATGTGAATCTGCTGCATCAATAGGCGTATAGTGTCTAGATCAAGGAAAAGAATAGTACCACTCTATTCTGTCTTGGTCAGTCGTCTCACTGCTACTCTGTCCGTTCTGGGTGGATACCACAATTCAAAAAGGATGTTGAGGAGCTGGACCATGTCAGAGGAAATCAACCAAAATGGTGAAGGGTCAGATCTCAAAATCTCAAGCCATCAACTGCCCTGCAGGTCTTTGCAAACTCAGGGCCGTGCTTCCTGGATTGAATCCGTCCACCTGTAATTGTGGCCTCCCTCTTTTCCTATTGATATTGTGCAGCCTGGGACTTTCTTTCATCTCTGTGCAGGCCAACAGCCTGAATGTCCTTTAATCTTGAGTCCAGCTGCATCATTAGACACAGTACTACTCATACTTGTCCTCTCTCTTCAGTCTTGGAGAGAGGCCATCCATTGTGTCACCTATCCATACACCATTATTTGCTGCTGCCCACTAGTTCTGGCACATTTTGTCTGGTTCTTCACAAAGCCTGTCTGTTTGGAGACCCTCCTATCAGTTGTGCTACTGTCAGCATAGCTTCTTTGCTTCACAGAAGCACCCAATCCCCACACCACACTTTAGAATGGAAAATGTTAATCAACAAGCAAACAAGAGAATCTTACCCAAGTCAGCCCATAAGCTCACGGTTTTCTTCATGTCCGCATATACAGGGGTCATCCCTTTCCCATTTGGGCCTGAATCCGACCCGCTTCAACGTATTTTGCATGTTATGCCATCATTATAAATGAATGTTAAAGAAGAAGACATAATCATCTAGGGAAAGAGAAGCCTTACCAAAGAGGCCATGATCCCATGAATCTCTGTTGTTGATCTGCCTGTGCCGGGCTCTCGGGTCCGCATCCAGCAGGACCCATCCTCTGGGGAGAAAGGACACGGCCACAGCCTCAAAAGTCACCAGACCCTAAGAGACAGAGACAAAGGTTCTTTGCTCACTCTGGACATCAGATGGCTGCCAGTTGTGGCAATTAGAATAAGGGATTCACAGGCTGATACAGCTCCAAAGGCAGCCAATGGTGAGATTGATTCCTCCACAACCCACAACATAGCCAGAGCACTTGCTGTTCCTAGATGTTGTAACCCCACTTGATCTCAAGAAAGGTGGGCTATAAAAAACAATTTATTTATTATTATATCATGTACGAGTCTGGACAAATGCAGGAGCCTCAGCCCATGACATAGTCTACAGCTTCATAAAAGGCTTCAAAGAAACATTACACCACAAACTGAGGAACAAAATGCTAAAGGTCTTACACAGCAGAATTTATCCAGGGGTTAGGCAACTGCAGATGGGGTGGCAGGCCAAAAAGTGGTGCATTTCAGCATGCCAGGGCAGATGATACTGGGTTACTTTAAAACTGCCATGTTGCCAATTCCAGCTGGTGTTTTTGTTTGTTATTTTTTTTTTCCAGTTTTGGGGTAGGGTTGTAGAGTTTTATGGCATATCTTCAACTTTGCCAATTTTTGAAGGACCATGCCAATTATCCTCTTTTGTCTCACTTTTCAAGTGGATTTTAAATGCCCCAGTTTCTTTCTTCTCTCCCATTTCCCCCTTTCTTCTCACTTCAGCATCAAAAAAGGATGTTGCCAGTTGTGGGTATTCAGATTAAGAGAGCTGAGGGCCACCCAATCCAACCCTACCATGCCAAAATACACCGTCAAAACACCCCTGGCAGTAGCTATCCAGCTTTTATTTAAACACCTCCAAGAGGAGACTCACCACTCTCTGGGGAGCATGTTGTGCGTCTAGAAAAGTTAGAGAAAAAGGAGCACACTCTAATTCAAGAAAAATAAAGGCTGAAGACAAAGGGATTCAAACCTGGACATTTCAGAGGTAAGCCCTCAACTCCTGGGCCAAGATAGATTAAAAAAAAAGTTGGATTCTCTCCCATTCTTTGTTTTCATATCTCAACGTCTCTCCCTTGGGAACAGAGAAATGGTAAATTTTTACAATAAACTATCTATTGGAAGATAAAAAAAAAAATACAATTAAACCCAACAAAGTGAAAATTCTCACATAGAACTGAAAGGCATGTGATCTGGGAACCCAGACGCTCCAGTCCTCTTGTTCCAGGATTCCTTTCCTTACCTGATCTAGGTCTGGTCCACCACAAAGGGAATGGCCTGAGTCCTTGTTGGTAGGATCATTCCAGATTTGTAGGAGAGACCAACATGGGGGAAGCTGGTCACATCACCTGCGTCAGAGATTACTATTCTAGTCTTAAACAAAGGACGTACAGGTCTACCTCCGTTAACAAAGCGTTCTGAAAGACAGTCCATTTACAAAGTCTGTTATGCCCACCCGGCCCCCATTTCCTCTTTGTCCTCTGCACAGCTGAAATTATTTTAGCCGCATTTCATTGGAAGGGTGGTGAAAGAGGGCTGGGAGAAAATGTACACATTTTCAGTGTCTAGTTGCAGCACTATGTCTGGAGCATAATGTCATGAAGCATGCAATCCTACACCCACATTTTAGAATACCATCATTATAAATGAAATTTAAAAGAGAAGACATTGTTTGCACCAAACATACAACTGAATGGACAGTATTGTGGTTCTGCAAGCACATCAGGCAACTATGTCCCACTGTTTCACAAGAAAAACCTGAAAGGCAGTAATAACCCCAATAATATGTACACGAGCAGGGATTCGAACCCTGGTCTCCACTTGTCACAGTCTAACACTCCAACCACTACGCCTGCTGCCTTGCAGTTGCTATAGGTCAGAAACGACTTGAAGGCACAAAAAAACTACCAAAACAAATGTGATGCCGGGTTAGGACATCCGATTGGGAAATCCAGTCCAGTTCCCACTGAGCACACACCGAAATCAACCACCTACTCTACAGGCTGTAAGTTCAATACCAGCCAGGGGCTCCAGATCAACTCAGCCTAGCATCCTCCCCGGAAAGATCCCAGCCATGTAACGCCCCCCCCAGTCATATCACAGAAGACTCTGCCCACCGTTATTTTATTTTTGTAGTATTGTTTTTAGTTTTATTGTCTGTATTTTAATGGATGGAATTGTTTAATCCTTTTTAGGGGGGGAATTGTATATATTGTATTTGTTAAAGATGTATGCTGCCTTGATTGTGGAAACAAAAAGTGGGATATAATTAAAGTTTTATTTTTATTTATTTACCCTTCTGTAGGTCGCTAAAATGAGTATCCAGCTTGTTGGGGGCAATTAGCTTACACTTTGTAAACTGCTGAGTACATCAATAGCAGTATAGAAATGTTTGTTATTTCTACATACACTGACTTACCTTGCAGGGTTGTTGTTGTGAGGATGAAATGGCCTTGAGTTGACAGGGCAAAGTCCCGATATGGATAAGAACACAAAGCTATGGAACATCACACTCACAGAAAAATTAACTGAAAGAGGAGGGTTGCTAGTGACAACCAAGATCACTCCAAATGAATGCAACCCCATGAGGTTATGCAAATGAAAATACCTAACTCCCTCACGTTTCTTTTTCGGAAAGATATTATAGTTGTTCTGGTGTGTTCAAGACGCGCGCAAAGTACGTACCAGGTACCTACTAGAGATGCCTAACCCTAGTACGTACCTGGTATGTAAAAATGGCGGCACCCATTTAATGGGTGCCGCCATTAGGACATCACAACCACGCCGTTCCCAACGGAGAGGTGCCGAAGTGACGTCTTCACGCCGCTCTGAGGGGTCGTCTGGGGCCCTTTCTGCGCGCCTGGAAGGAGCTCTGTTTCAGAGCTCTTCCAACTGTGCGTCGCTGGGCTCAGCCTTTAGACAGCTGAGCCAGCGACGCAAAGCAGAAAGGGGCCAAGCGGCCCCTTTCTGTTTGTCCTGCCGCCATCGGGTGTCCTTGGGGCATGACGTCCCAAGGACACCCCTTTCCAGCCACAGGGAAGCGGCCTTTGCCGCTTCCCCGCGGCCTGGAAAGCAGCGGATTGGGGCCTCAGAGACTCTGCTGTGGCAGCTGAGGCCCCGATCTGGCGGGGAAAGGGGCGGGAACAGGCCCCCCAAAGGGCGGTTTGTAAACCGCCATGTTTCAGCTGGGATTATTTAGCTGGATAGTTAATAACAAATTCAAGCCCCTCCTTCTTTCTGGTTTTGTTTGTTTCTGTAAATCGTGTGTTGGTGTGTGTGACAAGTGTGTGTGTGTGCTTATGAATGGAATGAACAAAAACGTACCAAAATCTACATCAAAGGTGGAGAGATAACTCTCTGCTTGTGGAGATCGCCACGAACATATACACCTCTGATGTGGAATGGCAATCTTTTTACAAATAAATGCACATCTACAGATGCATCTA
The DNA here is from genome assembly GCF_019175285.1 of Sceloporus undulatus. Classification (NCBI taxonomy): domain Eukaryota; kingdom Metazoa; phylum Chordata; class Lepidosauria; order Squamata; family Phrynosomatidae; genus Sceloporus; species Sceloporus undulatus. The sequence goes on from NC_056523.1 coordinate 2,605,335, forward strand.
GCATGCATAATTCACTTCCACTCATGAGCTGAATAGATGTCCTTCATCAGACAAGACAGCCAACAGCTTTCATTGGGGAAATTAGAGCCAGCATGCTACAGTAGTTTCCGTGCTAGGCTAAATTCTAGGGGACCAAGGTTCGAATTCCCTCTCTGCCATGGAAACTTCCTGGGTGACCTGGCAAGCACAGTCTCTGAGTCAGGCAAGGGAAAACCTCCTCTAAACAAATCTGGCCCCAAAAAAAAAAAAAAAAATCCTGTAAAGCTTTTAGTTTTGCCTAAGATGGAAATGACTTGAAGAAACAAAACAACAAAGAGGCATCCTTACCTCGCAAGGCCCGCTCCATCACATTCTGCTTGATCACTCTCCGTTGGGGACTCTGCCTGGGATCCAATGGAAGCTTCTCTCGCCTAAGGAATTCAGAGTGGACTTCCGACAAGAGGTTCTGTAAACCGCAGATCAGGATTCAAAAGACATGGAATTTAGAGAATGAGAAAATAGCAACGGTCTTTGGGAAGGGGTTTGGGCTTGTGTGGTATGGATTTCCACCCAAATTAAGCTAGTAAAAAGTCAGCAGCACATAAATCAATTGAGTAAAAGTGACATACAAATAAGAGCTCAAAAAGGTGGATACAGAATGACCACTTGTGTTAATACTTGGTATACATTTATTTTAGTTGCCGAAACATAAACCCATTCCATGGAGCCCATAGCAAGAACATCTTGAATTCTGGAAACTCTGCTTTCATTTATAATGGAATTCAAGCACATGTGTGTGTATGTGTATGGAGAGCAGACACAGAATGTGAAACAAACATGAAAACCAACTGCTACTGTTATATTCCTACCTGTATACTCGTGGGCACAATGCTATGCTAATAATTGTTCTCTTGACTTGGAATAAAATTAACTGAAATTCGCAATGCTAAGTGTTCACCCTTGAGCAAAAACTGGCTACTTGTGGGTGGGTGGAAGTCCATTCTGACTCTGACACATCAGGGCCAGACTCTGACATTTGAGTCACCCCGGTGAAGTAAGGATGTCTGGCAATGCCAGCAGGAACCTGACACTTCTTTAAAACCTGGCACCACGGGGAGCCAGGGTTTTAACACATAATCACTCTTTGAGATGCTCAGGGACTGAGATTTCCACTTTATCAGAAAGCAGATACTCCCCACATCCTGCTCAAATTAAATCTGGGCAACCACCATATTTTCAGCCTTTATTCCTGAAGTCATCCGAGACTCAAAAAAGGCAGCCTAGAGCCAGATTCTTCTCATCTTGGACCCAGAAGGAAAAGCTCTCACCGTGGACTTTTGCTTCTT
>NC_056523.1:2606684-2630823 GCF_019175285.1 Sceloporus undulatus
GAAAGGTCTGGAAACCATGCCCTACGAGGAACGCCTTAGGGAGCTGGGGATGTTTAGCCTGGAGAAGAGAAGGTTAAGAGGTGATATGATAGCCCTGTTTAAATATTTGAAGGGATGTCATGTTGAGGAGGGAGCAAGCTTGTTTTCTGCTGCTCCAGAGACTAGAACCCGAAGCAATGGATGCAAGCTCCAGGAAAAGATTCCACCTCAACATTAGGAGGAACTTCCTGACAGAAAGGGCTGTTCAACAGTGGAACAAACTCCCTCGGAGTGTAGTGGAGTCTCCTTCCTTTGAGGTCTTCAAGCAGAGGATGGCCATCTGTCGGGAATGCTTTGATTTGGATTTCCTGCATGGCAGGGGGTTGGACTGGATGGCCCTTGTGGTCTCTTCCAACTCTATCATTCTATGATTCTAAGAGTGTACAAAAACCACATGGAGAAACAGACTGGGTCCCAATTGGCAAAGGGGTTAGGCAAGGCTGCCTCCTCTCACCCTATCTGTTCAACTTGCATGCAGAACATACAGTATTGTAAGAAAAGAACGCTTGGACATAGAAGGATGAGTGAAAAGAGGGGGAAGGAATAGCAAAAATCTAAAATATACGTAGATGACTCCATAGTACTAACGGAAAACCTCACAGACCTGGAACGCCTACTAAGGAAGATCAAGGAAGAAAGTGCAAAGGCAGGCTTAATGTTGAACATAAAGAAAACCAAAATAATGACCACCGAGGACCTTCACAAGTTCAACGTAGACAATAAAGAAATTGAAATACTCAAAGAATTCCTATACCTGGAATCAAACATTGATAGAATCATAGAGTTGAAAGAGAGTGAAAGGGCCATCCAGTCCAACCTCATTCTGCCATGCAGGAACTCACAATCAAAGCATACCCGATAGATGGTAATCCAGCCTCTGCTTAAAAGACCTCCAAAGAAGAAGACTTCACCATCCTCTGAGGGAGTGTGTTCCACTGCCAATCAGCTTTTACTGTCAGGAAGTTCCTCCTAATGTTGAGGTGGAATCTCTTTTCCTGGAGCTTGCATCCATTGCTCCACTGTGTAGGGCAACTAAAATGGTGAAGGGTTTGGAAACCATAAAGCCCTATGAGGAACGACTTAGGGAGCTGGGGATGGTTAGCCTGGAGAAGAGAAGGTTAAGAGGTGATATGATAGCCCTGTTTAAATATTTGAAGGGATGTCACATTGAGGAGGGAACAAGCTTGTTTTCTGCTGCTCCAGAGAACAGGACCCAATGGAGCAATGGATGCAAGCTTGCCAGAGTGCAAGATCAGAATCCTGGACAATCAACCAGTCAGCTTGATTGATAAATCAACAGCACTTTATTGATAGCTCCAGAATCAGCACTTCTACATCACTCTGCTTCATAGCTGAGACTGACCTCTCCCAGCCAAACCAATACATACATTCCCCCCTGAGCCAAACTACTCCTCCCCTTGCAAAAGCCCCCACAACAGGACCCCTCCTTCTCTTCACTAGCTCCCATCCTCCATTCCTCCCCCCTGAGCTGCTCTTGTCACAGCAACGAAACTGCATTCCCAGCCTCTGTGAGCCAGGCCCTCAAGGACACCAGATAGCCCAGACCTGGTCCAGCCTAGCACTAGATATCACTATCTCTAAAGCCGAGCCAAAGCATCCACAGTTACTACATATCAGAGAGAATAGATCAGGATTCTAACAAAGCTGCAGGAAAAGAGATTCCACCTCAAGGTTAGGAAGAACTTCCTGAGAGTAAGGGCTATTCGACAGTGGAACAAACTCCCTCAATGGAGTGTGGTGAAGTCTCCTTCTTTGGAAGTCTTTAAGCAGAGGCTGGATAGCCATCTGTCAGGGATGCTTTGACGGAGAGTTCCTGCATGGCAGAATGGGGCTGGACTGGATGGCCCTTCTTGGGGTCTCTTCTAACTCTGATTCTGGGATCAGACACACACTCTCCCGTATTCTATGCCCACTTGCACCAATTCTCTCCCAGGACAGCGGGAGTCAAGGCAGGGGCAAAACAGGGCTTTAAGAATAATAATACAGAACCTGTGAGGAATTCAGCCAGTTGGAAAAATAGCATTGAAACCAGTTTCCTCCCAGATTCTCATTTTCCCATTTGGAGAAGATCACCAGCCTCATGCCCTGCCCCTCCCCCAGCCCCTGCGAAAGGGCTCCGGAAACCCCGCAGCCACCTCTCCCTTGGTTTCTTCATTTCAGGGCTGGCCCCTCTCTTTCTTTGACCTGGCTGTTTGGGGGCTGCTGGAGTCTCACTCTGGGGCCTGGGTTTGAATCCCGACTCAGTCATGGAAACCCACTGGGTGGCCTTGGGCACACGGTCACACTCTCTCAGCCTCAAGGGAACGGCAAGTGCAGATTCCTAGATAGGCCAAAAATGCTAATACTGTATGGGAGAGGAGGAGGAGGAGGAGATGGATGTCGCCTCTGACGTCATTTCCGGTGAAGGGGGAGGATGGTCCTGTGTTCCTAGGAGCAACAAGTGCAAATTCCTAGAGAGGCCGAAAATGCTAATATGGGAGAGGAGGAGGAGGAGATGGATGTCGCCTCTGACCTCATTTCCGGTGGAGGGGGGAGAAGGAGCGTTCTTTCTTTCTCCTCTTATCAGGAGCAGCGAGTTCAGATTCCTAGAGGGGCCGAAAATGTTAATATGGGGGAAGAGGAAAATGGCCGCTGCCTCTGACGTCATTTCCGGTGAATGGCGAGAAAGAGGGTAACTTCTCTCTGAATCCTTTTGTTGGGGAGGAATTTAGAAGCCGACTTTCTCTGGGTGTGTGTTTGGGGAGAGCCCCTCTCCTCTTCCTCCTCCTCCTCCTCCTCTTCTCTCCTCTCAAGGCGGGAGTCCTTCTGGGGCCCAGACATCCGGGGGACTAAAAGCCTCCTTGCTGGCCCTTTGGCTCCGGACCCTCCTTGTGTTTCGTGAGGGCTGGGTCTTGGCCGGGACAATCGTGGAGTGGATGCCAGCAGACCAGGGCGGCAGGCAGCGAAGGAGGGCCCTTTGAAAGAGGAGGAGGAAGGCATTGAGGTTGCTGGAGGGAGAGAAGAGAGAGACAGACTTTGGGGGAAGTTGGTGTGAGGCTCCTGAGGCAGGGAAGACTGAGGGGAGCAATGGGGGGAGCTGTTACATACAAGCAAAGCCCCCCCCCCCAGTATACATAACCTCACACACACACATACTGTACACCTCGTCTTCCCTTGATTGAGGGTCCTGGTGCCCCTTCCCCTTGCAGACCCCGTTCGTGGGGGGACTGGGAGAGAGAGGGGGATCCTTCCTTTCTAAGCACTGTAATTCTGGGGAGGGGGGAGGGGGTTGATCCCTGTCTGGGAGCTTTGCTGGGACTGTGATGGGCTGCAAGGGGACCAGCATGGCCACCAAGGGCAGGGCAGGGAAGTTTGAGGGAGGAGGAAAAGGGGGCAGAGAGTTTTCCTTTGGAGATGTTGGGGATTTATTTTGGCTGGGAGGCAGGGGAGGGGGCGAAAGCCTTCCTGGAAATGGCAGGCAGAAGGGTTTCTTGAGGGGAAGGAGGAAGCCAGACCCCAAGCCTTTGGGGGAGAGAATTTGTGGGGAGAGGTCAGGGGAGATACCTGAGGCAGAGATGACTGTGAAGAGGGAATGAAGGAGGGGTATCTAAAGGCAAAGGCTCTCCCTCTAAAATGCCTTGATTTGAGGATCCCTCTCTATTTACCCCTGCAGGGCGCATTCATGCTGGGGTGGGCCAAGGAAAGATCCTTTCTCCTCCTGCATAATTCTGGGGTGGAAGATCCCTCTCTGAGATGCAAGAAATGCTGGGAATTGGTGAAGAGGGAAGAAGACCAACCAGGCTCCATATTCTTGAAAAAGGAGGGGGCAGAGGGGAGCCTCTAAATTGAGGGGAGAAGACACTAAGAGGTTGCAGAAAAGGAGAGGAGGAGGAGGGTGGTGGACCCCAAGCCTCTGGGGGGATTTGTTGTGAGATAGCTGAGGCAAGGATGACTGTGAGGGGGAATGGATGAGGGGTTATGTAGAGGCAAAGCCTCCCCTCCCCATGGCTTGCTTTGAGGGTCCCTCTGGGACCCCTTCCCCCTGCGGAGCTCATTCATGGTTGGGGTGAGACAGAGTAAAGATCCTTCCTTTCTAAGTAATTCTGGGGAGGAAGAAGAGGGGGGCTCTGATTTGAGTAGACCCATTTGAGGGAGACCATTGAGCCCTGGCTGACTTAAATTCCATTGTTCTTGGCAGGTTTGAGTCAATATCCAGCATTTAGGCTGAAGTCTTAAAACAAAATTTCCTGACATCCTTGGTGAATGAAAAACAATTCCTCCCTCAAAACCAGGTAGGGATTTGGCTTTTCTGCTCTTCCTTCTGCTTTGGTCTCTCTTTGGAGGCAATGTATCAAACAGGCCCATCATAATCAATCTCCTGGTTTTCCCTGGGAATGATTAAACCTAGAAACAACCCTTAGGCCACAGTTCCTTGTGGATACCAGGTACAGATGCAGGTGAAATGTCAGGAATAAAGTCTTCCAGAACAAGGCCACATAGCCCCAAAAACCCACAAAAAGATCTGGATGCCAGTCGTGAAAGCCTTCAGCTTCACAGTTCTTCTATCTGTTTTCCTGAGAGTAAATCCCAAAGAGTGCTCTTAGTCATTAAGATGTCACAAGGATCTTTCTGGATTTGGGGATCATGGCCAAATTCACTTACTTATGTGAAGCAGACAAAATTGAAAGAAAATAAAATGGGGAAGTGAAAAGAAATGCTTTATGTCAGGCTGGACAATTGTGACCATTCATTTTGCCCCCAGGACTCTCCAGCAAACCAGATGGACTTCCTGAAAAGGAAGACAGAGAAACTTTAAAAGACCAGTGTGGTCAGAAGTCCATTTTTGGCTTTGTGAAAATGGATCAGGAGGGGCCTGTAACCTCTTTGAAAGGGGAATAGCTACTTCTGAAGGCTCCCAGGAGAGGGAATACCTCCCCTTTTGTTTGTCTGAAACAGACCCTGAGAATCTGGGAGTCCATACCTCAGAATTATAGTTAATAATTATAGTCGGAGGGTCCCCTCTCCAGCCCAGTGGCAAGGCTGAAAGGGCAGTCTCTCTATGCGTTTTGTTGTTGTTTTCTATTAAATTAAGCAAAGAGGAGATTGGGCAGTTTCATTAACATCCACCCCCCACAAAACACACACACAACAAACAAACACTGTCAGCCTCAGCCAAAGAAGCTTTCTCTGTTCCAGGAGCCCCAAGAAGGCCAGGTGGGGGGGGGGGGGGGGGGGGGGAAGGAGGGCCTGATTGCATTTTGTAGAGAGGCAGGATATAAATATTATTATTATTATTATCATCATCATCATCATCATCCCACAATCCCCCAATGCCTGGGCCTCTCCACCTCCCTCCAAATCCAAAAGAGGTCACCGCTGCCCTTCCACCCAGGCTGCCCTCTTCCCTCCCTCCCTCCTCCTCTTCCTCCCCAAGTGGGGCAAAGTGGAAGGCCTCCCCTCTCCTCCCTCTAAGGCAGGCCTGCACAATTTGGCAGTAGGTAGGGGCCACTATTAAAACAGACTAAACGTCTTTGGGCTGCCCCTCCAGGGCCTATCCATTTTCTCCACCTGGATGCTTCCTCAGGAGAAAGCTGGGCAGCCAAGAAGCCTTGTTGCAGGGCAAGCATTTGCCTGTCTTCTTCCTCTGCCACCTTGGGAGAAAGCCAGGAAGCAGAGGCGCCTTGAGGGGGGGTAAATGTTTGCCTTTCCTCCTCCTCATGGCCCTCTGCTCAGCCTTGAAGTCATTCCACATCTCTGAAGGTGGCAGCCACAGATCCTGGGGGGAAATAGTCAGGAACAAAGTCTTCTAGAACATGAACACATAGCCTGAAAATGCACAAAAACTATGGAGGCCGGCCATGAAAGCCTTTGACTTCCACATCCTTGCGGGACATCCAAAATCCCTTGGCGGGCCACATGTGGGCCCCTGGGCCATATGGTGTGCAGGCCTGCTCTAAGGGGAGGGGGCAGGAGAAGAGGCAAAGCCCCCACAGAAAGCTCTTTAGGGTCCCTTTGCTGTCTCCCCTCTTCCTGCCTTCCCTGTCTGCTCCTCCCACTGGGCCGCTTTCTCTCTGTATGTATGTATCTCTCCCTCCCTCCTTCCCTTCAGGGCAAGGGCTGCCCTCCAGGGAGGCCCCTCTTTGCCCCGTGGAAATGGTCCTCCAAGGGAGGGAGGGGCCCCAACCCTCAGTCCTCCCAGGGATGTGTGTGTGAGAGAGAGGAGCGCTCAGCTTCCTAGAGAGGCAGGAAGTTCTTTCCTTTAGACCAGGGGTGCAGCCCTAACAGTCCTCCAGAGGATACTACAATTCCCATCATGCCTCAGCATGCCTTCAGCCAGGCTCAGGAGGGCTTGGTCGCAGCTCCTCCCCCCGCTTTAAGGAGACGCTACAGGAGCTTGTCTTTATCTGGGTTGATGCTGAGGCCTGATGGGAATGGTAATTCCTCAGAACCTGGAGCCTCCCTTCTTTTGAGGGAGGGAGGCAGGCCCAGTGCGTGGAGCAGGCGGAGGAGGTGAGAAGGGGGAACGTTGGGGAGGGGGCAGAAGGGGGAAAGGGAGCCCAAATTAGGCTTAGGGGGAGCCCCCAGGTGTTCCTTCCGCCTTTTGGGGGAGGGGACCCCCTTCTTTCTTCCCCTGACCCTCCCTCAGCCAACAAACCTCCCTCCTTTCCCCCCCACAAGCAGCTCCCCCCATGAATGGGGGGTTAGAGGGGGAAGCAGGGGTGGGGTTTTTAAAAGAGGAAGGGCTCTTCAAAGAATAGATGGAGCTGGCAAAAGTTCCCAGGGAGGGAGGGAGGGAGAGAGCCTCCTCTTGCCCCCTCCCAGTCAGTCCTCCAAGAGAGAGGATGGAAATGGGGGGAATTGGGGGGAGGAAAAATTGAAGGGCTGCTATTTGTTTTCACATGGGCCTCTGGGGAGGGGGGAAATTATTCCCCCCCCCCCAAGGGAGGCCAAGTGCATGGCAATGGAAGCGCCCCCCCCATCTGTTTGCCCAGCTCACCCCTCTTTCCTTTCCTCCACATCTGCTCCCTCTTTCCTCTCCTCTCATGGGAGAGGAGTGCAGCCCAAGTGCAGCCTTTTCTTCCTGGAGGGAGAGGGATGGGTGCAGGTACCCTGAGGGGGGCACAATGGGGGGTTGGAAGGGTTAAAATGCAGCTTAATATGTGTATTTCATGTAATGGCTGTGTTTTAACTAAGTTGTAGCCCACCTTGAGCTGTGAGGAGAGGCAGGTAAGAAATAATAATAATACAAAAGAGCCTCCTTGTCAAGAGGAAGAAAAGTACACCAAGCAGGCCCTGAAGAAAAAGGCAGAGCATAGGCATTAAAGCCCCCCCTCCCCTCCCCCCAACACCAATGCACTGCCTTTTCCTTCAGGGCCTGCTTGGTATACTGTACTTTTCTTCCTCTTGACAAGGAGAGCCAGAGAGGCTCTTTGGCGTTTTCCTGAATGGAAAAGAAGCCCATGAGATGCCAGGCAGAAAGAAAGAAAGATGGGAGAAAAGGAAATAAGGAAGGCAGGCACCTTCTGTCCTCCCTCAGCACTTCTCCTCACAGACATATTTTTTCTCCTTCTGCTTTGTTGTATTTATTATTATTATTATTACTATTATTAATATTATTCATACTCTAAAAAGACCCCAAGAAATTAATGGGACAATTCAGTCTCTGTTTGCACCAAACAATCCAGTAGGATAGAAAACCTTTCTGCAACTGTGGCTAGAGATAAGGGTATAGTTTCATGAAAACAAACACACAAGAAAAAGAAATTTGATAGATTTATTTAAAAAAAGTATTGCATTGGAAATATAGGAAGGAGTTTGAAAAGGCAGATGTGTCTCTCATCCCTTCCCCATCTTTCCATACTCCTTTTTCATTTTTCTTCTTCATGCTTACAAGAGCTGCCTTGGGAATGTCTAAGTCGAGATCCAACCCTTAGGCTGTCATCCTGCACCCATTTTCCTGGGAGTAAAGGCCCCACCTATTCTATTACCCCAGAAGACTCCCTTTGAAGAAACAAACAGCTCTGCCTCTGAAAATGGAAGCAAACAGCTCTGTAAGAAAAATAAAATCAGCAATTTAGAAAGCCATTTAGCTTTGTATTGTATTTGCTAGTCTCCAAATGCAGGTGGCAGGATATCTAGTTAGCATTATGGCAGGAAACACAAACAAGGAAAAGCAAATTCTTTCCTGTCCTCTGTCTCTTCTTCTGCAAAGGATGTGCCAGGCCACCATTTCTTGACTTAGGTTCCTCTCCACTTGCAGAATATACTGTAATTTCTTTGTCTCCCCATCTCCAGGCACTGCTGTGGCACCAGCGGACTAATCCACATCCCCTCTTTGGGCTGAACAGAAAAGAGCTGCTGGACCTCTACTTGAATTCCTGACCTTCAAGGCTGCAAGTAGATGTCAAGGAGACCAAGTAAGAGCACTGCAAACTCCCTATTTTCTCTTGGAGGGAATTGTGAATTTTGTTTCTAATTTTTATAAAATTAAACAGCACATCCACCTACCTTTTAGTTCCTTTCTCAATCTGAGAGCCATGGTGGGTGCAGTGAGAGAGACATGCATTCTCTGTGTAGGGAAATTGTGACGATTGTTCGTTGCAAGTTCCTCATCCAGAATTTCTCCCTGGGCTCCTGTCACCTACCCACCCTTGGCTTTCAGTCCCACTTTGTGTGCACTATATTATGGGCCGGACCAGTACATGTGAATTTTGTCAGTTCAGGTTTCTGTGCCCATGATTGAGATTCTCACCATTCCTGTCAACTTATGACTTAGATGGAGGTTAAACAACAACGACGTTTCTGGAACAGGAGGCTTCTTTGTAAATTCAAACAGTAATACTGACTCATTATTTCTATTAATGTTAAAAATATATTGAACTCACCGCCTCACTTTGGTCATCTGTCTAATATAAATTCAGGCTGGATGGCCATCTGTCAGGGATGCTATGATTGTGATTTCCTGCATGGCAGGGGGTTGGACTGGATGGCCCTTGTGGTCTCTTCCAACTCTATGATTCTATAATAAAACATAACTTATGGAGGTCTGATGCATTCAGAGCCTCTTTTACTACTCTTACCTTCTGTCTTTCCATCATAAGCTCCCCCCACCAGGCTCAAAGAAAGCTTCCTACACAAAATCAGTCCTCCAGACAACCAAGCTCCCTCTGAATTCTGCAAAGATGTAGGTATCTAAAATGGGCTACAGGTATCCCACTCCTGGCGTAATGCTTAACTTAGTTCATTGCAGATACATAGCTGACTAAAGGTTAAAGCTGGAAAGGTGGGGTCCTAGTCCCCCCAAAAGTAGGTTCCCCACGGTCTACCCATATCAGCTGTACACACAGAATGAGTTATTGTAAAATCAGAGGAGAAGCTCCATTGAGAGTGGTATGGTTATGGGAAAAAGAATTAGGGAATAGTTCTCAAGAGGCCCCAAGTGGGTGCTGATGTTGATAAACCATCCCATGAATTCAATTTTGGCCAGCTTACTGGAAAATTCAGTGAAAGTTTTGCACAACTGACTCTTAGCACCTATCAGATTGGCCTGTCGCTGATTCTTGTTCTCCCGAGTGTTTATTTTGGGATGCCTTTGCACCTTATTTTCTTGGTCAATAATGTAAGTGCCAGGAATAACAGGTAAATTATTGGTTGATAAATAATTTACCCCTCACCCACAGAAGTGGTGACCTGCTGAATTCTCCCCTTAGAGCCTGCTCTGCTCTAGGAAACTCAACAGGTGTCTCCTCCACTCCCAGCCTACAAATTCTATGACCCCTAGAAGTAGGTGCACTCCCCAGAAGCATCATTTGAGGTCCTCTCTTCCCCCCATGCTCCCCTTTCTCCCTCCTTCCCATATTCTTGCCCCCATTAGGTGCCCTACATTCATCTCTTCCCCTCACCACAGGCTAGGCCCATTGTAAAACTGGATCTGGCAGTTCATCTCCATGCACAAAGACCAGTTTCCTATCCTTTGTGCACTAATGATCATCGTTGAAACTGCACCTGAAACTTCATTTCCATACACAAAATGGCACCTCCCCCCACCCATTCTGCTTGCAAAGTTCTCCTCTTTTAGTCCCCAGGCAGAACAAGAGGAGCTTGGGTGTGAAATATGCTTTGGCAGGCTTGTTTTATTTCAGTGGAGGATTTAGCAAGTGAAAATCAGCATTAAATGTTTAAAAAGCAGTTTAAATTCAGGTACACCTTTCCAATGTGGGTGGGGGGAGAATCAACCTAACTCCCCCTCCCTCCTTTCTAGGCTACTAAAGGAAAAGACCCCAGGGCAGGTCCAGAGGAGGTGGCTTGCAAAGTTCAGGTAAGAATTTATTTTGTTTATTTCCCTGAGCATCTCTTTCTCTCCTCTCTCCCTTGGTGGTCTTCTCCCTGGGTTTCTCTTTCTGGAGAGGCTGGCAGTCTTATGTGTCTTATTGAAAGTCCTATACAGTCACCCCTCCATTTTCACAGATCTGAAATCCATGCCCCTCACATATCGGGGGGGGGGGCAAACAGAGGGGGACTAAGTGGGGCGTGTGTCCGTGACATGTGCCCACATGCACTCATGGACATACACTACCATTCAAGCCAATAGGGCTAGAATATCGACAAGTTTCCATTTTCACGGGGGGTCTGGAACAGATCCCCTGCAAAAATGGAGGGCTGACTGTAGTGTGACTGTGTATTTATTCACTTCTCTGGATTGAAAGAATAACACCTAGATTAAAGAACAATACGTAGAAGAAAAAACTTCCTTTTGCCCCACAGTCCTCCAAGCATAGAACTCTGCTTCCTAGAGAAGCAGGAAGGGGGTAATGAGGGGGAAGGAGGAGAGGGTGGCACCCCCTAGTCATATTTCTAGACTGGATATTTTTGGCAGGAAAAGGAAGGAGTTTGGGAAAGGAAGACAGTAATAATCATAATAAGGGGCTGGAGAGACCCCAAATTTAAATGTGGATTATTTTAATGTGTGTACATCTTATCTTCCCTTTTAGATTGATGAGTGTTTTGACTGATGCTGTTTGTTGTTGTTCCCTGCCTCGATCCAGTTAAGAAATAATAATAATAATAATAATAATAATAATAATAATAATACAGTAATAATAAACGATAATAACAATTATTATTAATACCGTATATACTCGATTATAAGTCAACCTCATATATAAATTGAACACAGATCTTGAGGGGGGTGGAATTATGGATTTTGATATGACCTGTGGATAAGTTGAGGGTAAAACCTAGGGGCTGTCCTGGAGGCAGGGCTGAATATAAAGGGCACTAAATATGCACGCACGCATGCAGAGACACACCAGTCCCACAGAATGGTCCCAAAGAAAGGCATTTTCAGGGGCTTGGCTATGACAACTCTGCTTCATTTGGCTGGCCATTAAGGTCACGACAGCAAAGGGGGCACTGAAAGATCACAGTTCCAGGGAGGGTCCTAGGGGCATGTAATGAAGGATGTAAAAGGATGAAGGAAAAGAAAACAATGCCAAAGAACTTACAAAATAACAGCAGGCATAACTGTTTGTACTCATACTAAAGGCTGGATGGAAGAGAGAGTAAAAGGGGGCCAGTGCTTCCAGGACAGAATAAGCACTTGCCTTTCACCAGGGGATGGGGATATGAGTTAAAGTACAGTACTTATATTGATCCATAGATAAATCGACTCAGGTTTTTGGGTTCAATTTTTAACCTAAATTTCTAGACTTGTACATGAGTATATACAGTAATAATAATATAATTATTTGGGGGAGGGGAGAGGGGGGAGGCCCCTTTTTGAGGGTCAATTGGAGCCCCCCTTTCTCCCCTCCTCCCCAGGCACCCAGGCTCTGTGGCCTGAAACAGGTCTCCCTGTAGGTCTTCTCAGAGCCAGGAGGATGCGGAAGAGGAAAATTAAGACAGCAGGAGGAGCAGCATTAACAGCTGTGACCATAAGGCCTTTGGAAAGCACTGAAACATCAAAGGGAAGGGAAAGAGGAATGAAGAAGATGGCCTGGATGCAGAACAAAATTGCAACCAGGGACTGGTGGCTGCTGAGGAGCATCAAAGTGGGAAACTAGGATTCTGGCCCTCTTCCTCCAAGGAGGCTCTTTTAGCTCTGGCAGTGAGAAAAGCCATCTGCTGAGGCAGGGTTCCTGATAAAATGAGACGGGTGATATTTCAGTTAATATAAAATGCAGGATAATATGATTAATATGAAAATAAATGTTTTACAATTACATAAGTGTATACAAAAATTGAATGTAAAAGATATAATAGCATACTGTACTGTTCTTGGTTTCAATAGATCTGATTTTAAATCTCTTTCCAGTCTTTTGATACTGGTTCTCAGGTGAAAGGACTTCTCAGATTGCCTCTCCTTCAGGGAAGAGACCTGCTTGCGATTGGAAGCCTTCACAAATTTCTCCTTCCCTGTGTGTATGTGTGTGCCTTCAAGTTGCCTGTCAATTTATGGTGACCACATGAATTTCATAGGGTTTTATTAGCCATGGAATCCTCAGATATGGCTTTGTATCTTCTTCTGAAATATAGCCTACATCGTGGTATTTGTTGGCAGTCTCTCGGCCAAGTACTAACCAGGCCTGATCCTGCTAAACTTCCAAGATCAGTCAGGATCTGGTGCTTCTAGGGTACCTGTACAGCATAACAATTATTAACACAACAACATACATTGATGGTGCTCTAAATACCTGATAATATCAGTAATAACACAACAATCTATTGGTTTTACAGGGCATTGCAGCACAGCATCTTAGGGACATCTTTGCCCTGAGACTGATGGAATTCGGTCTTCTTTTCGGTTTATTTTTATTCCAAAGTTATCTTGTTATTCCAACATATCAAATTACCAACAACTGTACAGGCTGTACAGTTAGGTATAACTAACAGTAGTAGTAGGTTTTCATTTTTATTTCTCCATGTGTCTGTTACAGTTCTTCTTTTAAAATACACACACAAACATACATCTAGATCCATGAGAAGACTTCCATTATAGGTCAAAGCAAGCTGTTCTAGGACTTCAGATGTTCTTTTCTGTGGGCTCCATGGAATTACCTGTGCTCCAGCATATACAATAATGTTATATGATATATAATGATGCAGTGACTAAGGATGGCATCTGTCCTCTGAATGCCTGCCTGGAGTCAGTAATGGGCTGGATGAGGGAAAACAAACTCAGTTTGAATCCAGAGAAAACGGAAGTACTGGTGATAGGTTCCCCAGGCCTGGGGAAGGAAATTTGTCCACCTGTCCTGAATGGGGTCACACTTCCCCTGAAGGATGAAGTTTGACGTTTCGCCAGGTTTAGAAGTACTCTGGACTCGTCCTGCCTGAACATCTCAAGTGGATGCTACAGTTCAGAAGTTTTGCTTCCTATCAACTCGGTTGATTACGCCCACCTGTGACCCTACCCTGGCCAAGGGACCTTGAAACCGTGGTATATGCTCTGATAACTCTCAATTGGATTTTCTGTAATGCATCTCATCGGCGCAACCCTGTACCAAGCCCAAACGCTCAGTTAGTACAAATATGGCGGCCCATTGGTCACCGGTTGCTTCCATGTTTTTGACCATTGTAACACCTTTTTGAACGATCTGCACTGGCCGCTATCGCTTTCCGAGCGCCAATCATTCCGGTGTTGGTTATTACCTATAACCCTACATGGCTCTTGGGCCCAGTTACTTGAGGACCGATGTCCCCCTACCAATCTATAATCCGCCCCGGCCCCCACTCGAACAACGGGACGAACTGCTAGACATTCCCATCATCTAAATGCTTACTACATTCCAGAGGCCTTCTCATTTGGCCCCACAAATCGGAATAGTTTTCTGACGGATCGTCTTTATCACCCCCTGGAACACATTTTAAAAGAGGCTTAAAACCTTCCTCTTCTGTCAAGCCTACCCCCCCCCCCCCCCCCCCCCCGGAAAATGAAGTCGTGTACTGTACTCTGATCCATTGACTTTCCTTACCCTATGATGATTGATTGACGATTGTTTTTAGATTTGTATCTTGTATTTGTGCTCTTGGTTTTATTATATTTATGTGATTTGTAATTAGTTTAAACTCTATGTAAACTGCTTTGATTCTTTTGGAAAAGTGGTATATAAATATTATTATTATTATATTATTATTTTTATTATATTATACCTGGGAATGTGCAAAGGTCATAATATTTACTTTTTGACTCTTATTTCGTTATGTCCTTTTCAAAGTAGGTTAGAGTGTAAGTTTTCTCAGGATGTTTGTGGGTAGAGTCTCTATAGCCCAAGTACAACTCTTCTCAAAGCTGTGCCAGTTCTCTTCTCCTCAAATTGTTTTGACACCTTATGCTGTTTCGGTACAAGAATTTCTGGTAGAAGTTCATTCTGAATTCCTGTGTTGAGAACGTATCATTGTGACCAAGCAAAGTCCCAATGGAGGTGTGATCCAGAAGAAATGCGAGCAAGTAGGATGTGAACTACTGTTTGACTCTTGTCTTTGTGGTGTGTGCCTTTCAGGTCATTTCCAACATAAGGCGCCCTATCAAGGGTTTCTTGGCAGATTTGTTCAGTGAGGTTTGCCTTGCCTTTCTCTGAGGCTGAGAGCAGCCACTGCAAGGTCACCCATTGCCAAGTTGCACTTTGAATCCTTCGTTTTATCGTTCCACACGTAAACAGAACACTGAACGAAAATTCCCCCTGGTGCTTTGGACTTTTTGGTTCTCATGTGGAACATTCCAGTTCGAGGGGGAGGAAGCCTGTGAATCTAAAAATTGGTCTCAGCACAAAGTTCAACATTAAAGATAGCTCCAGATGGAGTTAGCGTGTCGGGATGGGTGGCAGAGATACTCTTATTCCTCTCACTGTGTGATGTAAGGGGATCTGGTGTCCTCTCCAGGATGCCAAAACTGCCACACCATCATAAGCTATGGATGATTTAAATAGGCTCCGGAAGGGGTCACATTATCTTCCCAACCCTGCAGGTTGCTTCTCCCCCCCCCCCCCATTCTTTGGCCACATGCGCAAACTGTAGCGGTTGGAGGAGGCCCTGGTCACAAAAAGGTTTTTTTTTAATTAAAAGAAGGAATATCAATATCTAATAATATGTTGTTATATTATATATTTATAATATCATTAGTGTATAAAAATGTATTATACCTTTATTTCTCCCTTCTGCCTTGAACTCTTCATTGTGCTTAGTTTTCGCTTAGCTCTCCAATTTATAAGGTCTTTTTTTTTTTTTTGAACCTTTTCTCTTTGCTTTCTCCCACCTTCCTCTTTCTCCTTTCGGTTCGTCACTTGCCAGATTTGTAAGCATGTCTCTGAGCCTCAAATTTGATCATCTTGGCTTCAGAGAGCGTTCCTTTTTTTTGTCTTTTTTTTAATCTGTTCAGACCCATTTGTTTTGTTTTTTGGCTTGTCCACTTTAATTGCTAGCTCATTATCTGTGGAATCTTGGCATTTTCCAACTCCCCCTCTGGACAAACGGGCTTTCCCTTGCCTTCTAAAATGGCCCCAGTAGTAACAAAAATTTCCTCACTTAATCAATCAGTCAATCAATAATCATACAATAAAACTCTTATTTTTATCCAATTCTGCTAAAAACGCATCAAAGCATCTACTATAAAAACCATTTTGAGTACAATGGCTTAATGCCTATATCTTCCTCCCCTCCCCCCCCCCCCTTTAAAGAATTAAACCACCATTTATATTAATTTAGTCATTATATACTATCTATCACAGATGATCTAATGGGCCAGGTGGTAGCCATGCTATCAACGTGCCGGGGAGTTCTTTAAGCCCAGTCGTTCTATTCACGAAAGACCTGCCAGAAGCATCCTGTTTAACAGTCTTTTAAAGTTGTCTAGTTAGTAATTTGACAGTTCTCCTTTGCAAGCCATTCCACCGTCTGGGGCAGTTTGACCAAAAAGTCCTTGGGAAGTTGCAGTTAGGTGCATAAGTTCCTCCCAGAGACCTGAATGCGCGGGGTGAATTCTACAGAATGATCGGTGATCTCTTCGATAGGTTGGACCCCCAAGGCCATGTAGGTACTATAAACGTTATGCCAACACTTTGTCTCTTGCCTGGAAACAGAGGCAACCCAGTGGAGTGATTTTCGGATACGTGTTATTATAGTCCTCCTGAGTTCCCGGCCAACCTGGCTGCCTATTTTGTTACTAATTGAGTTTTCAGGATGGACATGGGTGCCCCTGGTCCAGAGCACATTACTGAAATAGGTCGTGTGAGAATGGACTCTGTACCCTCTGGAGTATCTGTTTGTTGGAGAGGGGCTGAGAAAATAGGCGAGGAAGGGAGAAAAAAAATCTCTTGAACTTTCTGATCCATAATTTGTACATGTCATTACTTTTCTAAGGTTAAATTCAAAGGGGCCTCAATCAGTGAAAAACTCCTCTAAAAGGGGATACTTTGGGGAGAAAAAACATTCTATTTATTCATTTTTTTTCAATTGATATAATGGAGATGCTTCTCTGAGATCCATGTGGGTTTCCAGTGTGATCCCTTAATCCCCAAGAGTTTCCCATCACTGTCTGAGAAATGTCTTTAGGACTGTTTAAGGCTCCTCTCGGAGCTGACCCTCACCAAAATTGGGATCCCAATTCCAGCCCCTCCTCAAGCCTTTCCTATTGATTTATTTTTGTATATTACTTTTTTATCTTTCTCACCCAATGGGCCTCAAAGTGGTCTCCTTCTGCATCCACACTTTCTGTGGTTTGAGAGTTCGTGAGTGTTGTGAGAGAGACTGTGTTGCTATACATAGAGTGGCAGGGAATGAAATGCTGAAGGTGAATGCTAAACAGTGAGATGTGTAACTTGGAGCAGGTTGGAAAGTTGGGGCTGAGGGTGGGCGAAGAAGCAAACAAACCGGCACAGAAAGAGAGAAGGAAAAGCATATGGGTCAGTGAGGAGGAGAGAGCAGGAGCAAAATTTGCCTAGCTATTGTTGGTTGCAGAGGGGCCCTTCCTCTCTTAATTGATGTTGAAATTAAGTCTTGTCTATCCTTGTTCTTCTTTATATAGAGGAATTTGTGATTCCTAGGGAATCCTCACAGGAGGAGAAGAAGCCCTACCATTGTGGACATGTGTGGACCTGTTTTTCTCGCACAGTCACACGTTATTAAACAACACCAGAGAGTTCACACCGGAGGGAGAAACCATACCACGCCAGGATCTGTTGGAAAGTTTTGGGACACATCACAGCTAGTGAGGCATCAGAGAGTCACACAGGAGAAAAAACCATCAAATGCCAGCATTTGGAATTTTTTGCTTGGGTCACCTGTATCTCATCAAAAGTTTCAACGAGAAAAACCATTACAAATGCCTACCATGTGGGATGCTTTGCTCCAAGTCACCCTTGTGATCTCATAGCGTTCAACGGAGAGAAAGCCTAAATGCCACTGTGGAAAATGTTTTTTTTACCTCAGAAAGTCTCACCTTGTGAAGATGAGATGAGAGAGAATCCACACTGCGAGAGAGAGGAGAAACCATACCAATTCCAGGCCATGTGGGAAAATGCTTTGCTGACACGCCACAGCTAGTGACTCATGAGAGAGTCCCCACTGGAGCGAAACCCTTAACAACTGCCAGAGTTGTGGAAATGTTTTACTCAGAGGCTCCACCCTTGTGAGTCATGAGAGAGTCCATACTGGAGAGAAAACATACAAATGCCAGCCGTGTGGAAAACGTTTTTGCTCATACACACTGCCTTTCATATAATGAGAGCGCCACGCAGCGAGAGCAACTGTACAAATGCCAGCAACTTGGGAAACTGTTCTTGCCCTCAGAGAAAAACCAGAAATATATTTTGTTATGAGGGGAATCCACACAGGAGAGAGACATCATTTAACATGCAGCATATGGCAGTGGTTCTTCAGGTCACAACCTTACACAACCCCACAATAGATCCATACTGGAGGAACGCCCATATTGAATTAGTACTGCCTGGGAATATTTTGATTAAAAATTCATTACTTTTGAGGACATCCTAAAAGTATTACTGAATTCAAAGGTTGTAGAATGAGAATAGAACTGGAGAGCACTGGGATGGGGAAACTGTTTTTCTTTGGAGGAGGCACCCTTCATATATCTAGATTGTGTATTGTAAAGCTTTGTTGTATCTTCGTAAACATGCGATTTCGGCCAAAATGATTATGGTTTTTAAAGTTATCTTGCCCTTACTGGAGCCTTTAATAAACCTTTGACTTATTACGCATTATGTATTCTTCCTTGCATTACCATTCATAAATTTCAATTGAAGGGCTTTTAATTCTCCGAGCTGGGTTTCGTTTTGCGGGAATATATTATTAGGTGTTTACATAAAAAAGCGTTTCTAAAGAAATACTGGAGGGCTCCCATGGTCAGGACTACTAAAAGAGAAGGGAATTAGGATAGTGGAGTTTCTGAAAAGGGAGACTACCTGAAGACACAATTTCAGACAGTTACAAAATGAGGATAGACACATGGGGCGATTTGAGGATTGTTCTAAGAACCCGGTATGGATGACTAAGGGGAACTTCAACTGAGCCTCAGTTTTAAATGTTACATGTATTAAGAAATGGAAAAAGGGGGGAAATCACGACACATGAATTCAAAGAAATAGCAGGCATGTGTAGGGGTTAATGGGTAGGTCAGTCAGAACGAAAAGCTTAAGCAGAATGAACTCAGCTTGCGAGAGGTTAAGAACACAAAAGGGCTTTTTGGTATGTCCGCACGCCAAAGCGAAGACAGAAGGAAAGCACGGCATGAGGAGCAAGCGCCAAATCAGTGAAGAGCTGGGAATACCAACAACCGCTCAGTTCCAGCCAAGGCAAATGGGCGCAACCTGAGGAAATGGAGCGGGACAGCCATGGGATTCAGACAGATATGTAAAGAGTTTAGAGGACACCTTATAATCTAAGTCTCCGGGCCAGTTAACTCCATCCAAGGGTTTATTTAAAAGAACTGGCAATTTTTTTGTAATATCGAGCATTGCCCTTTAATCTTTGAAACTCTGAAACAGGGAGACCAGCAGACTGCGAGGTGCCAAACGTTGTCCCCATCTTCATCATAAGGGGAAAAAAGAGGATCTCCCAAAATTATGTCCAGTTTGTCTGACATCATTACTAGGAAAGCTTTCTGGAGCAGATCATTTTAACGAGAGTCTTTGAACATCTAGAGGCAATGCCATCCTCACAAAATAGTCAACATGGGTTCAGCGAAAAAGTCATGCCAGACTAAACCTTAATCTCATCTTCTTTGATCAAATTACCAGTTGGTGATGAAGCGGAATGCTGTGGATAAGTAATCTTGATTTCACTAAGGCCTTTGACCAAGTTCCCCATACATTCTCGAAAACACGCTTATAAACTGTGGGCTAGACAACGGAACTGTTAAGGATCTGTAATTGGTTGACCGGCCGAACCCAAGGGTCTGCTCAACAATGGCTCCTTTTCTCCTGGAGAGAAGTGCCGTGGTGTGTCCCACAGGGCTGACCGGGAGCCAAGGACCCTTCCCAACTCTGATTCTTATTGTATATTATTATTCTTAATTTAGGGCATTCTATTTATTTCCATGGGCCCTTCCCCCCCCCCGTTTTCCAAGCATGAAACCCTTGGGAACTCACACTCTCTCAGCCTCAGGTGCGCCATGGCCAACCCCCCCCCTAAACAACCCAAAGCCACACCAAGGAAACCCTGTGACCACCCCCCCCCCCCAGTCAGCTTGATCAAAAATGACTGCAGGCCACTAACAACAAAGCCCACCCACATTTCCCCGTTGAGACACTAACAAATACGACTTAGGGTACATAGAAAAGGTTTTGATGAGAAGCAGGGAGGGACCGGGCGCCCCTGTTAAACGTGTTATTTCTTCCATTTGGTTTTTTCTTATTTGTTTATTTCTGTAGCCCCCCCCCCCCTCCAATAATTCTCCTCCCTGGACCCTCCCTCCTTTCTTTCTATCTTCTGGTTTCAAAGGAGCGCTTTGGAGGCGGAACCGTAAGAAATGGCACCCCCTCCACCCCCAACGTCCTCCAACCCTGAGTTCTGCCCTTCCTAGAGGGCGGCAGTGCTATGGGGGAAGGAGGACGTTGAGGGCACATCTCGATTCATCATTTCGTGCGGGATCTTGCGTTCCCTTCGGGGGAAACGCGGCGTTTGGGGGGGAAGGGGGGGTGATGGGTTTGGGGGACGCCTCTTGTTCTTCTTGGGAGCGGACGGCGGAGGACGCCTCGGGCCCAAAGGGGCGAGGCGAGAGTAGAGAGGGCGCCCATGTCCGCTGGGGGGGGGGCCCTTCTTCCCTTCCCTCTCTTCTTCTGGGCCTCCCCGCCCGCCTGGGCACCCTTCCCCTCCCTCTTCTGCACCGGCAAAGTGTCGACTCGAGGCAGGTATGGGGTGGAGGGGGCGGCGGCCGCGGGGCGCCAGCCCTTTGTTTTTCTTGCGGGGGGGCTGGTGTGGGGGGGGGGAAGAGGAGGGCCCGCTCCACGCCTTGGAGGGATTCTGGGGCTTGAAGAGGTGAGGCCTCAATACACCAATGCGCTTGCTCTGGGCCCCTCTGGCCCCCCTTCCCTTGCAGGCTCACGCTTCATGGTCCTGAGACCGAGGCTGGTCTCCTCTCCTGCACTATTGGGGGCTGGAGGGACGTTGGGTTGAACACTGACTTCCATTTTGCCTTCCAGGAAGTGTGGAAGCTTCTCACCCAGTCTCCAGGACACATACGACCTGAGCTGCAGGTAAAAGAAGGGGAAGCAGCAACTCATTCGAACCATAGAGTTGGACGAGACTGAAGGCCATCCAGTCCAACCCCATTCTGCCATGCAGAACTCTCAATCAAAGATCCCCAAATAGCCTCTTTTCTTAAAGACCTCCAAGAAGCACGACTCCCACCATCCTCCATTGAGATGACTGTGTCACTTCAAGCCACTTATGTCAGGAGTTCTCCTAAGTTGAGGTTGAATGTTTCGGGCCCTGGATATGCTCTGGTTCAGTCTTGGAAGCAGAAAACAAGCTTCCCTCATATGACATCCCTCAGTATTTTAAACAGGGTTAGAATCATGGTTGAAAGCACTAGGCCATCAGTCCAACCCCTTCTCGCCATGCAGGAATTATTTTCCACATCAGCTCCCTACAGATGGCCATCAGCCTGTTTAAAGCCTCCAAGGAAGGAGACTCTATCACCCTCCGAGGGAGTGCATTCCACTGTCAACACATCCCTTACTGCGGAAGTTCCTTCCTAATGTTCAGGTGAATCTCGTTTTCCTGGAGCTTGCATCCCTTGTTTCCGGGTCCTAGTCTCTGGAGCAGCAGAAACAAGCTTGCTCCCTCCTCAATATGACATCCTTTCAAATATTAAACAGGGGATCCTATCACCTCTTAACTCTTTTCTCCAGGCTAAACACCCCAGCTCCCTAAGTCGTCTCGTTGGAAATGTTTCCAGACCTTCACCATTTTGGTCACCCTCCTTTGGACACGCCCCATTTCAAGTCCTTTGAATTGTGGCGCCAAACTGGACACAATATTCTAGGTGGGCCCTGACCAAGCAGAATACAGTGCGCTACTTACTTCTCTTGATCTAGAACACTTACTTCTATTGATGCCGCCTAAATTGCACTGGACTTTTTAGCTGCTGCATCGCACCGTTCACTCATGTTCAACTTATGGTCTACTTGGACTCCTAGATCCCTTTCCACGTTAGTTTCATTCAGCCAGTGTCACCTATATTAATCGTGCATTTATTTTTCCTCCCTAAGTGCAATACCTTACATTTCTCTGTGTTGAATTCATTTTGTTAGCTTTGGCCCAGCTTCTAGTCTATTCAGGTCATTTTGAATCTTGATCTGTCCTCTGGGGTATTAGCTGCTCCCCATAATTGGTTGTCATCTGAAATTTGATAAGTATTGCTTCCAATCATGTCTTCCAGGCATTATATAAAGATGTTGAATGCACTGTGCCCCGACAGAGCCCTTGGGGCCCCCACTGGTCACTTCTCTCCAGGATGAAAGGAGTCCATATTGAGCACCCTTTGGGTTCGGCGGCTGGTCAACTAATTACAAAATCATGTAACTGTTAGGATGTTGGTGTAGAAATGGGATGCCAGGCCATGTCCCTTGGGCCACACTGTGCCATACTTGAGCCTTCTGAAGCTGTTTTTTTTTTTTAAATGTAAAACTTTATTTTGCCATGTTGAAGCTTTCAGAGTTATAAACAAATGCAGTGCCTCCGTCTCACCTCATTCTTGGGCCCATTGTCTCCTGAAGGAGGGTTCCACAGTCTGGAAGGCGCAAGATCTCCAGGGAACAGGTCCAAGCGCACACAGCAACCTTTTTCCTTCTTACAGCTCCCGATGGTCTCTGTGGTCCTGAGTCTCTCCCTGATGGCTCTTCT
Source organism: Sceloporus undulatus (assembly GCF_019175285.1). Lineage (NCBI taxonomy): Eukaryota > Metazoa > Chordata > Lepidosauria > Squamata > Phrynosomatidae > Sceloporus > Sceloporus undulatus. The sequence goes on from NC_056523.1 coordinate 2,629,083, forward strand.
CCCTCAGAGGCCACAGCAGTGGCAGTTGGAATGGAGGGAGGGTGCCTCACCAGCTGCTTGTTTTGCTTGTGGATATGCAACAAAACTACAGTCTCTCAACAGATGGCCCGTCTACCCCTTCACTCAAGCTGAAGAGCAATAGCCCTCTCACTAACCTTATTCAAAATGGCGATGGGTACAGGCCTGTAGTTTTCATGTCTAGGAAAGGTTTTTTTTTTCAGAAGAGAAAAGGCTTTCCCGGTGGTTGCAACCTCCCCTCTGTGTGAAGAGAGCCATTATTGAACACCTTTTTAATGGAAGAGATGGGTTGGATGCACAGAACTGGGGGGGAAATAGGCCTTTCCTTCTCTTTTCCCAACCGGAATCTCGGAGACCTAAGGAAACCCTGGGTTGTTGTGTGTGTGTGTGTGTGTATTCCACTTCAACCCACTGCCTTCTCCTCCTGATCGCATTTTCCAAACACACACACACACACACAAAGAGAGAGAGAGAGAGAGAGAGAGAAAGGAGGAGGCTGGGTCCATAAGCCAGCCTGATTCCATGCCCTCTTTCCCAAGGCATTCCTTCATTGCTCCCCCAGTCCAGGAGGACTTCCAAAATGCCCTCTCTTCCCTTTGCACAGTCCAAAACCACACACTCTTCACGCAGAGTCCATAAGCCAGGCTGCAACAAGAGGAGGAGAGAGGCTGGGCCAGGGAGGTGTGTGTGTGATCCCTTTAAGATATCTCTCCCAGGGGACAGCAAGGCAGCGTTGTGTGTGTGTGTTTGCACGCATGTATATATACAATATGAATGTATATTTGTGTGTGTGTGTATTAAGGTGAATTATAAAGTAACTTTAATTATGAAAAAAAATCATCTGTAGTTCAAAACCCACTGTAGAATAATACAGTTGTGAGACCCTCCACCTGCCCTGGCTCAGTACTAAGGAATTATGGGAACTGTTGTTGTTGTGAGACATTATTCTGCCAGAGAGTGCTGGTGCCATAATAAAATCCATTCCCAGGATAAGGCTCCCTTGTCTGCGGAGAGCAACAGAAGAGCCTCGATGCAGCAAGAGAAGTGTCTTGGGGAGGAGTTTCTCTCTCTCTTATTTTGTTATCTCGTGGGGGAAGGAGGTTGAGGGAGAGAGAAAATTGCTGCCTCCCCAAAGCAATTTTGTGGCTGACTTGGAGAAAGACCAGAGAGGCTGGGGAAGTTGGCTTGGAGATTTGGGGAGAGATTTTTTGGAGGGGAGAGCAATGAAAATCGTCCTGCACCGAGGCTCTTTCTGTTGCGTATCCGCAGCAAGAAGGTAGTGGTAGCGAGAACGCAGGTACAGGTACATCGTGATGTTACTCCATTATTGTGGACGTAATGATGATTGTCCTTTGTTGCAGCCAAAACAAGTGAATGTGAACGAAAAAGTAACAGAACTGTTTAAATCATCACCGATTCATCCATGAATGGGAACAAAACCAGGACAATACAGCGAATCAAAATAAAATGTTACGTAAATGGGAACGATGAATGAGAAAGCGGGATGGAATGAAATAAGGCGGGCGAGATTCAAACTTCGCTGGATTGGAAGCGCGCCCTTCAATGAACGGGTGGAGTTCAAAAGGTGGGAAAGATAGTGAGAGGCCCCCCGAAGAAAACAGGGGGATGGGCCCCTGAGGCAAGGGGGGGAGAACAAGCAGCGGTTGAGCGAGGCGGCAAGATAAGCTGGCCGGAGGCGCGTGGGGGGGACCCACAGTGGCGT
>NC_056523.1:2640007-2683933 GCF_019175285.1 Sceloporus undulatus
TGAGAAGAATCTGGCTCTAGGCTGCCTTTTTTGAGTCTCTGATGACTTCAGGAATAAAGGCTGAAATATGGTGTTGCCAGATTTAGCTTTGATCAGGAGTGTGGGGAGTATCTGCTTTCTGATAAAGTGGAATCTCAGTCCCTGAAGCATCTCAAAAGAGTGATTATGTTTTAAAACCCTGGCTCCCCGTGTGCCAGGTTTTAAAGGAAGTGTCAGGTTTCCCTGCTGGCATTGCCAGACATCCTTACTTTCACCCGTGGTGACTCAAATGTCAGAGTCTGGCCCTGATGTGTTCAGAGTCAGAATGGACTTCCACCCACTCCAGCAAGTAGCCAGTTTTTGCTCTAAAGGGTGAAACACTTAGCATTGCTGACATTTTTCATGTTAATTTTATTCCAAAGTCAAGATAACAAATTATTAGCAATAGCATTGTGCCCACAGAGTATACAGGTAGGTATATCTATACAGTAGCAGTTGGTTTTCATGTTTGTTTCAACATTTGTCTGTTTCAGTTCTTCCATACACATACACACACATGTTCTTGAATTCCATTATAAATGAAAGCAGAGTTTTCCAGAATTCAAGATGTTCTTGCTATGGGCTCCATGGAATTGTTTATGTTTCGGCACATAAAATAAATGTATACCAAGTATTAACACAAGTGTCATTCTGTATCCACCTTTTTGAGCTCTTATTTTGTATGTCACTTTTTCAAATTGATCTTATGTGCTGCTGACTTTTTACTAGCTTAAATTGTGGGTGGAAATCTCATACCACACAAGCCCAAACCCCTTCCCCAAAGACCTTTGCTATTTTCTCATTCTCTAAATTCCATGTCTTTTGAATCCTGACTGCTGTTACAGAACCTCTTGTCGGAAGTCCACTCTGAATTCCTTGTGGCGAAGAAGCTTCCATTGGATCCCAGGCAGAGTCCCCAACGGAGAGTGATCAAGCAGGAATGTGATGGAGCGGGCCTCTTGCGAGGTAAGGATGCCTCTTTGTTTGTTGTTGTTTCTTCAAGTCATTTCCATCTTATGGCAAACTAAAGCTTTACAGGATTTTTTTTTTTGGCCAGATTTGTTTAGAGGAGGTTTTCCCTTGCCTTCCTCTGAGACTCAGAGACTGTGGCTTGCCCAAGGTCACCCAGGAAGTTTCCATGGCAGAGAGGGAATTTGAACCTTGGTCCCTAGAATTGTAGCCTAGCACTGAAACTACTGTAGCATGCTGGCTCTAATTTCCCCAATGAAAGCTGTTGGCTGTCTTGGTCTGATGCAGGACATCTATATTCAGCTCATGACTGTGGAAGTAGAATTATGCATGCTAGATGCATCTGTAGATGTGCATTTTATTGTAAAAAGATTGCCATTCCACATCAGGGATGTGTAGTATGTTCAGTGCGTATCTCCACAAGCAGAGAGTTATCCTCTCCACCTTTGATGTAGAATTTTGGTACGTTTTTGTTCATTCTCATTTCATAAGCACACACACACACACTTGTACACACACACACACACGATTTTACAGAAACAAACAAAACCAGCAAAGAAGGAGGTGCTTTGAATTTGTTACTTAACTATCCAGCTAAATAATCTCCAGCTGAAACAATGGCGGTTTACAAACCGCCCCTTTGGGGTGGCCTGTTCCCGCCCCTTTCCCCGCCAGATCGGGGCCTCAGCTGCCACAGCAGCAGTCTCTGAGGCCCCAATCCGCTGCTTTCCAGGCCGCGGGGAAGCGGCAAAAGGCTGCTTCCCTGCGGCCTGGAAAGGGGTGTCCTTGGGACGTCATGCCCCAAGGACACCCGATGGCGGCAGGGACAAACAGAAAGGGGCCGCTTGGCCCCTTTCTGCTTTGCGTCGCTGGCTCAGCTGTCTAAAGGCTGAGCCCAGCGACGCACAGTTGGAAGGAGCTCTGAAACAGAGCTCCTTCCAGCGCCGCAGAAAGGGCGCCCCAGACGCCCTCGAGCAGCGCAAAGACGTCACTTCTGCACCGCTCCGTTTGGAAGCGGCGTGGTTGTGATGTCCTAATGGCGGCACCCATATAGAATGGGTGCCGCCATTTTGTACATACCAGGTACGTACTAGGGTTAGGGCATCTCTAGTATGTACCTGGTACGTACTTTGCGCGCGTCTGTAACACACCAAGAACAACTATAATATCTTTCGAAAAAGAAACGTGAGGGAGTTATGTATTTTCATTTGCATAACTCTCATGGGGTTGCATTCAGTTTGGAGTGATCTTGGTTGTCACTAGCAACCCTTCCTCTTTCAGTTAATTTTTCTGTGAGTGTGATGTTCCATAGCTTTGTGTTCTTATCCATATCTGGACTTTGCTCCTGTCAACTCAAGGCCATTTCATCCTCACAACAACCACCCTGCAAGGTAAGTCAGTGTATGTAGAAATAACAAATACATTTCTATACTGCTTATTGATGTACTCAGCAGTTTACAAAGTGTAAGCTAATTGCCCCCAACAAGCTGGATACTCATTTTAGCGACCTACAGAAGGGTAAATAAATAAAAATAAAACTTTAATTTATATCCCACTTTTTGTTTCCACAATCAAAGCAGCATACAATCTTTAACAAATACAATATATACAATTCCCCCCCTTAAAAAAGGATTAAACAATTCCATCCATTAAAATTACAGACAATAAAAATCTAAAAACAATACTACTGTACAATAATAAAATAACGGTGGGCAGAGTCTTCGCTTGTATATGACTGGGGGGGGGCGTTACATGGCTGGGATCTATTCCGGGGAGGATGCTAGGCTGAGTTGATCTGGAGCCCCTGGCTGGTATTGAACTTACAGCCTTGTAGAGTAGGTGGTTGATGTCGGTTTTGTGGCTCAGTGGGAACTGGGACTGGATTTTCCCAATCTGATGTCCTAACCCCTGCATCACTATTTGTTTTGGTAGTTGTTTTGTGCCTTCAAGTCGTTTCTGACCTATAGCAACTGCAAGGCAGCATGGCGTAGTGGTTTGAGTGTTAGACTGTGACAATGGAGACCAGGGTTCGAATCCCTGCTCGTGTATACATATTATTGGGTTATTACTGCCTTTCAGGGTTTTCTGTGGAAACAGTGGGACATAGTTGCCTGATGTGCTTGCAGAACCACATACTGTCCATTCAGTTGTATGTTTGGTGCAAACAATGTCTTCTCTTTTAAAATTCATTTATAATGATGGTATTCTAAAATGTGGTGGTAGGATTGCATGCTTCATGACATTATTGCTCCAGACATAGTGCTGCAACTAGACACTGAAAATGTGTACATTTTCTCCAGCCCTCTTTCACCACCCTTCCAATGAATATGCTGCTAAAATAATTTCAGCTGTGCAGAGGACAAAGAGGAAATGGGGGCCGGGTGGGCATAACATGACTTTGTAAAATGGACTGTCTTTTCAGACGCTTTGTTAACGGAGGTAGACCTGTACGTCCTTTGTTTAAGACTAGAATAGTAATCTCTGACGCAAGGTGATGTGACCAGCTTTCCCCCATGTTGGTCTCTCCTACAGAATCTGGAATGATCCTACCAACAAGGACTCAGTTGCCTATTCCTCTTTGTGGTGGACCAGACCTAGATCAGGTAAGGAAAAGGAATCCTGGAACAAGAGGACTGGAGCAGTCTGGGTTCCCAGATCACATGCCTTTCAGTTCTATGTGAGAATTTTCACTTTGTTTTGGGTTTAATTGTATTTTTTTTATCTTTCCAATAGATAGGTTTAATTGTAAAAATTTACCGATTTCTTCTGTTCCCAATGGAGAGACGTTGAGATATGAAAAACAGAATGGTAGAGAAATCCAGACTTTTTTTTTAATCTATCTTGGCCCAGGAGTTTGAGGGCTTACCTCTGAAATGTCCAGGTTTGAATCCCTGTGTCTTCAGCCTTATTTTTCTTGAATTAGAGTTGTGCTCCTTTTTCTCTTAACTTTTTCTTAGACGCACAACATGCTCCCTCAGAGAGTGGTGGAGTCTCCTTCTTTGGAGGTGTTTAAATAAAAGCTGGATAGCTATCTGCCAGGGGTGTTTTGACTGTGTATTTTGGCATGGTAGGGGTTGGATTGGGTGGCCCTTCAGCTCTCTTAATCTGAATACCCCCAACTTGGCAACATCCTTTTTGATCTGAAGTTGAGAAGAAAGGGGGAAATGGGAGGAGAAGAAAGAAACTGGGACATTTTAAAATCCACTTGAAAAGTGAGACAAAAGAGGATTAATTGGCATGGTCCTTATCAAATTGGCAAAGTTGGAAGATATGCCATAAAACTCTACAACCCTACCCCAAAACTGGAAAAAAAAATAACAAACAAAAACACCAGCTGGAAATTGGCTAACATGGCAGTTTAAAGTAACCCAGTATCATCTGCCCTGGCATGCTGAAATGCACACTTTTGGCCTGCCACCCCATCTGCAGTTGCCTACCCCTGGATAAAATTCTGCAGTGTAAGACCTTTAGCATTTTGTTCCTCAGTTGTGGTGTAATGTTTCTTTGAAGCCTTTTACTGAAGCTGTAGACTATGTCATGGGCTGAGGCTCCTGCATTTGTCAGACCTCGTACATGATAATAATAATAAAATAAATTGTTTATTTATAGCCCACCTTTCCTTGAGATCAAGGCGGGTTACAACATCTTAGGAACAGCAAGTGCTCTTGCTATGTTGTGGTTGTGGAGGAATCAATCTCACCTTGGCTGCCTTTGGAGCTGTATCAGCCTGTGAATTCACTTTATTCTAATTGCCACAACTGGCAGCCATCTTGATGTCCAGAGTGAGCAAGAACCTTTGTCTTCTGTCTCTAGGGTCTGGTGACTTTTGAGGCTGTGGCCGTGTCTTTCTCCCCAGAGGAGTGGGTCCTGCTGGATGCTGACCAGAGAGCCCTGCACAGGCAGATCACAACAGAGATTCATGGGATCATGGCCTCTTTTGGTAAGGCTCTCTCTTTCCCTAGATGATTATGTCTTCTCTTTTAACATTCATTTATAATGATGGCATTAACAATGCAAATACGTTGAAGCGGGTCCTGATTCAGCCCAAATGGGAAAGGGATGAGCCCTGTATATGCGGATCATGAAGAAAACCTGTGAGATTATGGGCTGACTTGGTAAGATTCTCTTGTTTGCTTGTTGATTAACATTTCCATTCTAAAGTGTGGTGGTGGGATTGGGTGCTTCTGTGAAGCAAGAAGCTATGCTGACAGTAGCACAACTGATAGTAGGGTCTCCTAAAACAGACAGGCTTTTGATGAAGAACCAGACAAAATGTGCCAAGAACTAGTGGGCAGCAGCAATAATGTGTATGGATAGGTGACACCGATGGAGGCTCTCTCCAAGACTGAAGAGAGAGGACAAGTATGAGTAGTACTGTGTCTAATGATGCAGCTGGACTCAAGATTAAAGGACATTCAGCTGTTGGCCTGCACAGAGATGAAAGAAAAGTCCCAGGCTGCACAATATCAATAGGAAAAGAGGGAGGCCACAATTACAGGTGGACTGATTCAATCCAGGAAGCCACGGCCCTGAGTTTGCAAGATCCTGCAGGGCAGTTGATGGCTTGAGATTTTGAGATCTGAACCCTTCACCATTTTGGTTGATTTCCTCTGGACATGGTCCAGCTCCTCAACATCCTTTTTGAATTGTGGTACCCAGAACTGGACAGAGTATTCTAGGTGAGACCTGACCAAGACAGAATAGAGTGGTACTATTCTTTTCCTTGATCTAGACACTATACTCCTATTGATGCAGCCTAGATTCACATTGGCCTTTTTAGCTGTCACATCACATTTTTGATTCATGCTCAGCTTGTGGTTTACTAGGACTTCTAGATCCTTTTCAATGTAATAATAATAATAATATTTATTTATTTATTTATTTATAGCCCACCAATCAGAAGGAATCCAGGCAGGTTACAGCAATAAAAATACAGAGCATACAATACAATAAAATAGAATAAGATAAGATAAGATAAAAGAGAGCAATGTAAGTCACAGAATTCACAGCTAGACCTGATGGAATTGGGCCTGTCTTTTTCACTCCCTCCCAGGTCTGATGACAGTTGGCACGAAGGGAGGGCTCTTCTTCTTGAGGCAGTCTTGTGTACCCATCCTATATCTATATGTCCTCTGGAGGATGTAGGGGACATTTATGCCCCTTTTGGGGGGGGGATCCTTCTGGGTCATTTTTTGCCCAGAAGAGGCTTTCTTTTTTTAAAAAAAAAAAGAATTTAAAACAGGACATAAAAAAAAAAAAGAAACTTCTCCTCAGTTCCTCCTTGACATCAAATGCCCCAAGGGGGCCTGAAAGTATAGTGTAAATGCTTCCCATACTGCCTTATAGAGCATTTTGGACAATTTTTTTAATAGTGTGTTGGTGCTTCACCTCTCTGAGATCTCCTGGAAAGATGAATATAGGTCCTTAGGCTCCCACTGTAACTCATTCTTGCTTTGTAGATTATGCATGTTTTTTAAATACACTGTAGTAAAAGAACCAGGTGGGGAGAGAAGGAAAACCAGAAATTGGGGAGAAAAGGTTTCTAGCATGGTTGTTTTAAAAATTAAATCAGTTCCTTGTCACAAAAAAAGCAAATATTTGGATATTCACACACACACACACACAGACACACACAGGCTACCAGGTATCCAGTATTGTAAGAGAAGTTCCCTGTTTAAAGCTTAGAAAGCTTATCCCTTATAGGGCTGACAGGTGACTCTTATTATAAGGAGTGTTCCCTGCTTGGCAGCCTGAAATCGTTTCCTTTTATTTAGACAGAATAAGAAACCTCCAATTCTTGTATTTTATTGTGTGGGCCCTTGATAAAGACAGAAATGTGTGCCTCGTGTAATGTGTGCCCCGCCCCTAGAGGGTGGAAGCTCCACCCCCGGCATGTGGCCCCGCCCCAGAAGGTGGAAGCTCCACCCCTGGCACATGGCCCCGCCCCAGAGGGTCGAAGCTCCACCCCCCAGTTTCGGCCCCCCAGTCGCCTGAGGGACAGCAACCCGGCCCCCAGCTCAAAAAGGTTGCCTACCCCTGCTGTAGACAATGCTTTAATTTGTACAGAGAAATGACTACCTAAGTTAACTGAAATCAATAATTTAATTTGGTATTTAGGTAGAGCACTTAATCCTGGATATCATGAATTTACTCTCTGTCCCTTCCTGCTATTTTGCAAATTCTAGCACCAAAACCAGGCCAGGCAGCCATGTGTGGCTTACAGAACACCTGTTTTCCACTCCTGCCCTAGATGCCCTGCGTAGTCCAACAGGATCCATCTTTACTGAGCATGAAGCTCCACTGGACTTGGGCTCAATCCCAGCTCAGACAGGAAGCTCCCCTCCTTCAGACTTTTCTCACAAATCCTACATTCTCAGCAGCCCTGCTGTGTGTGTCTGAGAGCAGATGCCCCTTGGAAGGCCTCAAACAAGAGAGGAAAGCAACAATCCAGGCAGCCAGATGTTTGCCCCCAGGTCATCATCTTCACATATTGAGCAGATCCCTTGGCCTGTCATGACAGATACCATTATATTTTTTGTTGTAGCTCAAATAAAATTGGCATAGCAGGTGAAACAAAACTAAAATCAATAGCATGATATAGTGGTGTCAGGATGTAAAAGCCCTAAGCATCTTATAATATGAAAAAATGGAAAGGCATTCACTCAGAGCATAAAAGAGCAGTGAGGGGAAATATAATGTTTGTTTGATTTATAAAGTGTGATCTCTGATATTTCTGTTGGAAGTTGACCATAGACTAATGGTGGAAGACCTCAAGAGGTGAACCCTCTAGGCATCTAGAAGTTCTCCAGCACAAATCTATGATCACCATTTCCCGGAGAGTGGTGGGATTGAGAAAGCCTTCCCTTGAAGATTGTAAGACTCAAGCGGGCCCTTATGAGAGATACAGGCATAAGATATGGGACCTAAGGCATAAGAAGAAGCATAGCATCTCTCCTTTTGTTCTGATAATTAATTTGTCTTTAAGATTGTTTGGCTTTAATCCATTTCCCATACTCTGAAATTCCTTTTCATACAAATTTGCAAATTATTATTTTTTGGTTTTCTTTTTCACAGCAGAAAACTGGAGGAAAAGATATGTATGTGCTAAGTATGGGAAGCATTCTAAGCAAAAACTGGAAGTTAATAAGCAAGCTCAACATTCAGAAGAAGAAAATAATATCAGAAAGAAGCCCTACAACCACAATATATCTGGGAAATGTTTTCCTCAAAATACGGCACTTGTGCCTTGCAAGAGGCTCCATGCTGTAAAAAAGCACTTTAGTTGTGAAAATTCTGTGAAAGATTTTGATTATAAATTGTACAGTGTGAACAACCATGAAGCCCACACAATAAGGAAACCACACAAATGCCGGAAGTGTGGGAAATGCTTTACATACCGTTTACTACTTATGGCACATTGGAAAGTGCACAGAGACCTAGTGAGCCACCAGATAAACCACACAGGAGAAAAACCCTATAAATGTCAGGAGTGTGGCAAACGTTTTACTCAAAAGGCGTGGCTTATGGTACATCGGAGGGTGCATACAGGCAAGAAACCTTACAGATGTCAGGAGAATGGGAAAGGCTTTGGTCAAAAAGCAGGCCTTGTGAAGCAACACCACACAAGCAAGAAAACATATAAATGTGGGGAGTGTGGGAGAGGTTTTGCTTACAAGTCACAACTTGAAAGACACCAAAAAGTCCACACAGGAGACAAACCATACAAATGCCAGCAGTGTGGGAAAGGTTTTGCTCACAAGTCATGTCTTGAGAGACATCAGAAAGTCCACACAAGAGAGAAACCATATAAATGCCAGCAATGTGGGAAAGATTTTGCTTGCAAGTCATATCTTTTGGGACATCAGAGAGTCCACACAGGAGAGAAACCATACACATGCCAGTTGTGTGGAAAATGCTTTGCTCACAAGTCATCCCTTGTGACTCATCAGAGAATCCACACAGGAGAGAAACCATACAACTGCCAGCAGTGTGGGAAATGTTTTGCTCAGAAGTCATATCTTGACTATCACCTAAGAGTCCACACAGGAGAGAAACCGTACAAATGTGATCAGTGTGGGAAATGCTTTTTTCAGAAGTCGCACCTTCAGTATCACCTAAGGGTCCACACAGGAGAGAAACCATACAAATGCCAGCAATGTGGGAAATGTTTTGCTTGTCGGTCAATCCTTGTAACTCATCAAAAAGTCCACACGGGAGAAAAACCATACAAATGCTACCAGTGTGGGAATGGTTTTGCTCAGAAGTCACATCTTCTGGATCATCAGAGGGTCCACACAGGAGAGAAACCATACAGATGCCACCAGTGTGGAAAATGTTTTGCTCAGAGATCATACCTAGAGTATCACCTAAGCGTTCACACAGGAGAGAAACCACACACATGCCAGCAGTGTGGGAAAGGTTTCGCTCACAAGTCATACCTTGAGAGACATCAGAGAGGCCATACAGGAGAGAAACCATACACATGCCAGGAATGTGGAAAAGCTTTTGCTCAAAAAGCAAACGTTGTGGATCACCAGAAACTCCATACAGGAGAGAAACCATACAAATGCCAGCAGTGTAGAAAATGTTTCGCTCGCAAGTCAAACCTTGAGAATCATCAGAGAGTCCACATAGGAGAGAAACCACTCACATGCCTGCAGTGAGGAAAGGTTTGCTTAGAATCACCCCTTGTGGCTTATCAGAAAGACCATACAGAAGAGAAATCATATTTTTCTCAGAATTCATACTTTTTGAGATATTAGGAATTCCATCCAGGAGACAAACTACAGTGGACCCTTGTTATACGCTGGGGTTTGGTTCCAAGATCCTCGTGTATAACAAAATCCGTGTATGCTCAAGTCCCATTAAATATAATGACATAGCAAAATGATGTCCCTTACAAAAAATGGAACATCAAGGTAAATTTATACTTTTTTGGAACATTTTCAAACCGTGTATGCTTGAATCCGTGTATAAAAAATCCGTGTATAAGAAGGGCCAACTGTATACAGAGACCACAACACTGTGGGAAATGTTTTGCTCAACGTTCCCTCCTTTTTAGGCATGAAGAAGTCCACATTAAAGAGAAACCATAGAAATACCAGCAGTGTGGAAAAGTTTTGTTTGGAGAGAGCCTTTATATATCATGATTGTTTCTTGTAATGCCTTATTAAAATCTCATTTGATTCTATTTCTGCTTCAGAACTCTGTTGGAGGATAGGCAGACAGGGCACATTTATGGACTCCTGAGATGTTTACCTGATGAGATGTTCCTCTGTTATTTTTCTGTGGAAAACACATTTTTTGTTCCAGGTGGGAAGTTTGCAGAGGTATATCACACACAGTCTCTTCTTCAACCTTCAAGGTGTAGCTGTGTTGGCCATATAGCAAATCCAATCAAAAATCCACCAAACATTGATAACTTTATTGGCCAACCAAAATACACAATATACATGTTGCAAGCTTTCGAAGCTCCACTGGCTTCTTTATCAGGCAAGGTGTTAAAACCCACAAGAGGGAAAAATTGAAGATGTTAGTCATAGGCTTGCACTTTGCCGTTTTCTGTTCTCAGTTCAGATGGTATTGAGGGGTATTACTTTCAGGCTTGCACTTCTGCTTCTGGCCATGTGGCTGCTGGGAGATTATCAATTTTTTTGCAAGTTCCAAGTCGGGTGACAATGTTTTATAGAAAAGCTCAGTCTCATTTTAACAGGAAATCCTGGGTGTTAAATCTAATCCAACACTACATCCAGGAGCAAAGCGGAAAGTTCCCTGTATCTACGATTATGTACTGGTGGCATCTGAGTCCTCGTATTGTTAAGGCAGAAATTATTTGATCTTGAGATGAAAAATATATCCTTGCGATTATGTTAATGGGCATTTTCTGGCTGTACCAGAACCTTATTTCCATCACATCTAAAACCTCACAAATACCAGAATATGGCGGTGTCCACTGATACTTGGCTTTAAAGTTGGATTCTCAGGTGATGAAATGGGTCAGGTAGTCCTGTGTCTGCTTCTCCAGCATCGTTACTGTAAAGAAGCAATAAAAGCCACATCTGTGCAATAGACATCTTGCATCTGTGTGGAAATGCACAGAGGAGGTGGGTATCCAAAGGTGATTAACTACTAAATGAGGCAGTTGCTGAGAGAGCAAAGTGCTCTGTGAAGGGCTCCTGAGCCCATACAAAGTGTGAAAACCAAAACCTACATAGGATCCCAGAACAAAAATAAATCTGAAAGATCCACAGTTGGCAAACTGGGCCTCTGTATGTCCAAGACAGGGGCTTCCTGTAGTTCTCCTATGGGTCTTCCCTTTAATTCCTTAAGTTGAGAGACATGGAAATGCCTAAGCTTTTCTCCTTTTTTACTAGAGATCTGCACTTGGTAACCAATTCGGAGAATTTCTTTTGGTAATGGCCACCAGACCTAACAATTTGACAGTGAGGGCACAGAACCATAGAGTTGAAAGAGACCTCAAGGGCCATCAAGTCCAACCCCCTCTTTGGGGAGGAAGAGTGGGTGACTAGTGGATAACGGGCACAGCTTACAGTTCTTATAAGCCCACCTCCCATCCACTCCCCTCCGTATGGGCAACCTCTGGAAGACATATTGTATCTTGTGGAGGTGTAGTGGCCCGTCACTGTTCTCCTCCATGCTACCAAAATGAAGCGTGTCTTCGCTTCTTTAAGCAAAACCCTGCTTTGGTTCTGCTAAATCATGTCTCTTATACTTTGGTATACACGGGGGATCCATTCCAGACCCCCCCCCCCTCACGCATACCAAAATCCATGTATGCTCAAGTCCCACTGGGGACAAAAGTCCCTCTCCTCCTCTCCCCCCCTCTTCCTTCCTTAATTTCCTCCCCTCCCTCGTTCCTTCCCTCTGTACTTACCTCCTCCTCGCCGCTGCCGCGGAACCTCCTCCTCGCTGCTGGCTGAGCTTCCTCCACCAAGAAGCCTCCAGCCCGCCACCTGGCCCTTCCACGATGGTGGCGGTGGTGGAGAGAGGCAGAGCAGCAGCGCCAGAGGCCTCCACGTCGCCACTCGACCCTTCTACGGTGGCAGCAGCAAGGAGGCAGAGGAGGCTTCTGACGCTGCTGTCCGCCTCCTCTCCACTGCCACAGCCACCATCACCACCTCTGCGGAAGGGCCAGGTTGTCCGGACGCCTCTTGGCCTCCAGGAGCAGCACCCGGCCTTTCCCCTGGCCGTGGCGGCAATGAGGCCGAGGCAGCGGAGCAGCAGCACCGAGGCCTCCTCACTGCCTTGGCCTCCTTGCCGCCACCGCCGCTGTGGAAAGGCCAGGTGCTGCTCCTGGAGACCAAGAAGCCTCAGGCTGCCACCTGGCCCTTCCGCGGTGGTGGTGGCAGAGAGGAGGCGGAGCAACAGCGCCAGAGGCCTCGCCGTCACCGCCAAAGGGCCAGGTGGTGGGCTGGAGGCCTCTTGGCCTCAAACAGCAACACCCAGCCTTTCCACAGCAGCTGCAAGGGGGTCAAGGCAACGAGGAGGCCTCTGGCGCTGCTGCTCTGCCTCCTCTGTGCTGCCTCCAACACCCCCCCCGGGCCTTTCCCCCAGTCGTGGGGTTTCTTGGGGTTGGACTATATGACCTCTGGTATACACATAGGGACCCGATCCGCTGCATGTATTGTTAGGACACGCCTCGTAAATTTGAGCCAATTAAATTCCCCTAATTCGATCCTTCCTAACACCTTCCCACTGAAGTGGTATCTTGACATGCTTCCGAACTGCAGGTTGGTAGAAGCTGGGACCAGTGATGACAGCTCACTCCGTCATGCGGCATTTGGACCTCGAGCTGCCAATCTTGCAATCGTCAGAGTCAGCATCTCAACCACTGAGCCACCGTGTCCTAGGTGAATAATAAACCATGAGGCTTTTGCAACCATAGTGGGTATTTTGTATTGCTTCTGAATAACAGAGAAAAAAACCCTCATTGCCTTTGGCAAGACACACACCCCCCAGTCTAAAATAATCCCTGGCTACTCTGGGGGGGGGGGGGAATCGCCTAGGAAAAAATGAGTATCCCATCCCAATAACCCCCCAAACTGACCCACATCCCTACTGGGGCCCAATAGCTGGCAGGCTAGTGAAAGTATCCCTTTCTTCCTGGTTGGTTTTTAGAGTGACCAAAACAGTGCCACGGACCCTCCAGGGAGGGTTGGGCAGAGGCAAATAATGAGAGCAGCGGAAGAAAAGGCAGGGAGAGCAGAGTCATTATGTTAAGGCAGTGGTTCCCAGCCTTCCTAATGCTGCAACCCTTTAATACAGTTCCTCATGTTGTGGGGACCCAAACCCATGAAATTATTTTCGTTGCTACTTCATAACTGTAATTAAATAGGTGTTTTCCAATGGTCTTAGGCGACCCCCATGAAAGGATCATTCGACTCCCAAAGGTGTCCCAACCCACAGGTTGGGAACCACTGTGTTAAAGGGACAGTTGTGGTGGAGGGATCCCAGAGGAAGGCAATGGTAGCCAGCTCCACCCCCTCAAAAAAATCTAGCCAGAAAAACTTCAGGAGAGGGTTGCCATAAGTCTTTCCAAGAAGACCCTCTGCTTTAGAGCTAGTGTGGTGTATGTTTGAGGACTGGACTAGAGGAGAGCAGAGTTCGAATCTCCTTTGTTCAGCCATGGAAACCTACACAGTACACACACAGAGGCCCACTATCTCAGAGGAAGGGCCTGTGTGGGGGGCAGCCCTCTCTCAAGAAATCTTCCCAAGACTCCCAAGTCCCTTGGCTACCCTGAAGAAAGGACCCAAACCAGAGAGAGGAGGAGGGTAGGTGAGGAAGGAAAAGGAGAGGAGGCAGAAAGAAAAAGCAAAGGGGGTCCCTCTTCCCAGGGTGAGAGGTAGAGGAGGGGGTCTTGGGGGGGGGGCTTTTTTTTTCAAGGGGGGGTTCCATACATACACATAAACTGTGATCCTTGATTCTTGTTTGCAGACTGCGTTTGGTGGTCCCTATGTAGACTTGTCTGCAGCTGCATGGTATGCGGTAAACTCCTGCGGCTGTGAGCAGGTCTCTCTGGGCCTTGGCTGAGCGAAGCATTTGCTGGATTTTCTTCATCGGTTTGTAAACCATTTGAAGGTTGTGCTTCCTTACCACTTTGCCTATTCTGCTTGTGAGTCCTTTGATGTATGGTAAAAATACCTTCCCTTTGGGTGGCTGCTTGTCTTCACTCCTCTGGGTTTTCCTGGGCCTGGCAGCCCTTCTGATGTCTGAGCTGGAATAACCATTGGCCTGTAGAGCCCGGTCCAGGTGCTTCAGTTCATCTTCCAAGAAGTGGGGTTCGCAGATGTGTTTTGCTCGGTCTACCAGTGTTTTGATTGTGCTTCTTTTTTGTCCTGGGTGATGGTTGGAGTTCTTGTGCAGGTATCGGTCTGTACGTGTGGGTTTTCTGTATACTGTATGACCCAAACTTTGGTTCGGTTTGCGGATGACTAGGACATCCAAGAATGGCAGTGTTCCTTCCTTTTCTTTTTCCATAGTGAATTGGATGTTGGGGTGGATGTTGTTCAGATGGTTCAGGAACACAGCCAAATCTTTTTCTCCATGGCTCCAGATGGTGAAAGTGTCATCCACGTATCGGAACCAAGTTGTGGGCTTTTTTGGTGCTGTTTCCAGGGCTTGCTTTTCAAAGTGTTCCATGTAAAAGTTTGCTATCACAGTGGTGTTTATCAGACGAGCTCTTAAAGAGGTACTATTCCAGTGTGACTCCTCTAGCTGCCTCCTGTTGCATGCTGGGATTGGCAGTTTTAAGGAGGGGTATTTAGAATTCTCAGGCAGAGAAGTTCAGCTCCTTAAAACTGCCAATCCCAGCATGCAACAGGAGGCAGATAGAGGAGTCACACTGGAATAGTAGCTCTTTAAGAGCATAGTGTGATAAACATCAGTGAGAGGGACATAAATATAGCTGAACTTATGCTTTCTTGCTTTCTGCTTCTGTACATGGCTTTGCAAAGGAATCAGTGGTTACAGTAGACTCATAGAATGAGCTACAGAGTAAAGTGCAATGAGCTATTGGCCCCCACTCTTTTTTACTGTGTGTGACCATAGTACACACACTCACCTTCTCACCCCTCCTTTCTCTAGAGGGCTCTGAATACAATGGCCTGTGTTTAGCCTTGAGGAGTCTAGCTAGCTCAGCTAAGTATCTCTTTGCAGTAGCTAGTATCTTTTTGCATTCCAGACTTCTATCAAATGTAGAGCCATGAGCGTGAACACTGCGTGGACAGTAAATGCAACCAATTACTAGGTGTTTTAGACAATAACCAATTAACTACCTGTTGTATAATCATGTGTGTACCAAATAGCCAATTAAGCTAACTCTGTGTTAACAAAGAATTTGTTTTGCTATAAAAAGTTATGACAATGGAGCTTAGGTGCAGGAATTATTTGAAAGCCATTTTTCGGCAATTGTCGCCTCAGCTGAATTAAAGTTGTATTTTGCACTGGACTTTTGATCTCCTGTGGCTTTTTGGACTCCCTTTCAAATGGACCCTTGTGGACCCTTGGGAATTTCCCTTACAACAGGACGCAGAGGGCTTCCCATTGCTACTCCATCTTTCTGTTCATAGAATCCCTTTTCCCACTGGAAATAGCTTGTGGTGAGGCAATGTTCAAACAGGGCTGTGATGCCTTCTGGGAAAACTCCTTGGCTGCAAAACCTGTTCAGCCGTGGGCTAGAGGGCCTCTGAGGGTGGTGGGCTTTCCATCTTTGGAGGCCTTTGAACAGAGGTTGGATGGCAATCTTTTGTTGTGTCTTCCTGGGCTGCTTGGCCCTTGCGGTCCCTTCTCATTAGGAGTCCATGTCACTACATTTCTGCCATCTGTCTAGGAATAATGCCAAAATGTCCTCCATTTTGAGCATCCCTAAGAAACATGCGTTTATATGAATGCTTTTTTAAATTATTAATTTTTCATGTGTCCTCCATTTAAAAATATGTCCTTCATTTGGGGCTAAATTTGTCCTACATTTTTTCCCATTTGTCCTGATTTGGAGGTTGACAGTTATGGCAACCCTAGCTGAATACCACTATTTTGTGGCTTTTGGGTGTTAACTGTACTTTGCAATGTGTCCTCCCCCTTTGGCCATGCTCTGAGGCTGAGAGAGTGTGACTTGCCCAAGGTCTCTTGGTCGGTTTGATGGCCCAGCCAGGAATTGAACCCTGCTCTCCAGTGTCCTGGTCCAACACACATCACCATCATCATCACCATCATTCAAAGATATAGCCATGTTAGTCTGTAGAATCAGCGTGTGGAGAGATCTTGTGGCACCTTTGAGACTCAATGAAAGAAGGAAGTAGGCAGCATGAGATTTATCATCATCATCATCATCACCATCACCATCATGATTAATTTATTATTACTGTTATGGTTATTATTTTTATATCATCATCATCATGGTCACCATGAGGCCCTTCTGGCCCTCTGCCTGCCCTTCCTTTGCCGACTGCCGTCTCCTTCTTTCGGGGGCGAAGGAGAGAGAGGCTGGCGGTGCTCCCAGGAGCAGCGAGGTCCACTTCCTAGAGAGGCAGGAAGTGCTCGTGACTGGTCGGGGAAGGAGAGGAATGGTGCCCGTGACCTCACTTCCGGAGGGGCGGAAGGTTCCTCCTGGATTTCCTTGGAGGGGAAGAGGAGGCGTTAAGGGAAGGAGGAAGGTAAAAAAAAAGGGGGGGGGGATTTGGGACCCCCAGATTCGCTTTCTGGGCGAGAAGGAGGGAGGGAGGGGGAAGGGCCCCCTTTTGGGAGTCATAGAGCTGGAAGAGACCCCAAGAAGGGACACCCAGTCCAACCCCCTTCTGCCATGCAGGAACTCTCAATTAAAGCATTAACTTACCTGACTCAGTGCTGTGGAATCCTGGGATTTGTAGTTTTGTGGGGCGCCAGAACTTTCTGAAATCCCAGAACTCCATAGCCCTGAGTCAAGGCGGTTAAAGTGATGTCTAAACTGCTTTATATCTGCTGTGTGGCTGCAATGTAAAGTGTTAAGGCTCCCAGGGACCTTTGGGCTTTTGTTGGGCTTGAGACACAGATACATTGGCTTAGCTCTCTCTGCAGTTGTAGGGAACAGACACTGAAGGGAAATACAATGGCAGAGTCAGAAACTTACAGCATAAAGCAAACTGACAAATATGTGTCACCAGAATAGACAAGATTATAAAACCATGTTAAACTGTAATTATGTTTCCTTCATTCCAGGACTTGGTTGCCGCCCGGCTGCTGGTGCCCAACCAGGTGAGTCTGCGGACCAGAAAGACCGAGGCACAAAGGAGGGGTGTCCCGAGGATCCATCCCCTCTCACCTCCCACCCAAGGAAAGCCCCCCCCCCAGTGCCCACTTTCCCAGCCTGGCTGGGATTACCACCCTCCCCTTTCAGTGCTTTGGTGGGGAGTGGGAGGCTGGAGGAAGCCTAGATGCCGGAAGGAAGGAAGGAGGAGAGGAGGGTGTTCTAAGGGGAAAGGGACTTCAGCTGAGAAGAGGGAAAAAGTGCTCTGGAGTGCAGCCCAAAGGGAGGAGAGAGGGCCAGGGGCTCCCTTGGCAAGGAGGGAGGGTGGGTGAAGCAGACACAAGAGAAGGGGGTAAAGGGAAGCATTTGGAAGAGGCATCCTAAATTGGGCTTTGGGTGCGAGAGAAAAGGAGGAAGGGAGGAGAGCCCCCCCCCCAAAAAAAGCAGGGCACTCAAGGGAGAAAATGTTTCCTGCTTTGCTCTCCTTAAGAAGCTCATTTGCCTCCCTTTCTGCCATCATCACCCTCCTTTCTTTTCCCCTGACCTCCTTCTCCTGCCTCCTCCAGGTTTTCCATCTGGAAATGGAAAAGAGTGCCAGCTTCTCTCCTTTCCCTCCATTAACATTTCCTCCCCAGCTGAGCTTGCTTTTTATTTAACTTTTGAGGACAAAGAGAGGCTGAAGATGACAATTTCTCTCTCTGCCTCTCTCTCCCCATTCCTGCAAACCTTAAATCTTTATTCCTGGCAGGACCTGGAAAGAGGATGCCTGTGTAAAAACGCTTGGGCTGGATAAATAACAGCCAATTGGTTGACACCCAACTCCCTTCTAAAGGAGGCTTAGACTAGAGACAGTAATGGCTATTGGGAGAGGTGTGTATAAATATCTATGGGTCTTTGGAGCTAAAAGAAGACCAGGATCTGCCTCTTTGTTCATTTGCATACAGTTTATTTTCTTTGCCTTTGGGTGAGTGTCCTGTGGCCCTCCAGATGTTGATGAACCACAACTCCCACCTGCCTCTTGGGCAGCATAACAGATAAATGAGGGGTGCTGGGAGTTGTAGTCTGCCACTATGTAGAGGGTTACAAGATTCTCACACTAGCCTAAGGGCTATATTTTATGCATAATCCTGCTAGCATGGGGAGAGAATGATATTTGGGGTTTTTTTCCTGACAAAAAGAAGAATCAAAGAGAAGAGCCATCTGTTTTTGTTCATTGCTGTCAGATTGCCTTCTGCCTTGGGCAACCCTATGAATGAATGACCCCCTAGAGACCCTCTTGTTAACAGGGTCACACAGTTCTTGCAGACTCAGTATTTTGGCTTCCTTGACTCAATCCACCTGTAGTGTGTTCTTTCCTTTTCCCTGCTGCCTTCCACTTTACTGACCATCACTGTCTTTTCCAGTTACTCATGTCATCTCATGATGTGTCTTAAGTATAACAGCCTCAATTTAGTCATTTGTCTTAGAGAAAATTCAGGCCTGATTTGCTTTTGCACCCATTTTTGGTGGTTCATGGAAGACAGCATAAATGTGTGCACATGCGAAACAGCTTCCTTTGTACCTTCTGCAGGTGATCAGAGGTCCAGGATAGGCCTGCCTGGTCTCCAAACAGGGAGAAGACAGTTTCCACTGAGTCCCTCCTCCATGGAAGAAACTGCAGGAAAGATGCCTTTGGAACAGGTTAGCCTTCACCTCCTCCTCCTTTGCAATGGAGCCATTGGGATGGTTCTGCAACAGAGAGTCCCATATAGTTGATACCAAGGGTAAAATGATTCCCTCCCAGAGTGCTTTTCATTTCTCCCTCCCATGAACTGGATCCTGGGTTTGTCAGTCTGGGATATGATGGATGGCCAGGTGCCTTCCTCTATCATTCAGTGGCTCAGTTGATTATTGTTTCATGCATCTTATCTTTCCTTTCTCCCCACCCAACAAATCAGGGCTGGAATGATGGGACTGGGCTGAAGGCCTCCTCAAGCTTGTCTGCAGGGCTTGCTCTAAACCCATGCCTTTTAGGCTGGTTAGGTTCCCCATTTTGGTGGAGGGAGGCAGCTTTTAATTGTGTAATTAGCTGTTCATAGTTTTTTACTGCCAGGAATGTGAAGAGATCCTTGAGTTGTTTTCTGCTTCTGTGCCAGGAAGTGTAAATCCAAAACATCTGCAAAATTGGGCAAGTTTGTCCTAGATGCATGAATGTTAGCAGTGGATGTTGGGAAGACATATGTGGGAAAAAGCTCATATCTGATATACAATCTCCTCGTGAGAAAGCTAGTTCATCAAGGAGTTGATTTGATGTTTTGTGTTCTCCCTCATGCACTATTCTTGAAGATGCAGGGAATTAATAGATGTTCTGTCCCTGTGTTATCATTGAAGTCATTATTTTTAGGCAGGATTTGTGTCACCACTTTGGTGGAGGGAGGCCGATGATTCAGGTAAGCGGTCTTGAACCATGATGAAAGGCAGTAATTATTCTTTTATTTTAACTGCAGGGATGGCACAAGAGCCTTGTGATATCCCCTGCCTTAGGTGTCAAGATAATTCATCTACTATATCCAGATAGCTGGAAATATCAGGAATAAGCATCTAAAACATCAGCAGCGCACTAGATTGGTCAAGGCTGCCCTGGAAACATTCCAGCTAGTAATGCAGATTGGGAGGATTTATGTGGAAAATCTCCCACATGTTAAAACAGCATCTCCCTTCAGAGGAGAAAGCTAGCTCATCAGGGAACAAGGTTGTAATGAGGTTGTAACTTTTTCTCTCTTCCTGATAAGCTTTTCTTCAGTGTGGGATAAAGAAAAGACAATGGGGGAGTAATTAAAAGCATGTCTTTATTCTGAAGGATCAGACCCTGTTGGGGAGGCACCATGTGTTTTCCTCCAATCTGATGAATTTCTCTTTGGATGAGGACTATTTTTTCTTGTAGGTGACCTTTGAGGATGTGGCTGTGTATTTCACGAAGGAGGAATGGAACTTGCTGGATGAGAACCAAATATCTTTGTACTGGGATGTTATGATAGAAAACTATGAGAATGTGTCCTTGCTGGGTAAGAAATCTGAATCCATTGCCCTTTCCATGGAGGTTTCTTTCATAGTACTTTTTTTTTTAAATTTTGAAGTTTTATTAATTAAAAATTAGTACAATACAACAATAAAGACAAAAAACAAAACATACATCACACGAGAACATAAATAACCTACATACATATGTACAAGCCTTGTCTGACCCCTTTGCCTATTGGGAACCACTCAGTTTCTTTGAATTCTGTTCTGACGGTGGCCTCTTGTCACTGGTACAGATTCCTCATCAGGACTATCAGATGTAGTGGCACCCCCATGTCTTTAAGGGTGTTCAACAGCCTTTCATGTTGGCCACCTCTTTGTTTTCCATATTGGTTGGCATATTTCAGCTAGTACTAAAGTTGCATCTGTCTATGGGCATCATCTGTTGGAGTGGAGTCATTTCTATCATCTGTTCCCAGTGATTTATTTTTCCCCATTTCCTTTATTGCAGATTCCACTTCACCTCTTAGAATTTGGGATTCATATGGTTCCTCATTCCAAACGTCATTCATTCCCTCATCTCTTTTGAATAACTCTTCTGTATATTGCCTCCAACATCTTTTTATTTCTTCTTGTTCCTATATTATGCTCCTTTTTTTCTTCAAAGAGCATCTCTGCCCTTTGTTTGAACTTGGCTTTAATTTCTCAGATTTTTTGATAGAGCCTTCTCATTCTTCCCTTTTTATTGTAGTCTTCTATTTCTTTGCATTGGTCATTGTAGTATTTCTCCTTATCTGTCCATGGTAGATGTTGGACAGTTGTGTTCATACTTCTGATTTTGTTCCTATCTCCCTTTTCTTTTTTCTATTATTGCATTATTTCATCTGTCGTCCATTGTTTCTTAACTTTCTTTTTAACCACTGTTAGTGTTTTCTTGCATTTGCCCTTAATTATGTCTTTGACTTCTGTCCACCTTTCTTCAGGTTCTCGGTCAGTTATACTCAATAGCTGAAATCTGTTTCTTACATTGTCCTTGAATTCATCTGAAATGTTATTCAAGTCATATTTTGGTATAATGGCGGTTTTTGCAATCTTCTTCAGCTTAACTCTGATTTTTGTTATGAGCAGTTCATGGTCTGTGCCATAATTAGCCTGACCCGCACTAAAATGGTTGTCCCAGTTCCAACTCAGCCATGAAGCTTTGCATGATTTTCTCAGTCCAGCCATCTCCCCTGCTCAGACATTTCTATTTGTATATTTTTATCCTGCCTTTCACCCCAAATAGAACTTAAAGTAATAACCAACTCTTGTACCTTGCCTGGAAACTCATTGGCAGCCAGTGGAGTCATTTTAATATTGGTGTAATAATAATAATAATAATAATAATAATAATAATAATAATAATTTTATAGCCAGCCTCTCCCTGGAGGATCTGAGTGGGTTACAATCAAGAATAAAACATAGTAAAATAATAACACAACCCCTAACCTACAATTAAAATACAACAGCATACATCCTGGAGAGAAGTGACCAGTGGGGTCCCACAGGGCTCTGTCCTGGGCCCAGTGCCATTCAACATCTTTATCAATGACCTGGATGACAGAATTGGGAGCATACTTATCAAATTTGCAGATGACACCAAATTAGGAGGAATAGCTAATACCCCAGAGGACAGGATCAAGATTCAAAATGATCTGAATAGACTAGAAAGCTGGGCCAAAGCTAACAAAATGAAATTCAACACGGAGAAATGTAAGGTATTGCACTTAGGGCGGAAAAATAAAATGCACAGATATAGGATGGGTGACACCTGGCTGAATGAAACTACGTGTGAAAGGGATCTAGGAGTCCAAGTAGACTACAAGTTGAACATGAGTCAACAGTGTGATGCGGCAGCTAAAAAGGCCAATGCTATTTTAGGCTGCATCAATAGAAGTATAGTGTCTAGATCAAGGGAAGTAATAGTGCCACTGTATTCTGCTCTGGTCAGGCCCCACCTAGAATATTGTGTCCAGTTCTGGGCACCACAATTCAAAAAGGACATTGAGAAACTGGAGCGTGTCCAAAGGAGGGCGACAAAAATGGTGAAGGGTCTGGAAACCATGCCCTATGAGGAACGACTTAGGGAGCTGGGGATGTTTAGCCTGGAGAAAAGAAGGTTAAGAGGTGATATGATCGCCCTGTTTAAATATTTGAAAGGATGTCATATTGAGGAGGGAGCAAGCTTGTTTTCTGCTGCTCCAGAGAACAGGACCCGGAACAATGGATGCAAGCTACAGGAAAAGAGATTCCACCTGAACATTAGGAGGAACTTCCTGACAGTAAGGGCTGTTCGACAGTGGAATGCACTCCCTCGGAAGGTGATAGAGTCTCCTTCCTTGGAAGTCTTTAAGCAGAGGCTGGATGGCCATCTGTCAGGGATGCTTTGATTTGGATTTCCTGCATGGCAGGAGGTTGGACTGGATGGCCCTAGTGGTCTCTTCCAACTCTATGATTCTATGATTCTAAATCAATTATTAAAATTGCATTAAAAATTACAGTAAAATTTAATCCCCATTACAATGTAGTGATTTAAGGGAGAGTCAAGGAGGCATGGTTGTGAGACAGTGGGGAGGGCCCATGTATTAGTTGGGGAATGCCCGCCGGAAGAGATCCGTCTTGATGGCTTTTTTAAAGACCTCAAGAGATGTTATGTGACGGATCTCTTCCGGTAGGTCATTCCAAAGTTTATCTTCCATGATGCCACTGTATTTGGTTGTCATCAGCCTACTCATAGCACCTAACCCATGCCTCCACAGGTTTCATGTAGATGTTGAATAGCATTGTGGATAGGATGGTACCTTGTGCCATGCCATATAACAGCTCCTTGTTTGAGGACCAGCCATCCCCAAGCATCACCATCTGGAACCTGTCTGAGAGAAAGAACCGAAACCACTGAAGCACAGTGCTTTCTATTCCCAAATCCTGCAGGCATTCCAGAAGGATATCATAGTTGATGGTATTGAATGCCACTGAGCGGTTCAACATTGTGTGGATAAAAGGTACCTCTGGGACGGTCTAGAATAGGACCAGAAAGCAGTGGTCTCCAGGTCACTGGTTAGTTCTCAGGTCCAATGGTGTCAGTCCAAACAGTTAACAACTGGTTTTTATTTATTATTATTATATTTTATTTTTTGCTCAAAAGTGTGTATGAGGATGTGTACACATACAAGTAAAGCTCCTGACTGGGACAAGGAGAGATCTGTGTTCTCCCCCCACCACCACCACCTCAAGAGCAACAGCATGTCTTGTCCAGTGTTAACAGCCTCAGCTACCCTTCCTCTATTAATTAGCCACTACACCATTTGGCTACAGTACAGTTCAAAGTGTCTCCTGCAGATGAACTGGCACATGCGTCTAGCTTTGCTTTGCTTTGCTTTCCCTCCCCATTCTCCTTGCTCCCACATACCTGATTGCTCTCCATTTCCTCCTCCCCTCTCTGAATTTCCTACCTGCCCTGACACTCATCTGCATCGCTTCAGCATCTCACCTTTGGCATCTCATTCTCATCTCTGCCTCACATATTCAGAGGCAGCCAGTGACCTGACAAATTTTTACAACTGGATTAGGGGAACTGGTGTGAACCAGCTCAGGTCCTTGTTTACAAAAGCTCCTCTTTCTGATGTTTCTTTTCCTTCTTGATCTGGATTAGCTCTCTTGTTGTTTCTAGAGGTCTGTCCTCTCTGACTGCTGAGATTCAGTCTTGTCTGTCCTTGACCCTTACAGGAGGCCTTGTGAATCATACAGGAGAGAAGCCACACAAATGCCAGCAGTGTGGAAAGTGTTTTGCTCAAAGGTCATACGTGAGGAAGCACTTGAGAGTCCACACAGGAGAGAAACCATACAAATGCCAGCAGTGTGGGAAATGCTTTGCTTGGATGGCACACCTTCTGTCTCATAAGAGAGTCCACACAGGAGAGAAGCCATACAAATGCCAGCAGTGTGGAAAATGTTTTGCTCACAAGTCAACCTTTGTGGTTCATCAGGGAAGCCATACAGGCTATAAATCATACAAATGCCAGCAGTGTGGGAAATGTTTTGCTCAGACATCAAGCCTTAGGAGTCATTTGAGAGTCCACACAGGAGAGAAACCTTATGAATGCCAGCAGTGTGGAAAGTATTTTGCTCACAAGTCACAGCTTGAGAGACACCAGAGATTCCACACAGGAGAGAGACCTTATGAATGTCAGCAGTGTGGAAAGTGTTTTGCTGAAAAGTCACACCTGGGGAAGCACTTGAGAGTCCATACAGGAGAGAAACCTTATGGATGTCAGCAATGTGGAAAGTGTTTCTCTCAAAGGCCACACCTGGCGCAGCACTTGAGAGTCCACACAGGAGAAAAACCATACAAATGCCAGCAGTGTGGAAAATGCTTTGCTCACAAATCACAGCTTATAAGACACCAGAGAGTCCATACAGGAGAGAAACCACACAAATGCCAGCAGTGTGGAAAATGTTTTGCTCGCAAGTCATACCTTCAAATACACCAGAGAGTCCACACAGGAGAGAAACCATACAAATGCCAGCAGTGTGGAAAATGCTTTGCTGACAAGTCAGCTCTTGTGACTCATCACAGAGTCCACACAGGAGAGAGAGCATACAAATTCCAGCAGGGTGGGAAAGGTTTTGCTGACAAGTCAGCCCTTGTGGTTCATCAGGAAAGCCATACAAGTGACAAATCATACAAATGCCAGCACTGTGGAAAATATTTTGCTCAGACATCAAGCCTTAGGAGACACTTGAGAGTTCACACAGGAGAGAAACCTTATGAATGCCAGCAGTGTGGAAAGGCTTTTGTTCATAAATCACAGCTTGAGAGACACCGGAGAGTCCACACAGGAGAGAAACCTTATGAATGCCAGCAGTGTGGAAAGGCTTTTGCTCAAACATCACATCTGGGGTTGCACTTAAGAGTCCACACAGGAGAGAAACCATACAAATGTCAGCAGTGTGGGAAATGTTTTGCTGATAAGTCACATCTTGTCAAGCATCAGAGAGTCCACACAGGAGAGAAACCATACCAGTGCCTGCAGTGTGAGAAATGTTTTGCTCATAAGTCAGACCTTGTGACTCATCATAGAGTCCACACAGGAGAGAAACCATACAAATGCCAGCAGTGTGGAAAGTGTTTTACTCGTAAGTCAATGATTGTGATTCATCAGAGAGTTCATACTGGAGAGAAACCATATGAATGCCAGCAGTGTGGAAAATGTTTTGTTCGCAAGGCAGTCCTTGTAAATCATCAGAGAGTCCACACAGGAGAGAAACTATACAAATGTCAGAAGTGAGGAAAATGTTTTGCTTGGAGTTCACTCCTTGTGTCTCGTCAGAGAGTCTGCATAGGTGAGAAACCATACAGATGCCAGCAGCGGGGGAAATGTTTTGCTCACAAATCACAGTTTGATAGACACCAGAGTCCACACAAATTTCTCTCCACACAGAAGAGAAACTACACAGAAGTCATCAGAGTGGAAAATGTTTTGTTAATCTATTCCAACCCCCCTTGATGCTATTTTTTTCTTGAAAGCATGTGATATTAAGGTATTTTGCACTTAAATGTTCATTTAATAAACATGAATTATATGAAATATTATGTTGCCTTCTCAGCTCATCCAAAGTCTATGAAACTTGGTGTCAGTTATGGAGAATTGGTATGTTCATTAATGAGGTCCTCCCCAATTCATCTGTTTGTGACCATGAAGGTAGACTATATTTTCATATAACTCAGGGCAGGGGCATTTCTTTTCCTTTTCTGGCGCTGTGAACTGATTCTTGAGTTAAATGCTGACATCTTCCTGTCCTCAGAATGTAAAGGTGGGATAGAAAGGATCATGTTTTTTAAAGTTTTTCCCCTTGTGATGAGCTTTTCCTTCTCTTTTGTCAGGATTGGTCAACCCTGTCATGTTTTAATGGGTGTCATGGATTGGTTTGTAAGATGAGTACTAGCATGAATGTTGTGTTGTCTGATCATATATATCTATGGTTATATACGCTTGATTATATCTGTTTCTGGTTATACATGCTAGGAGAGAAGAAAAACAAAAAGGAGATAGGAACAGAGCCAGAACTGTTAACACAGCTGTTTAGTGTGTAGTGTTTAAGGATAAAGAGAATTACAATGCAAAGAAGTAGAAGCCAACACCAAAAAAGGAACAATGAGAGACCTCTTCCATAGGATCCACGAACTCAAAGGGAAATTCAAACCAAGGGTGGGGATACTCTACGATCAGAAGATAAATATACTGAATTATCAAGATGAAATAAGATGATGGAGTAAATACAAAGAAAGTCTATATAAAAGACAAAAAAATTCATGACACATGGAATGAAGACCCATAAGAAGATGAACACCAAATTTTGGAAAAAGTAGTAAGCAAAGTTGGAAAGAATACCTCATCAGGAATGGATAATATCTGCTCTAACCACACAAAATAAATTCCAATGTTAACCAAAATATGTCAACAAATATGTAAAACAAAACAGTGGCCACAGATAGGAAATGATAAATATACATCCCCGTTCACAAAAATTGAGACACAAAAGACAGCAGCAGTTATAGAACCATAAAAAGATCCTAAAATGCAAAGGCATACAACTCGGCACAAAACTCATAATCATACAAGCCATTGTATTCTCTATTAGCATATATGGATGTGAGAGCTGGACAGTATAGAGTGGGACTATTACTTCCCTTGATCTAGACACTGTACTTCTATTGATGCAGCCTAGAATCGCATTGGCCTTGTTAGCTGCCACATCGCACTGTTGACTCATGTTCAACTTGTGGTCTACTTGGACTCCCAGATCCCTTTCACATGTAGTTTCATTCAGCCAGGTGTCACCCATCCTATATCTATTCATTTCATTTTCCTGCCCTAAGTGCAGTACCTTACATTTATCTGTGTTGAAATTCATTTTGTTAGCTTTGGCCGAGCTTTGATCCAAGGTATGGGAAATCTCTGACAATTTCAGTTCCCTCATTATTTAAGTTGAATTTATGGCCCTTGTGGCCTCTTCCAACTCTATGGGCTTTCAGTGAGTGAATTGGCAGGGTTAGCTTATCCTGCAAGGAAGGTAAAAATAAATAATACAGCACGCCCGTGCCATACGCAGGTGCGCCATACGCGGCCTTGAGCATACGTGCTCAAGCCGCGGGGCACGCGCAGGGCAGAAGGGGCGGCGCGTCCCATTCAATTGAATGGGCGCGCGCACCTGTTGCACCCCGCACCGCTGCACACAAGCCCCATTGTTTCCAATGGGGCTCGAGCATAGGCGGAATTCGCCTTACACGGCGGGATACGGAACGGATTCCCCACATAAGGCAAGGACGGACTGTACAATATTAGAAGTTACTACCCTTGCAGATTTACATACTGTCCATGAATCTCCATGTGCCCCTTTATATTATTGCCTCAGACAATTTCGTGATCATCCCAATTATTTTGACAATCTTACTTTTGCCCAATTGCGTAGAGCCTTCACAGAACTGAGGCTTAACATGTTTGATTCAGCTGAAAGAGATGGAAGGCTTAAAAAGGTTCCAAAAAACAAACGGAGATTATTCAGAGGATTTGGTACATTATTTAACCTGTTGCCCTTTGTATAAAGATCCTAGGAAGTGTTTTATTTTACCTTTAATCAATAATAAAATCTTTTCAAACTCTCAAGAAAAAGTACTTTACCTTCTTATGGATACAGATAAATATGTGACCTGGTGCATAGCGTTGTTTGCTCTTGCTGCTAAAATGACTAGGAAGAAATACGTAGCAGACATTGCTGTTCCCTGTAATGGGGATAACTTGATCTAAAGGGGTCCAACTGTGAATTTTAACATATTCATGTTATCTAAGTTGTCCACAATTGTTAATGTTAAACTTTTGCTATTTGATACAGTTTGTTGTATATTGTTTTTACAGAATTTTATGTGTATTGTATTATTACCTTGATTTTGCAATGGCCATTGGCCAAAAGCAATAAAGTATGTATATGTAACTCTATGATTCTATGAAGTCTGTCCTGCTGAAAGGCCTGGTGCTGGACTCTTCTGAGGGAAAGCAGTCCTCTGAGCATGCATGGAGTGTTCTGGAGAGGAAAAGGCATGGGGCAACTGAGACACTCTCTGGTGGAGCACCCAGGGAAGAATTTCATAAAATATAGTCACCCTTCCATTCTTGCAGACTTGACATCTGCAGTCTTAAATATTCATTGAGAGGAGACCTCCATTAATTTCAATGGGGAGTGCCCATGGCATGTGCCCTGTGCACGCTTGTGGGCATACGCACCTTTCAGGCATATGGGGCTTAAACATTGAATCTCCGTTTTCATGGAGATTCCAGAACGGTCCCCTGCAAAAACGGAGCCGACTGTATGTATTAAAAGGTCATGGCATTAGGAAGGTTGAGACCCACTGCTCTAGGGCCTCCTTCCTGTCTGGTTTGTAGGAACTCCACAATCCACAAAAGCAAGCCAAGAAGGTTAGAAGAGCAGCTGTGCATTTGGGGATCCTACCTTTCATCCCTCCCTGTCACACATACTGGGAATGTCATGTAAGGTGGCATATCTTGCTAAGGGTGGGCTACTTTCCAGTTCCCATCACATGATAACCAGTCCCCACACTGAAGAGATGGAGGACCCAGGGTTGCTTGGGAGTATATGAGCCAAGATGAACAGTCCTTCAGATCCATCTGCTTTGGATTATGAGGGCCTCTTGCTTCCGATGGCTGGGAGATGGCATGGCAACTGCATTGGCTCTGGAGCTCAGCCAATGGTCACAAAGGTGCTTGGGGATGCATCACAACCTGCCATTGTGATCTCATTGTCCCAGGAGGCAGCTGTCAGGACAACTCACATGACTCCTCACAGGCAGGACTCAGGGCTCCCTTCAAGCAGTCCTTGTCTTGCCCTTCCAGGGGCCACAGAGGAAAAGGTCCTGCCCTACTCAGGTTCTCCTCCTGCTGTGTTTCTTGGAGGCAACCCATCCTTCCTAGTGTCTCTCCTTTAAGCCAAACCTTTCCACAAGGTCTCATAGACCAACAGACATTCAGTCTTTGGAGGTATCTCTTTTAAAGATAAGTCAAGGATTTCCTTGGCTCAAAGGAAGAAAGAACATTTGCAAGAGTGAGTTGGCGGCACTGGCTTCGGCCTGCTCACAGGGGGGTCACATGCAAGTCTTGCAAGTGCATGCATGGGGAAAGTGTCTCTCTAGCTTTAGCTCCATTAACTTTACCTTCTTCCCCCATCTTCACTTCCCCACTTTCTCCTCAGTTAAGGTCAGGTGTGTGACAATGGAAGAGCTCATATCCATCTGTTTTCCAAGATCACCCTCTTCCCTCCCCTTCCCAGTCTGCTTCCTTCTTTCTCTTCTCCCAGGATTTCTGATGGAGGGGGAATGTATGTAGTCTCCATGGGGAACCACAATATGGTGTATTGACTCTCTTGGGCAAAGATCTATGATGTGACAGAGAGGCTGATGAGACTTCTCAAGCCTACTGACCTTTACTCCTTTCCTTTGGTTCATGTTCAAACCAATGATACTGCAAGGCACAGCCTTCAGAATACCAGAAGGGATTATGAGGCTTTGGGTAGGAAGTGGAAAGAGCTGAATGTACAGGTTGTCATCTCCTCTCTTCTCCCAGTTGAAGTGCATGGTCCAGGAAGAGAGAGGGAAAAAGTGGATATAAACAACTAGCTCCACACAGATGATGCCGCTGAGAATGATTTGGATTCTTGGATCATTGGCTGTGGCTCCATGAGGAAGGACTTCTGGCAAGGGATGGGTTGCACTTCATGCCAGTTGGCAGAAATGTTTTTGCCATAAGTCTGTTCATTTGATCAGGAAGGCTTTAAACTGAGTTATATGGATGAGAGAGACAGTATTTTGGAAGGCAGGGATTCATCAAGGGCTGGAGAAAATAGTCAAACTATTCTAGAAGGAACTAGGCAAATAGTGCAAGGACCCAACAGTGGGAGGCCATTTGATCAATGCTTTGGGAAAGGCCAAACCTTCCTGGTTCTCATCTTGGAATTTAAGCAGGGTCAGCCTGGGAGACAACCAGGGTGTACAGACTGGTGATAAAGGCTGACCTGGGGGCGGAGTGGGAGCATGTTGTCCGCATGATGCAAGCCCCACTGCTCCCATGCCAGCGTGACGCCACACCACACAGCGGGTGGCATCACGGCACTCCTCTGCTGCTACATCCAGATGATGCACTGCCAAAGGAGCATCAAAAAGCCCCAGTGCCAGAAACTATGGCCCTATACAGACAGCCAAAATAAAGCTGCTTCGAGTCACTTTGGAGGTATGGTGTTTCAATGATGCATGCCTCCTAAGAGTCTGGAAGCTGCACCAAAGCTGCACCTTAGGACTGGAGCGTGGCTTTGGTGCGGCTTCTGGACTCTTAGGATGCATGTATCATTGAAACACCATACCTCCAAAGTGACTCAAAAGCAGCTTTATTTTGGCTGTCTGTATCAGGCCTATGGTATTCTTTCTGTGGCACAAAAAAATTGAGCCACTTTTTATGTCTTCTTTTTGCACCATGAAAATACCAGATCAAGGCTGTGGCATGTAGTTGCCGCAGCCCCAATCCGATGCTAAAAGGGGTGGCTGCAGGCTGCCCCTTAGAGGTAGTCTGTTGAGCCCCTTGGGTGGGAAAATAGCCAGACTCAGTCTCTGTGTGTGTGTGTGTGTGTGTGTGTGTGTGTGAAACCAGAGGTTTTTTAAAAAGTCATTTCATTTAAACCCAAGAGACAAAGGCGGCATCTGGAACCTGGGTGCAAAACAGGTTTAGCAGACTTACAATAATAATAATAATAATAATAATAATAATAATAATAATAATAATAGGATTTATTTATATACTGCCCAATCACTGGGAATCCTAGTGGTTTACGACAGAGGGGATAATAGAGGGTTCCCTGCCCTTAGGCTTACAAAAGGAGAAGGGAATGGTGAGGGGGAGAGGATCAGGTCCAGCATTCTTCTCTCCCTCTGAGGCCTGGACCAGATGGACTGGAGGGAGGGCTCTGCTTCTTCCAGGCAGGCCTGTTGGACCTAGCCTGCCTCTCTCTCCCTCAAGAAACAAAAATGAAGAATTTTGCCATGTAAAAACAGTGCTGCAGTTTAAAAACCAGTTTAAATCCAGGTAACACGTTACATTGA
This sequence comes from Sceloporus undulatus, assembly GCF_019175285.1. NCBI lineage: Eukaryota > Metazoa > Chordata > Lepidosauria > Squamata > Phrynosomatidae > Sceloporus > Sceloporus undulatus. The sequence goes on from NC_056523.1 coordinate 2,671,438, forward strand.
GTGGGTGGGGATCCTCAAGATCAGTGCCCCCCCATCCCCCCCAAAGAAAATGTTTTAGGGCCACAGCCTCTTTCATCTATTTCAGTGGCAATCTATTTATTCTCTTATTCCCCTTAAATTTCTTTTCTCTCCCTATCTTTACCTGGGCTCCTCCCCAGAACTTTGCAGGAAAAAAGCTGCTTCCCTTCTCTGAGCAGCAAGCTTAGTTTACTAGATAGGCCAGAAGTGTTAATTTGGGGGAAGGAAAAGAACTCACTCTCTGATCTCTTTTTTTTGGTGGGGGGGGATGAGACTGAGAGGCTTCCCTCATGCACACATTTAAACTGTATGTAAATCTTGCTCTTGCTATCTCTCACACAGTGAGACTGCCATACACTCTACCAACCTCTCTGTCTTCAGCTGACTTCATGCAAAATTAATGCAAGAGCCAGAATGGATCTAGTCTTGATTTCTGTTTCCATTTGGAGCCCGTCCAGATTCCCCCGAAGAAGGGTGTGAGGGAACAGCACCCCCTTCCAGGCCAAGAACTGCCCACCCCTCTGCTCCTCTTCTCCAGCATCTGGGATGGAGAGGGACTCTTCAATCTCTCATCAGCCCATTGTGACTCCAGGAGACTTAGGGCCAAAACAGACTGCATCAATAATCCAGTTTGAGACCACTTTAACTGACCTGGCTCAATGCTAGGGAATGCTGGGAATTGTGGAACCAGAGCTTTCTGACAGAGAAGCCTAAATGTCTCAGAAAACTACAGTTCCCAGAATTCTCTAGCACTGAGCCAGGGCAGTTAAAGTAATCTCAAACTGGATTATTGATGCAGTCTGTTTTGGCCCTTAGAGGGAGAGTTGAGAAGGCAAAGAAAATACAGAATTGGAAACATCCCTTTGTAACCAGAGACAGTGCTATTTTCGAATGTCAAACTGGTTTTATGAAGTGCTCAAAGAAGATAGATGTACCTGAAAAGAAATCCAGCAGCACCTTTGAGATTCACTGAGGAGTCAGGAGTGTCTAGCAGTAACTTTCATGGGCCCCATTCCCGCTCGCCCATTTGCCCTGGATAGAACTGGGCCGATCTGGGTCCCCCCACCTCAAATCTGCTCGGAAACAAGTGCCCACTACCCTTTACCTCGACTGGGGCAATTTACCCCTCTGAAGTTCACATTTGCAGTACTGGTTTAAAATGGAGCCTCTTCTGTTGTCCATCAAATTCGCTTCCGCTTTCATCAAAGGCGACGTCTCCTACAGCCATTGGCCAACCGGAAGGATGCTTTCCCACCGCCTTTTTAAAAAAAAAATTGATGGCAGCGTGTACCTATTCTGTCAACTTGTCAAATTTAAAAACTTCCAGGTGTGTGTTTGTGTTGTGTGTATTTGGGTCACTACAGACTATGGCAACCCTAAAACAACCCCATCCAGGGGGTTTCTTGGCAAGATTGGTACCGAGGAGATTTGCCATTGCCTTTACCCTGCGGCTGAGAGAGTGTGACTCCCCCAAAGTCATGGGTTTCCGCACCCTTCCAGCCTCCTGCCTCTTTGAAACCTCTTCCCTTCGCTTCCAGCCCAATGCCAAAGCTCTTGCCTCCCCCTCAGAAGCCAGCCTCCTGCCTCCCCCAAAGTCATGGGTTTCCACAGCCTCCAGCCTCTAGCTTTCCCTTCGCTTTCAGCCCAATGCCACCTCTGAAGCCCTTGCCTCCCCCCATGCCATCCTCTTCCCCTCACAATAATAACAACAACAACAACAACCTCACCAGAATGCCATCTCTGCATCCTCTTGCTTTGCTTTCCCTCCAACTGCAACCCCCAGAATGCCTTACATACACATATACATAAGCAGCAAAAGTATTCACATACTGTCTCAATTTGCCAAATTGAGAGGGAAACGTTTGTAGCATTCGCACATGACACACAAAAAATAATTTTAAAAAAAGCCTCTTGCAAAGTGAGGTGCCTTGTTGGCAGCAAGCAGAAAGGGAAATGTAGCACAAGCAGACACAGTCTATCAATATGTTCTGCTGCAGGAACCCCAAAAGGGGTCTCTTCCCCCCTCCTTCCACAACTAGCAGGGCCACTTTTCCACCAGGCCATGGGGCTTTGCATACATGCCCACGCTTCCTAACTAGGATCTCACCTCTGATTCTCCATCGCGACCCCAAGAAGACTGGACTGTTTCTCCTCAAAGGTGTAAAGAACTAGACAAAGGCAGCCATCTGGTATGGATAATTCAATTGACCCTGAGACCATGCAAGTCTCTTTCTTTTATGGGCAGAAACAAACAGGTAGGGAAAATGCATCATGGTTGGTTAATCATTTGCGCCTCAACCTTTGGACTGTCTATTTGTAATAGTTAACCTGTTTCCTTCCCCAGAGGAAGAGTCTGATTAATTTTGCAGCTTATGACTAACTAGCAGAGGAATTCTCCTATTCGTGTAGGGAGAACATGAGACGCGACAAGCGCTTCTCATGTTTGCATGAGTGCAAGCAATGTCTCTCAGCATGTACGGGAAAATTTCTCCCACAGTCAAGATGTACTTTACTGCCTTCCCAACATCATATTTAGCAGAGTGAGCAATCACCATGCAGTTTCCAAGCAAAGGCTCAGACTCAAAATAGCTGAATGTGGGGGATTTAAGACTTCTTCATAATGACATCCATCCTGATACTGAAAAACTAATATCCCTGCACTGAGCACATCCATCCCATTAAAAATAAATTAAGACAATGTTTTACACATGAGATGTAAATTTATTTTTTCAGCTTGATAAAAACAAATAGTTTTTAAAAGCTGAGTTGTATTTGTGAAATAAATATACATGTTTAATTTTAAAGTGCTAGACTGGTTGTTTTGAATTATCAGTAGAATAGTAGAGATAATATCAAGAAATAGGCATGGGGGGGGGGCAAACGCGAGGGTTGTCACCAAGGAGGAAAGGGGACGGTAGCCTGAGAGTTTGGGCACCTAGACACTATCCTTCTAGTGATTCAGCTTAGAATCACATTGGTTTTTAGCTGCTGCATCACTCTAGTGGTTCATATTCAACTTATGGTCTCCTAGGACTCCTAGATCCCTTTCACATACACTGTTGTCTAGCCAGATGTCCCCCATACTATATCTATGCATTTCACTTTTTTCTGCCTAAGTGTAGTCCAATGGGCCCACATCGTACTACGCTTCAAGCCCCAAGGACACCCCGACAGCAGCGGGGAAAAAGAGAAAGGGGCCGCTTGCTCCAGCCTCAATATGACACCTCTTTTCAAATACTTAATCAGGGCTATCATATCTCTTCTCCAGGCTAAACTTACCCAGCTCCATAGATCTTTCCTCATAGGGCATGGTTTCCAGACCCTTCACCATTTTTGTTGCCATCCTTTGGACACACTCCAGTTTCTCAACCTCCTTTTTGAATTTTGATGCCCAGAACTGGACACAATATTCCAGGTGAAGCCTGACCAAAGCAGAATAGACTGGCACTTACTCTTCATGATGAAGAGTAATCAGTCCTTGAGAACACTGCATTTCTCAGGAAGCCTCCATGCTTTTGCATTGGGAAAAATAGGTGCTGTTTAGATAAAACATGCCAAACCCAGTCCGTTTTTCTTTTTAAAAAGTTTACCTTTGTTGGAGGTAGAAACCTGAAACAGTAAAGTCCCTGTCCATGGACTCCCTTTTGCTGCTAAAATGAGGCATCTTCACATCCAGAAAACATATCCAGGGATAGTCATGTTGGTCATATAGCAAAGTACAATAACATCTGAAATGCTTGTTGTTCTTGTGGGGCTTGTAGCCTCACAAATGACAGAGACAACTGGATATCAGAGGAAGTATCTTGTTTGGGTTGCTAATGAAACATAAGGTTTATTTCCTGGACTTTATTGTGTTGGCCTTCCTGCATGAATATTCGTGCATCTCATCTTAACTGAGAACAGCAGCATCTTGAAGAGATTCCATCTCAGCATTAGGAAGAACGTCCTGAAGGTAAGGGCTGTTTGACAGTGGGACACAGTTCCTCAGAGTGTGGCAGAGTCTCCCTCCTTGGAGGTCTTTAAACAGAGGCTGGATGGCCATCTGTTGGGCATACTTTGGTTGAGAGTTCCTGCATGGCAGAATGGGGTTGGACTGGTTGGCCATTCTTGGGGTCTCTTTCAGATCTATTATTCTATCATCTTGACAGAATGTAAGCCTGCGACTAACATTGTCATATTTTAATCACTTGTATGACCTTGGGCAAGTCACACTCTCTCAGCCTCAGAGGAAGGCAATGGCAGACCTCCTCTGAACAAATCCCGCCCCCCCAAAAAACCCACATGACAGGGTCACCATAAGTCGGAAACAACTTAAAGGCACACAGCACTGTACAGAACAGGCAGATTTAGTCTAGGCTAGCAACAGCCAATCAAGAGTCAGCTGGCATCAGCCAATAGAATGCTGGTTGGGAGGAGATGAAAATTCCGTTAGTGAGTTGAAAAGGCAGACAGGGTCTAAATACCCCGCAGCAGATCATTGGCCTGAAAGGCAGGATGATTGTTTAGGTTTAGGGAAAGGAAGCCAGAAGGAGGACTGTGTCAGTGTCCTTGAGAACAGTAACATTGATACTCTGAGGAGAGTTGTATAAGGAAACTGGCATTCTAACAAAGTTAAAACTAAGAAAGGCAGGGTAAAGACCGCAAGGAAGCTGCAGTGGACAAACTGCGCGGCTCCCTTGCAGCGCCATAATGATGCCCCAGTGCACCTATGACAGCACAATATGCAGACGCTAGGTGTCCGTCGCGTCAAAATGACAGGGCCATCTGTACAGGGCACCGCCATTTTGACGTCCTCATCACGTGCTCGGGGTGAGGCACATATAGGCAGTGCGCCCTCAGCCAACCCCTCGCATGTGACGAGGGAGCACTACAGGCCCGTCTGGATTGGGCCAAAGTAAACTTACCAACTGATGCAAGTAACACAACTGATGCATAAACAACAATTGCTTTATTTACACATATTCAAGAATCTTTTGTTTGGAACATCTGTTTAATAAAGTTTTGATATTATTTTGGTAAAAGCTTCTCTGCAGTTTGAATCTACATCTACTTTACCAATATAAAGCCTTTTGAAACAAGATTTTTAAAAGGGTCTGTGTTAATTTGGTGACAGTGGTGGGGTAAAAGGCCCTGGGTACTGTCATCTATCTATCTATCTACAAACATAGTATAGTGGTTACCAGAGAAGTGTAAGTCATACTCTCTCAGCCTCAGAGGAAGGCAATGGCAAGCCTCCTCTGAACAAATCTTACCAAGAGTCAGCTTAGGGTCACCGTACGTCAGAAACAACTTAAAGGCACACACCAACAACAGTGATTTTTAATACCTTTGCCTGATGAAGAGGCCAGTGGAGCTTTGAAAGCTTGCAAATTATATTTTGTGAATTTTGGTTGGTCCCATAAAGCTAGCACTGTTTTCCTCTACTATCTCTTTACTTATTCTGTGCTGAAATTCCTCTATTCTGTCCTCTGCTCCATTATCCTCAGGTTGAGCACCCTTTGCCTTTTCTGAGAAGACTGAGGCAAAGAAGGTGTTGAGTAATTCTGCCTTTTCTCTGTCTTCTGTTAGCATTTTGCCATCTTCTTCATGCAGTGGCCCTACCATTTCTTCCTTCTTCCTTTTGCTGCGGACATATCCAAAAAAGCCCTTTTTATTGTTCTTAACCTCTCTAGCAAGTCTGAGTTCATTCTGTGCTTTAGCTTTTCTGACTTTACCCCTACAAATGCCTGCTATTTGTTTGAATTCCTCTTTGGTGATTTCCCCCCTTTTCCATTTCTTATACATGTACCATTTAAAACTTAGCTCAGTTGAAAGTTCCTTAGTCATCCATCCTGGTTTCTTGAGACATCTCCCATTTTTCTTCCTCATTGTAACTGTCTGAAATTGTGTCTTCAGTATCTCCCTTTTGAGAAACTCCCATCCATCCTGAATTCCCTTCTCTTTTAGTATTCCTGACCATTCCTGGCTTCTCCTTTCCAGTCTTGTTGCCTCTTCCACCTTTTGGACAATGAAATTGTCTTCCAGGCAAGTGAGGAATTTGCTAGACCTTGAGGATTTTGCTGAGTTTGAATTCCAGCAAATATCAGGATAGTTGAAGTCACCCATCACTACTACATCTCTCCTTTCTGAGTGTGTGGTCATCTGTCCTAGAAAGGCATCATCCGATTCCTCCATCTGACTTGGGGAACGCCTTGTCTGCCAGAATCAGCCTTGCTGAGTTCCTGCAATTTCCTCACCTTCCATATCTCCTAAATCCCTGCCCCAGAAAGATTTTCGCTGGGACTAGAATTTGGGAACTGGGAGGGGCTGCAGCTGTTCAGTTGATGATGAATGTGGAATCTGGCCATTTTATCTTGGGTCGTTTCTCCCCTTCATTCTAAGAAATCTGAACGGTGGAATTCCCTGCTACAGGGAAATCACCATAGCAAAGACTATAGCAGATGCGTGTCCTGATAGTCTGGGATTCTGGGAGCAGTTTGGGAACCACAGTTTTATAGGCATGAATCTTCCTAGAGTATCCAAAAGCTTCTGCTCCCCATGGCTGGATCATGGATACCCTGGCAGGGGTGCATACACCTCCCTGGGGTAGCCAAGAGGCAATGCCCTTGTTCACAGCAAGAGGCCAGATTTTGCCTCTTGCTATGAAGGGATGCTGGAAATCTGCCTCTGGATGTTTGGCTACTGTGGAATAATAAGACCCTTGATTCTACACCCACCAAAACTGGGGATATGGGAAATGTTAATACCCTGGAATACATTGAAGTCTCATTGGGAAGAAAAACAAATAGCCCACATTAAGGCATTTCAACTGACTTCTTAAAAATCTGCCTGGAAGGAGATAATGTCCCTTCAACATCCTTTCAAAATCTGTGAATTTCTCAGGGCACACAATCCCTCCACCAACAGAGAATGTGAGTGTTTCACTTCATCTGAGGTGAAGACATGTGTGATGATGTGTGTCTTCCCCATGCCAGACAAGCTAGGCCATTTTTCATATATATACAAGATCAAGGGCTTAAATATATTTTTGAAAGATGCTTTCTGAGGCAAAGACTGTGCAGTGACATATGCATTTGGACGCACACACAGACACCAGATAAGTGATGGTGTGTGTGTGTGTGTGTAGAGAGAGAGAGAGAGTACTGTGTATATGTCTTGGTCTGAGGGCTGAAAAAGGTAAAGACAGACACAGGCTATGTGATTTTGTGAATATGAAGAGGCTCCTAGGCTGGAAAAAAATAACAAAAACAAAAACCAGAAAGTGCAGAAATAATCTAATTTGACACCATTTTAATTGCCATGGCTCAGTGTTATAGAATTATGGGATTTGTAGTTTGTTGTGGCACCATAGCTCTCTGACAGATAAGGCGAAAAGTCTCACAAAATTACAATTCCCAGAATTCCATAGCACTAAGCCATGGGAGTTAAAGTGGTGTCAAACTGGGTTATTTCTGCAGTGTAGATGCAGTCATTGTCACAATCAGTTGAGTTGAGGAGTACCTCATTAATACAAATACTGATCCTCCATAATTGATGCCATATTTTATAAACACAGGGTTATTTGCCAAATACTCCAACTAATTCCAAGGTTTATTGAACAAACATACAACTGTAAAATATTTTTAAATGATTTGGGAGGGAAATTGCATCTAAGGGGATCATAACAGATTTATAAAACAGATGTAATGTCTTTCCAAACAAAAAGTATTTTACATGTTCAGTGTATGTGTGTATGTGTGTATGTATTTATTTCTGGCACCTTCCCCAAAACTGGGACTCAGGGCAGCTCAGAACATTAAAAACTAGTACAGTAAAAATCATACAAAAATAGTACATTAAAATAGAATTAAATTATTCCATCATTAAAACATATTAAAAGAATAAAACACAACTAAAAAGGTTAAAATGTTAAAAATACTTTAAAGCAATACAATGCCATCCCATGCTTTAAAAACTTTCTGTTTTATAAGCCTGTCTAAACAGGTAGGTCTTAGCCTGCTAGTGGAAAGTAAACAAGGAAGGTGCCATTCTGGCCTCCCTGGGCAGGGAGTTCCACAATCTAGCGTCAGACATGGAAAATGCCCGCTCTCGTGTCGCCACCAACCATGCTTGTGATGATGGTGGGATGGATTTTATCTTCAGTGTGAACTTTCTGATACCTCAAAAGGGTTAAATCCAGAGCAAAACATTGCCCACACTTCTGACACTTTTATGGTTTCTCTGTTGTGTGGACTCTCTGATGTTTTTTAAGGTATCGCGTGCAAGCAAACCATTTTTCACACTGCTGGCATCTGTATGGTTTCTCTCCCGTGTGTACTCTCTGATGAATCATAAGGGCTGAATGGCAAGCAAAACATTTCTCACATTGCTGGCATTTATATGGTTTCTCTCCTGTGTGGATTCTCTGATGCTTCACAAGGGCTGACTTGTAAGCAAAACATTTTCCACACTGCTGGCATTTGTATGGTTTCTCTCCTGTATGGATTGTCAGGTGATGCTGAAGGTGTGACTTCTGAGCAAAATATTTTCCACAATGCTGACATTTGTATGGTTTCACTCCTGCGTGGACTAACAAGTGACTCTGAAGATGTGACTTCTGGGCAAAGTATTTCCCACACAGCTGGCATTTGTAGGGTTTCTCTCCTGTGTGAACTCTCTGATGTGTCACTAGCTGTGATGTATAAGCAAAACATTTCCCACACTCCTGGCACCTGTATGGTTTCTCTCCTGTGTGGACTCTGTGAAGTTTTTTAAGGTGCATCTTGCAAGCAAAACATTTCCCACACTGCTGGCAATTGTGTGATTTTTCTCCTGTGTGGACTCTCTGATGTTTCACAATGGATGACTTGTGAGCAAAACATTTTTTACACTGCTGGCATTTGTATGGTTTCTCTCCTGTGTGGACTCTCTCATGGGTGACAAGGTCTGACTTCCTAACAAAACATTTCCCACATGACTGGCATTGATATGGTCTCTGTCCAGTGTGGAGACTCTCATGAGCGACAAGGCCTGACTTGTGAGCAAACCATTTTCCACACTGCTGGCATCTGTGTGGTTTATCTCCTGTGTGTATTCTCTGATGAGTGACAAGGGATGACTTTTGAGAAAAACATTTCCCACACTGCTGGCATTTATATGGTTTCTCTCCTGTGTGGACTCTCTGATGAGCCAGAAAGACAGATCTTTCAGCAAAACCTTTCCCACACAGCTGGCATTTGTATGGTTTCTCTCCTGTGTGGACTCTCTGATGCATTACAAGGTTTGACCTGTAAGCAAAATCTTTCCCACACAGCTGGCATTTGTATGGTTTCTCTTCTGTGTGGACTCTTTGATGACTCACAAGACTTGACTTGTGAGCAAAACATTTCCCACAGAGCTGGCATTGGTGTGGACTCTGTCCTGTGTGCACGCTCTTGTGAGCCACAAGGTGTGACTTCCGAGCAAAACATTTCTCACACTGCTGGCATTTGTATGGTTTTTCTCCAGTGTGAGCTCTCTGGTGGATCACAAGGGCTGACTTCCAAGCAAAATGTTTTCCACATTGTTGGCATTGGTATGGACTCTGTCCTGTGTGTATGCTCTTGTGAGCTACAAGGTGTGACTTGTGAGCAAAACATATCTCACACTGCTGGCATTTGTATGGTTTCTCTTCTGTGTGGACTCTCTGATGTGTCAAAAGATTTGAAATCTGAGCAAAACTTTTCCCACATTGCTGGCATTTGAATGGGTTCTCTCCTGTGTGGACTCTCTGATGAATCACAAAGGCAAATGTCCAACGAAAACGCTTGCCACACTGCTGGCATTTGTATGGCTTCTCTCCTGTGTGGACTCTCTGATGATTCACAAGGGCTGAACTGTAAGCAAAACATTTCCCACACTGCTGGCATCTGTATGGTTTCTCTCCTGTGTGGACTTTATGATGTTCCACAAGGACTGACTTGTAGGTAAAACATTTCCCACACTGCTGGCACTTGTATGGTTTCTCTCCTGTGTGGACTCTCTGATGACTCAAAAGGTGTGACTTACAAGAAAAATGTTTGCCACACTCCTGACATTTGTATGGATTTTCATCTGAGTGGACTCTGTGATGTCTCAAAAGAGCTGGCCTGTAAGCAAAACATTTCCCACACTGCTTGCATTTATATGGTTTCTCTCCTGTGTGGATTCTCTGATGGTTCACAAGGTCTCCTAAAGACGACAAGGAGAGACAAGACAATCTCAGCATTAAGAGAGCAAGCCCTCTGGAAGGAACAATGGAGCTAAGAAAGCACAAGTTGGAAAAGAATTTGTTGTTAACTGCCCTCAAGTCGACCACGACTCATGGCGAGCATGTGGATGAGATATCTCCCAGAACCCTTGTCCCCAACTGCTCTTTTTAAGAACTTGGTGGGATAAAACAGTATTCCAGCTTTGAATGATAATCAAATCATGCCATTAGATTAACCTATTAGTGAAAAATTTGTTGTTAACTGCCATCAAGTCAACAGTGACTCATGAGGAGCATTTGGATAAGACATCTCTAAGAACCCTTGTCCTCAATTGCTCTGCTTAGGTGCTGTAAATTCAGGCTCGTGACCCCCTTAACTGAGTCTATCCATCTGGCATGCAGTCTTCCTGCTTTTTTCCCCCCTGCCTTCTATTGTCTTTCATGCCTTCTCATGATGTGGCCAAATTAGTATAGCTTCAGTTTTGTCATCTTTGCTTTCAGGAGTTCAGTCTTGATCTGCTCTTTTTGGCTATCCATGGTATCCTAAGCACTCTTCTCCAGCACCACATCCGAGTTATTTTTATTCCTATCAATTTTCAGATAAAAAGCTTATGTGTCCTCTTTGGCCCTCTTCATAGTTATTGGTCATAATTGCTAACTTGATCCCCTTAATATGTCTGAAATCAAGGACCTGAGCCAGTTTGTACCAGTTCTCTCAAACCAGTTGTTAAACTTTGTCAGGTTCATGGCTGCCTCCCAATACACGAGGCACTTATTCTATCCCTATTAGAACTAGACTACTTTTGCTTTGCTTCCCCCTCGCTTCCACTTGCCTGATCTTCCCTTTTTTCCCTCCACTCTCCAACTTTTCCATCTGCTCTCATGCCCATCTGCACTGTTTCAGCATTTCACTGTCAACATCTCTTCCCTGCCATTCTATAGTGGTCCCTTGTTATCCGCTGGGGTTTGGTTCCAGGACCTCCCATGGATAATAAAAACTGTGGATGCTCAAGGCCCATTAAATCTAATGGAAAAGGAAAATGATGTCTCTAATATAAAATGGAAAATCAAGGTTTGCTATTTGGAATTTATACTTTTTTAAAATATTTTCAGGCCATGGATGCTTGAATTCATGGATAAAAAAATCCATGGATAAGGAGGGCCGACTGTATTTTACATATTCTCTCTTTCTCTTTCACACACTCACTCACTCACTCACTCACAGAGAGAGAGAGAGAGAGATTCAGGAATGAGACACTTTGAAACGCATTTGGTGACAAACGTTAATAAACATACAAATATATCAATAGGAAAGGCTGAGGAAGGGGCTGGGAGTCGGGGTCCAATTTTGCTGAGGGTCAGGGTCCAGCCAGGACCCTCAAAACAGCCATAAAACATCTCTAAGGCAGGGATGGTTACCTGTTAGGGATTAAGGGGGCCACATTGGCCCCCCAGAGGATCTCAGAGGGTCCCCCACTGTACCACCTGAGAAAAAAAATGAAATAATGTTTTGCTAAGTATCTCCCAAAATCCTTTAGAGGAAGTGAGGCATTTTTGCCACTGTTGGGCCCTCTTGGGGGCATTGTAGGGCCAGGGGAAGCCATTTTTCCTAGAGGAAGTCTGTCCAGAACCTAGAAAGGCTGACAGAGGGACCAATAAATCAGTAAAGCTGCCCTAGGAAGTGCTGAGGAACAATTTCAAGATTCCATACAATGTTGCCATGACAATTAAAGTGGAATCATGGCAATGTACAATGAAAGGACCCTCTGTCTCTGGACAAAGGACAATGAGTTCAAGTTCCTTACCCAGGAAAGAAACATTCTCATAATTTTCCATCATCACCTCACTGTACAAAAATCTCTGGTTCTGATCCAACAGTTCCCATTCCGCCTCTGTGAAGTACACAGCAACATCCCCAAAGGTCACCTGCAAGAGAAAATAGCCTTCATCCAGCCAAGCAAAAGGGGAGAAAAGCACATGATGCATCTCTAATATTATTTGATCACTTCAGAATACCAATACAAGGGTCATCCAGTCCAACCCCATTCTGCCATGCAGGAACTCACAATCCATGCTTCCCTGAGAGATAGCCAGCCTCTGCTTAAAGACCTCAAAAGGAGACTCCACCACACTCTGAGGGAGTGTGTTCCACTGTTGAACAGCCTTTACTTTTCCTCCTAACGTTAAGATGAAATCTCTTTTTCCTGTAGCTTGCATCCATTGTTCAGTGTTCTATTCTCTGGAGCAGCAGAAAACAAGCTTGCTCCATTC